>NC_083407.1:59116604-59473271 GCF_020745735.1 Hemiscyllium ocellatum | reverse complement strand
AGAAGTTCTGGGATTTACATATTAACTGCATCCCCATTCTAAGTGATTAAAGATTTAACAGCAATCTAAGTTAGTTCAATACTTCGCAAAAGTTGTATGACACTTTGATCTTTTACTATAAATTCTGTGTCCTATGATTCTGCCCCAGTAGCTACCTGACGAAGGAGCAACGCTCCAAATCTTGTATTTCCCAAATAAACTTCTTGGAATATAAACTGGTATTGTGGTTTTTAATTTTTTCCACCCTAGTCCAATACCAACACCTCCACGTCATTCTTTCATACCAGCATTGTACTGGTTCAGGAGGAAATAAATTAACACCTTAGGGAATATTTTCTAGGTATTCACTATGACATGAAATACTTACGACACCCAAAAAGATTTCTTCAAAATTGACATCGTCCTTAAATCTCTTCAATTAGAAAGTATCCAGAAATCACTATTAACTCTGTTTGCTACTGCTTCCCACTTAAAGGACAAGTGAGAGAAACAGTAATCATAAATGTTTGCTTCATCAGCTCTTGAAGCACCCGGCTAAACCTGTTGTTGTGTGCTTTGCTGCTTTCCTTCACAGTAGACCTATACAGTAAATAGTTGACCTTGTTTATTTGTCCATCATTCACAGATATGAATAGCTTAGCCTTCTTATCTGATGCTAGATCTCACTACTGATTTTGCCACTCCATTAGATGGTCAACTGTGTTGAAATGAGAGTGCACACTGTATCACAGACTCTGCAATCAATGTAATCCCAGGTCAATAATGTGAGAAAAATATCATCATGCTCAGTTAACTCTTCAATGATACACAAATATAATTTCTAAGCCTTTATGACAAATATATAGATTTAAATAGAGCAATAAGCCTATAGTCAGGACCATTGTGAGTGTGATATAGGATCTCCTCATAAGTGGAATTATCTTCAGTACTCATATGAAGGATATGTAGTTCTGAAAGGATAACTAAAACTGCTCATTTTATAGCCCATTGTTAGTTGATGGATTTCATTTTTTTGATACAAAATCATGACAGTGACTTCAAAACTTCCTCAGCAGAGTTTGCCAATGATCATAATCTGTCATTACATTGTGATAATTGACAAAATTAAATTTGAAATGTTGACTTAATTTAACATACCAAATGTTAATTGAAAGGTGTGACAAAGACTCATGATAATAGAAACTTTATGCTCAAATTGTGTGCCATATACAAAACTCAATTTTGGATTTTTTTTATTCACTCATGGGATGAGGGCATCAGCGCCTAGGCAGCATTTATTACCCATCCCTAATTGCCCAGAGGACAGCTGAGAGTCAACTACATTGCTGTGGGTCTGAAGTCACATGTAGGCCAGACTAGGTAAGGACCTGGCAGGACTGGACCTTGCAGTCACCACCCATTGCAATTCGCCCAACCACTCCCTTTCCGACATGACCATCCTTGGCCTCCTTCATTGCCAAAACAAACCACACCTCGTATTGGAGGAATAACAACTTATCTTCCGCCTGGACATCCTGCAGCCCGGATGACTCAACATTGAGTTCTCCAATTTCAAATAAACCCACTCCCCATGCCCAACTCCCTTCCCAGTCCTTCCCCTCCCTTCCACTGCTCCTTGCCACCAACCAGATTCCTTCCTCCCATTGACCAACCAGCTCGTACCCTATACCTGTCTTCACCTATCCCCACTTCATCACCCTGCCCCCACCTCCCTCTTTATCTGTGCCCCCTCCCCCCACACCCACCCCAGTCTTGAAGAAGGGTTATACCCAAAATGTTGCCTTCTGCACCTCCTGATGCTGTCTGGCTTGCGGTGTTCTTCCAGTCTCCTGCCAGACCAGGTAAGGATGCTAGTGTTTTTCCCTGAAGGACATTAATGAACCAAGTGGGCTTATCTGACAATTGACAATGGATTCATGGTTATCATTGGACACCTAATTCCAGATTTTTAAAATTGAATTCAAATATTACCATCGGCCATAGCAGGATTTAAACCCAGGTCCCCACTAGGCCATCACCTCCCTACCTCCTCCTCCCACCTCCCCACCCTCATCCCCAATGAAGCTAGCTGAGACTTTTAACTTTGAACAAATTATTTTCAGATTACATTTTGATAAAGACCTAAGGCAGTTTCTTCTGTGTTATTCATGAAGAATTCTGTTACAGACAGCTTTGTATTGCTTGGCTGACTAGTTAATGTGCTGTAATTGACAGTAGAAGATGCTGAAGAGAAATTTCACAAATGTCAGTAAACAAGGAACTCAGATTTATTTGGTTGCTCAGGAAAAGAAAATCTTCAGAACTCGTGCACATGGTGCAAATTATTTTGCAAAAGTTAGAATTATTGTGGTGAGACAAATGTTTAATTACATAATGAGGATCAAAGTTAAAAATCATACAACACCAGGTTATAGTCCAACAGGTTTATTTGGAAGCACCAGCTTTCAGAGCACTGCTCCTTCATCAGGTGATTGTGGAGAATAAGATTGTAAGACACAGAATTTATAGCAAACGTTTACAATGTGATGTAACTGTTATTATATATTGAAAAAGACCCAGATTGTTTAAGTCTCTAATTTTTGGAATGACCATGTTGGTTTCAGTTCTTTCACATGTAAATCACAAAAGTCTTTTTTAAAAGTTCTCAATGCACTTTAACAGTTGGCGTCACGTTGGCCCAGATAAGGTATCGAAGGTGTTAACTTTTTGTGAGGCTGTCTGCGCCAAAATGGTCAGACTGATTCTAACTAAAAATGGATTGACAGAATCTCATATGGATACATGTAGTTTTTGAGCAAAGTAAAATATAATTCTGCAAGTACAAATTCACCCCACAACTTATATGTGTATTTGTGTGTGATTGGGGTGGAGGTGGGGGTTGGGGTGGGTGGGGGTGGCAGGGGGAAGGGTTTATGAGTGTCTGTGAGAGGGTGTGTGTATGTGTGTGAGTGTCAGTGTAAAGAGGTCTAAGTCGATGAGAGGATGAGTGTGGGAGTGTATGTGTGAGTGTATAAGAGAGGGTCTGAGTGTGTTTGTGTTTGTGTGTGTCTGTCTGTCTGTGTGTGTCCATCTGTCTATGTGTGTCTAATGCAATGGGGTCACCTGTAGTGTGACATGAACCTAAGGTCCCGGTTGAGGCCATCCCCAGGGTACTGAACTTGGCTATCACTCTCTGTTTGGCCACTTTTTGTTGTTGCCTGTCCCGAATGTCGGAGGCCGAATGTCCCGGACTGCTGAAGTGTTCTCCAACTGGGAGGGAGCATTCCTGTCTGTTGATTGCTGTGCGGTGTCCATTCATCCGTTGCCGTAGCCTCTGTTTGATCCTGCCAATGTACCATGCCTCAGGGCATCCTTGCCTGCAGCATATGAGATAGACAATGTTGGCTGAGTTGCATGAGTACCTGCCATATACATGGTGGGAGGTGTACCCTACCCTGCAGGGATGGGGATGGCCTCAACCAAGACATTGGTTCATGTCACACTGGAGGTGACCCCATTGCACTTTGCACACACACACACACACACACACTCTCTCACACTCACACATACACTCCCACACACATCCTCTCACAGACCTAAACCCCTTTACACTGACACTTACACACACCCTCTCACAGACATTCATAATCCCCACCATCCCACCACATACAGTCACATGCGCGCGCGCGCGCGCACACACACACACATAAGTTTGTGGGGTGAATTTGGACTTGCAGAATTACATTTTGCTTTGCTCAAAAACTGCATGAATCCATGTAAGATTCTGTAAATCCGTCTCTTTAGATTAGAAACAGTCTGACCATTGTGACACAGACAGTCTCACAGGCAGTTAACACTTTCAATATCTTATTTGGGCTGACATGACACCAATTGTTAAAATGCACTTGAGAGTGTAACTTTTTTAAAAAAGTTTTGTGATTTACATATGAAAGAACTGAAACCAATAAGGTCTTCTAAAAGATGAGAGACTTAACAAACAATCTGGGTCTTTTTCAATATATTATAACAGTTACAGCATACTGTAAATGTTTGCTATAAATTCTGTGTCTTACAATCTTATTCTCCACAATCACCTGATGAAGGAGCAGCATTCTGAAAGTTAGCGCTTTCAAACACCTGTTGGACTATAACCTAGCAATGTGTGATTTTTAACTTTGTACACCCCAGTCCAACATTGGCAGTTCCAAACCATAATGGGGATCAGGTAGTTAAAGTATGTGGGGTTTGAACTTAATGAGACCAGGAGTTGTGATGTTCTGTGGTTCATTTTGAGATGTGGACATTTTTCTTAACTCGATTCATATTGGTTTTTTTACTCTGAAGAGTCAAGCTTGCCGGAGATAGACTTACATAATACTAAAATTGCTTCCAACATTATATCCAATATTTCTATCTCGGGCGACCGAATCAACATGGACATTTACTATAAACCGACTGACTCCCACAGCTACCTAGACTACACCTCCTCCCACCCTGCCCCCTGTAAAAATGCCATCCCAAATTCCCAATTCCTTCGTTTCCGCCACATCTGCTCCCAGGAGGACCAGTTCCAATACCGTACAACCCAGATGGCCTCCTTCGTCAAAGACTGCAATTTCCCCCCAGATGTGATCGACAATGCCCTCCACCACATCTCCTCCACTTCCCGCTCCTCCGCCCTTGAGCTCCGCCCCTCCAACCACCACCAGGACAGAACCTCATTGGTTCTTACCTACTACCCCACCAACCTCCACATACAGCGTATCATCCGCTGTCATTTCCGCCAACTCCAAACGGACCCCACCACCAGGGATATATTTCCCTCCCTTCCTCTATCAGCGTTCCGAAAAGACCACTCCCTCCGTTACTCCCTCGTCAGGTCCACACCCCCCACCAACCCAACCTCCACTCCCGGCACCTTCCCCTGCAACTGCAAAAAATGCAAAACTTGTGCCCACACCTCCCCCCTTACTTCTCTCCAAGGCCCAAAGGGATCCTTCCATATCCGCCACAAATTCACCTTCACCTTCACACACATCATCTATTGCATCCGCTGCACCCGATGTGGCCTCCTCTATATTGGGGAGACAGGCTGCCTACTTGCGTAACGTTTCAGAGAACACCTCTGGGACACCCGGACCAACCGACCCAACCACCATGTGGCCCAACACTTCAACTCCCCCTCCCACTCCACCAAGGACATGCAGGTCCTTGGACTCCTCCATCGCCAGACCATAACAACACGACGGTTGGAGGAAGAGTGCTTCATCTTCCGCCTGGGAACCCTCCAACCACAAAGGATGAACTCAGATTTCTCCAGTTTCCTCATTTCCCCTCCCCCCACCTTGTCTCAGTCAAATCCCTCAAACTCAGCACCGCCTTCCTAACCTGCAATCTTCTTCATGACCTCTCCCCCACCCCCCCCCACTCCGGCCTATCACCCTCACCTTGACCTCCTTCCACCTATCGCATCTCCAACGCCCCTCCCCCAAGTCCCTCCTCCCTACCTTTATCTTAGCCTGTTGGACACACCTTCCTCATTCCTGAAGAAGGGCTTATGCCCGAAAAGTCGATTCTCTTGTTCCTTGGATGCTGCCTGATCTGCTGCGCTTTTCCAGCAACACATTTTCAGCTCTGATCTCCAGCATTTGCAGTCCTCACTTTCCCTTCCAATATTATGTAACTTACTAACTGCAGCAAAATGACTGGCCTTATTGTAATGAGTGATCACATGCCTCTGTGTCATAATGTTATAATAAGTTCCTTCTCAACTGTTTCCAATACTCAGGGTCATAACTAGGTTCAAATTTTTTGAGGACCAAATATAATGCCTCTGCCCATGGGAATCTGAACACATTACAGCAAGTCTTGATAATCAGGGAGGGCACCTCAATTGCCCCATTAATCTCTAAAGGCTTTGTAAAGTAATTTTCAATTAACTCAGCACAACTTTGAACAATATGTTGGGAATCTGGAGACTAAAGAAATTCTTAATGTATTTAAAGTGTAATTTGTTTTCATATTTAACATTTAAATATAATCTATTGTTTAAATTCTAAGTTTCATCCAGGTTTAAGCAATGGTGAACTAGGTCTATATCTGAGAGTTGCTGAAGCTAACTAATTAAGGAAATCAGCATTAACTGTTTGTTTCTGTAGCTGGGCTGACCTAACTCACAGCGTATTGATAAGGGCATTTCAGTATGACTTTACTAGGGTGCTGGGTGATTGTTGAGTAAAACAATATTATTCCAATACAGGAGAAGCTAACTAACATTTGCTATCTTGTAAATAGTCAATGTCTGTATTATTACTAAGGTTTTAAATTGAATGGGATTGGATGGTAAAGTTAACAAAATATGTTAAAAAAAAGAATGAAATTATGTAGCTAACTAATGAAAGTTTGTAGTACATGTGAGGTGAAAATGTGTTTCTTGGAAAGCGCAGCAGGTCAGGCAGCATCCAAGGAACAGGAAATTCGACGTTTCGGACATAAGCCCTTCATCAGGAATCATGTGAGGTGCCATGACTGCTGCATGTAGGAACTCTCAGATGCCAGTATAGTGCACAGCAAACATTTATATAGTAATTGTTCACAGCTAGAGAAATTTCAGCTTAGATGTTTTGAAATAGACACAATATAGGCACTAATACAGGGGAATATTAACTAGATACCTAATCTGAGGAAGCAGTCACATCCCTTTAGGATAGGGCCACTGTTCAGGGAAAGAGGTGTGTGAATGTGAGTGAAGCAGCTAAAGGGATCCTGAGATTAGGAGTGCAGGAGCATCAGTCTTTGCAGTTATCCAAAACATTTGAGGTTCTCTCAGCAAGTTTGGAAGAGCATGAGAACTGCAGGGTTGATGAGCTAACTGATCATGGTCCTGTGAGACAGGAAGCCATTCAAAGTGGTGGGAGAAAAGAAAATAGTAGTAGTAGAACACAGTATAGTAAGGGGAATTGTTCCGTTCTTTGGTGAATGTGAGAGTTAGAAGGCTATGCTGCCTTGTTTGGGAAATCTGGATATGAACTTGGAATGGGAGGGGCAGATCCATTTGTCGAGGTCCATGTGGCTTCCAATTACATTTGCAAGACAAGGAGAGAGGTTCTGCATTGTCAGTATTAGATTTAAGAAACTAAACTAAGAAGCAGAGCCACAAAAATAATAATCTCTGGATTATTGCCTGAATCATGTGTAAATTGGTATTGAGCAAATAAGATTAGAGAAATATGGCAAAGTCTTGTACAGTAGAAGTTAGTTCTGGGTTGTGTGATACTGGCACCAGTACTAGGATCACGTTGGTATCAGTGTTCTAGTGACCTGTATAAGTGGGTGAGTCACAATGGTTTTAAACTAAATAGTAGGACCACAGAATCACATTTGGGAAGATGTATTACATCTGAGAATAGACAAAAGGCAAGAAAGAAAGATATCAATATAAAAACTGATGATGAAACAGAGAGGGCCAGTCATACAGTAAAATGAGCATATAAGGTTAGAGGTGAAAAAAACAATAAAAAGTCAAAACTAAAAGCTCTGCATCAAAAAAACGTATGGCTTTTGAAACAAATTAGATGAACTGATCACAAAAATAGAATCACCAAGTACAAATTGATAGGCATCACAGAGTCATGGTTCCAGGATGACAGATTGGTACCTGTATAATGAAGGTTACCAGACATTGAAAAAGGATAGGAAGCTATGAAAAAGTGTGTGTGTGTGTGTGTGTGTGTGTGTGTATGCATGGGGGTGCAGTGAAGGTGTGTGTTGGGGAGCGGGGTGGAGGTCGACATGTGCTCTAGTATTTACTACTGATAGTAGCATAATAAATAGAAATGATCTAAGTTTAGGAAACCAAGATGAAGGAGGGATTTGCATCAAAATGAAAGTGATAAACAGCAAGAACCGCTTGTGGCAGTAGTGTATAGGCCCTTTAACTGTTGCCATATGGTAGGCTGAAATATAGGGAAAAAATAAAGGAGCATGCAAGAAAAGTTTAGCAATCTTCATAGGAGATTTAATTTGCATATAGATTGGAAAATAAATTAGGCAAAGGTAGTCTAAATGGTGATTTTATTGAATAGTTTTGGGAGTTACTTAAAACAGTACATTTCAGAGCCAAACAGACAGTAGGCTATATTAGGCTTGGCAGTGTGCAGGGACATAAGATGAATTAGTTACCTTAGAGTGAAAGCACCCCCTCAGCAGCAATGATCTTAGTATCACTGCATTTTACATTTAGTTTGAGGCAAAGAAGAGTGGATCCAGGATGAGTATTTTAGCATTAAATAAAGGCAATTATGAGAGTATGAAAACAGAACAAGCTAAATTTGCTGAATCGTCAAATAAGGTTAATTATTAGGTCAATAGCAATGTACAGCTGGCATTCAAAGCAATATTTCAAAATGGACAGAATCAATACGTTTCAAAAAAGGAAATAGCCATGGAACAACCACCATCTGTATTTAACTAAAAAAATTGCATGGATAAAGAAAAAGTGTATAATTGCACAAAGATTAGAAGATTGGACAGAATATTAAAAAAGATAATAGTAGCTAAAAATTAGTGCAGAAGAAAAAATAAGAGCACTAGAGAAAGCTAGTTAGATTTATTAAAACAAATAGCAAGAGTTTCTATGGCTACCTAAAATAGATTGCAAAGTCAAAATAAGGAAATGGCAGATGAATTGAACAGGTATAAAAACAAAGTACTGCTTGAGAAACTCAGCAGATCTAGCAGCATTTGTGGTCAGAGAAGCAGTTAATATTTTGAGTCTAATAAGACTCCTCCCTTGGAATGCAAGTGAGTTCGAAAGAAGAGTCATATTGGACTCATCATTAACTCTGTTTCCATCTCCACAGATGCTGCTGTGTTTTTCTAGCACTTTATTTTTAATTGAACATGTATTTTTCATCAACTTTCATTATAGAGGATATGAGTAACATCCATGAAATAGTTGTAAAACCGAAAATGTAAAGGAGAGAGAAATACAAGAAAATTACAATCACCAGGGAAGTGGCACTGAACAAATTGTTGGAGTTGTGGGCTGACAAGTCCCTATGACTTGGGGATATCATATTGGGAGAATGTAAATTTGCCTATTTTGTCAGGAGCAATTAAAAAGCAGCATATTATCTCAATGATGAGATATTGTGAAGCTCTGAAATGCAGAATGATTTGGGTACCCTGTTTGATGAATCACAATAGGTTGGTATGCCTGTATGAAAAATAATTCAGAAAGCAAAGAGAAAATATTGCAGAATGTTATTATTTTTGGGAGGAATTAAATATAAAAGTAGGATATTATGCTTCAGTTATACAGGGCATTATTGAGACCAAATCTGGAATGGTGTATTCAGTACACATTATTCTAGCCAAAGCAAGGAATAAATACTGGAAGCAAATTAGAGCAGGTCTTCTAGATTAATGTCTGGAATGGACCGGTTCTCTTGTGAAGAAAGGTTAGACATGTTAAGTTTGATTCTAATAGAATTTAGAAGAGTAAAAGGCAACTTGATTAAAACATAAAGTTCTGAGTGCTCTTGATTGGGTGCATATGAAAACAAAATTTCCTCTTGTGAGTGAACCGACAATTGGGGGTTACTGTTTAAAAATAAAGAGTCACCTATATGAGATGGAGATGAAGAGAATTGTTCTCTCAGAAATTCTTGAGTAATTGAAACTCTTTTCCTTAAAAACAATGGAAGCACTACCTTTTTCATATTTTTAAGGCAATAATGGATAGATTCTTGATAAGCAAGGGTAAAAATGCTTTCAAGGTGTACACAGGAATCAGATCAGCCATGATCTTATTAAACAATGAAACCACCTCAAGAAGCAAAGTAGGCTATTCCAGCTTCTAATTCAGATATTCGTGAGTCTACGATAGAGCAAGAAGACTGCCAATCTTTACAGTCAGAGAGTCATAGAGATGTACAGCACTGAAACAAACCTTTTGGTCCAACCTGTCCATGCCAACCAGATATCCTAAACTAATCTAGTCCCATTTGCCAGCATTTGGCCCATATCCCTCCAAACCCTTCTTATTCATATACCCATCCAAATGCCTTTTAAATGTTGTAATTGTACCAGCCTCCACCACTTCCTGTGACAGTTCATTCCATACATGTACTACCCTCTGCGTGAAAACATTGCTCCTCAGGTCCCATTTGAATTTTTCCCTTTCACCCTAAACCTATGTCCTCTAGTTCTGGACTCCCCCATCCCAGGGAAAAGACTCATCTATTTACCCTATCTATGACCCTCATGATTTAAAAAATCTCTATAAGGTCACCCCTCAGCCACCAACGCTCCAGGGAAAACAGATCTAGCGTATACAACCTCTCTCTTTAGCTCAAATATTCCAGCCCTGGCAACATCGCTGTAAATCTTTTGCAAACCTTTTTAAGTTTCACAACATCCTTCTAACAGGAGGGAGACCAGAATTGTACACAATATTCCAAAAGTGGCCGAACCAATGTCCTGTACAGCTCCAATGTTAGCTCCCGACTCTATACTCAAAGCTCTGTCCAATCAAGGAAAGCATATCAAAAGCCTTTTTCACTATTCTATCTACCTGCAACTCCACTTTCAAGGAGCTATGAACATGCACTCCAAGGTCTCTTTGTTCAGCAATACTCCATACTATTAAACACATTAAGTTCTACTCTGATTTGCCTTCCCAAAATGCAGCACCTCACATTTATCTAAATAAAGCTCTATCTGCCATTCCTCAGCCCATTGTAGTCCCGTTGTAATCTGAGTTAACCTTTGTCACTGTCCACTGCCCCTCCACTTTTGGTGTCATCTGCAAACTTACTAACTATACCTCCTATGTTCATATCGAAAACATTTATATAAATGAAAAAAAGGAGTGAACCCAGAACTGATCCTTGTGGCACTCCACTGGTCACAGGCCTCCAGTCTGAAAGGCAACCCTCCACCCCCACCCTCTATCTTCTATCTTTGCGGCAGTTCTGTATCCAAATGGCTAGTTCTCCCTGTATTCCATGAGATCTAATCTTCCTAACCAGTCCATCATGAGGAAGCTTGTTGAATGTCTTACTGAATTCTGTATAGATCATTTCATCACTCTGCCCTCATCAATCATTTTTGTTACTTCTTCAAAAAAGTCAATCAACTTGATGAGGCATGATGTCCCATGCACAAAACCATGTTGACTATCCCTAATCAGTCCTTGCCTTTCCATATGCTTGTAAATCCTGTCCCTCAGGATGCCCTTCAACAAAGTGCCCACCACTAATGTCAGGCTCATCGGTCTATAGTTCTCTGTCTTGTCCTTACCACCTTTCTTAAATAGTGGCACCACGTTAGCTACTCTCCAGTCTTCCAGCACCTCACCTGTGACTATCAATGATACAAATATCTCAGCATAGGCCCAGCAATCATTCCCCTCATTTCCCACAGAGTTCTCGGGTACACCAGATCAGCTCCTGCGAATTTATCCATGTTTATGCATTTTAAGATATCCAGCACCTCATCCTCTGTAATATGGACATTTTTCAAGATGTCACAATCTATATCTTCCTACATTCTATATCTTCCATGTCCTTCTCCACAATAAACACTAATGCAAAACCGATGTGAGTTTGTTAATTGAGCTGGAAGGCACATTTTCAGACGTTGCGTCACCAAATTCATCATTGAGCCTCCGATGAAGCATTGGTGTTATGATCTGCTTTCCATTCATGTGTTTTGGGTTTCCTTGTCATTTCCAGTTCTTTTTCTCAGAGGATGGTAGATGTCAGATGCAAAATACTTGTTTAGTATCTCCCCCATCTTCTGTGGTTCCACACATGGGTTGCCCTGCTGATCTTTGAGGGGCCCTATTCTCTCCCTAGTTATTCTTTTGTCGTTAATATATTTATAAAATCCCTTTGGATTTTCCTTAACCATATTTGCCAAAGCTATCTCATGTCCTCTTTTTGCCCTCCTGATTTCCCTCTTAAGCATATTCATACTGCCTTGATACTCTTCCAAGGATTAATTCAAGCTCTGCTGTTTATACCTTGAATTGAATTTATTGTCACGTGTATCAAGGCACAGTAAAAAGCTTTGTCTTGCGAGCAATACAGGCAGATCACAGAATTAAATAGCAAGGTAAGTAAATAATAGATAAAAGTGGCAAAAACAAAAACACAGGTACAGGCGAATATTAAGAGTTTGTGATTCCATTAAGTATTCTAACCACAATAAGTAGAAACTGTTTTGAAACTGGCTGGTGCGTGTGTTCAGGCTTCTGTACCTTCTCCCCGATGGTAGAGATTGTAGAAAGACATTGCCAGGTGGGATGGATCTTTGAGAATGCTGGTGGTCTTTCCTTGACAGCCGGCCTGGTAGATGGATTCAATAGATGGGAGGTTGGCCTTTGTGATTGTCCAGGATGAGTTCTCACCACTCTCTGTAACTGTCTCCGATCTTGAATGGTACAGTTGCTATACCAGATAGTGATACGTCCAGACAGAATGCTCTGAATGGCACACCTATAAATGTTAGCAAGGGTATTCGCCATCATGTCAAATTTTCTCAGCCACCTGAGGAAGAAGAGATGTTGTTGGCCCTTTGTAAACAGTGTGAACACATGAAGAGTCCAAGAAAGCTTGTTGTGGATGAGCATTCCCAGGAGCTTGACACTCTCCACTCATTCCACCTCTGTGCTGTCAATGTGTAGGGGGCATGAGTAACATCCCACCAAAAGTCAATAATGAGTTCCTTGATTTTGCCGGCGTTGAGAGCCTGGTTGTTCTCAGTGCACCATTTTTCCAGGTCTTCCACTTCCCATCTGTAGTCTATTTCGTCGCCATCTGGGATTTGACCGACTATGGTGGTGTCATCAGTGATTTCGTAAATGGCATTCATCTGGTATTTGGCAACGCAGTCATGGGTATACAGTAAGTAAAGTAGGGGGCTGAGTATGCACCCCTGGGGAGGTCCAGTGTTGAGTGTTAATGAAGGTGAAATATTGTCCCCAATCTTCACTGAATGTGGCCTGTGGGTCAGGAAACTGAGGATCCAGTTGCAGAGAGTGGGGCTTAGTCAGAGATCGCTAACCTTCATAATCAGTCTTGAGGGGATAATAGTGTTGAAGGCTGAACTGTAGTCAATGTGTAGGATTCTTATGTAGCTGTTCTTGGTGTCAAGATCTGAAAAATGTGTTGCTGGAAAAGCGCAGCAGGTCAGGCAGCATCCAAGGAGCAGAAGAATCGACGTTTTGGGCATAAGCCCTTCTTCAGGAATCAAGATTCCTGAAGAAGGTTTATGCCCGAAACATCGATTCTCCTGCTCCTTGGACGTTGCCTGACCTGCTGCGCTTTTCCAGCAACACATTTTTCAGCTCTGATCTCCAGCATCTGCAGTCCTCACTTCCTCCTTGGTGTCAAGATGTTCTAGGGAGGAGTGAAGGGCAAGTGAAATGGCATCTGTCGTGGATCTATTGGTCCGATAGGCACATTAGAGTGGGTCAAGAGTAGTGGGGAGGCTGGAGTTGATTAATGTCATGACCAGCCTTTCAAAGCACTTCATGACCACCCAAGTTAGGGCCACTGGGCAGTAGACATTGAGACATGCTGCATGAGCCTTCTTGGACACAGGGATGATGTTGACCCTCTTGAAACAGGCAGGGACAGTGGCCTGTGGCAGGGAGAGATTGAAGATGTCCAAGAAGACCTCTGCCAGTTGATCTGTGCATGCTCTGAGTGCACAGCCTGCTATTCTGTCTGGTCCCATCGCTTTCCTTGGATTCCTTGGACCTGACATATGCTTTCTTCTTTTTCTCCAGTCATCCAGCATTCCCTATACCTCCCAGCCTCACCTGTCACCCTAACAGGAATATATTGTCTATGTACTCTTTTTATCTCATTTTTGAAGTTCCCATTTTCCAGCTGTCCCTTTACCTACGAACATCTGCCACAATCAGCTTTTGAAAGGTTTTGCCTAATACCGTCAAAATTGGCTTTCCTCCAATTTAGAACTTCAACTTTTAGATCTGGTCTATTATTTTCCATCACTATTTTAAAACTAATAGAATTATGGTTGCCGGCCGCAAAGTGCTCCCGCACTGACACCTCAGTCACCTGCCCTGCCTTATTTCCCAAGAGTAGATCAGGTTTTGCACCTTCTTTAGTAGGTATGTCCACAGACTGAATCAGAACATTTTCATGTATGCACTTAACAAATTCCTCTCCATCTAAACCCTTCACACTATGGCAATCCCCGTCTCTGTTTGGAGCATTAAAATTCCCTACCATAACCACCCCATTATTCTGACAGTTAACTGAGATCTCCTGTCAAATTTGTTTCTTAATTTCCCTCTGACTATTAGGGGTCTATAATACAATCCCAATACAGTGATCATCCCTTTCCTATTTCTCTGTTCTACCCAGATAATTTCCCTGGATATATCCCCAGGAGTATCCTCCCTAAGTACAGTTGTAATGTTACCCCTTATCAAAAATGCCACTTCCTCTCCTCTCTTGCCTCCCTTTCTACCCTTCCTGTAGCATTTGTATCCTGGAACATATAGTTGCCAGTCCTGTCCATCCCTGAGCCATGTTTCTGTAATTGCTATGATATCCCAGTCTCATGTTCCTAACCATGTCCTGAGTTCATCTGTCTTCCCTGTTCGGCCTCTTGCATTAAGATAAACACAGTTTAATGTATCAGTTCTATCTTGTTTTCTGCTGTATTCCTGCCTGTCCTGACTGTTTGACTCGCTTCTTTTCTCAACTGTACCAGTCTCAGATTGATCTCTTTCCTCACTATCTCCCTGGTCCCACCCCCACCCTCCTCCCCACCCCCATCTTACTAGTTTAAATCCTCCCAAGCAGCTCTTGCAAATATCCCTGCCAATATATTAGTTCTCTTTCATTTCAGATGCAACCCATCCTTCTTCTCCAGGTCACTTCTACCTAGAAGAGATTCCAGTGATCCAAAAATGTGAATCCTTCTCCCATGCGCCAGCTCCTCAGCCACATATTCATCTGGTCTATCCTCCTATTCCTACCTTCAGTAGCTTGTAGTACCGGGAGTAATCCAGATATTACTAACCTTGAGGACCTCCTTTTTAAATTCCTGCCTAACTTTCAATATTCTCCCTTCAGAATCTCATCCTTTTCACTTCCTATGTAATTAGTTCCAATGTGTACAATGACCTCCTGCTGATCCCTCTCCCCTTTGAAACATTCTGCACCCTCTCAGAGATATCTTTGATCCTGGCATCAGGGAGGCAACACATCATTCTGATTTTTTGCTGCCAGCTGCAAAAATGTCTGTCTGCGCCTCTGACTAGGGAGTCCCCTATCACAATCGATCGCTTGGAACCCGATGAACCCCTCATTACATTTGAGCTAAACTTGGTGCCAGGAGCTTGGCTGTTCATGTTACATTCCCCTGAGAGTCTATCACCCCCAACATATTCCAAAACAGCATACTTGTTTGAGATAGGAACTCCCTCTCCTAGCTTTTCTGGAGTTAACTCATCTACCTGACTGTATCTGCAGTTTTTCTCTCTTCCTATAACTGCCATCCATCACACCCCCTTACTCCTGTAAATTCCTTAATACCTCTAACTATGGGTCCAACCGATCCATGCGATCTGATAGGATTTGGAATCAGAGACATTTGCTGCACACATAATCATTAGTAACATGGGCACTATTCCTAAACTCCCACATCTAACAGGAAGTACACATCACTCTTCTAAAGAACATCTTTGCTCCTTCACAATCTATTGATCTAGAAAATAACACTGTCTCGTTGTTCTAAACAAAACAGGCTAAATTAGTACTTACGGTTTATAATTTTAAAGTTTAATCAAGAGACAGATCTCATCAAGAAAGAACCTGCTGTACTCACTATTGTAGATTTACAACAAGGGTACACTCAAAACCTATACCCTTAACTGATCCTGTGCTGTGAGCTCTCCCCACACAGGTTTGTCTAAGGTCAGCTGTTAATTTTGCTGTTGTAAAGTTTCCTAGATGCACTCTGACGTCCAAAGATGCTTGAACTCAAACAGCAAAGGCAGTAACTGTGCAGATTCACTGATGTATCAGACAGCAGTGTAGGTTTCTTTCTCTGATTGTGTAGTTGCTGCCTTTGTAGGGTAGATTCATTTAGGGTGCATCTGGACAGATGCATGAGTAGATGGAGAGCAGAGGGATACAGATGCTTAGGAATTGGACTACAGGTTTAGACAGTGGATTTGGATCGGCTCAGGCTTGGAGACCTGAAGGGCCTGTACCTGTAAATTTTCTTTGTTCTTTGTACTTTGTCTGTCTTCCACTTCTCAAAAGTGCCGTTGTTTTGATCTTTTTTCCTCCAAAGTTCCAAAACAATGTAACAACATATAAACCAGTAATTGTTGCTCCTACAATTCAAGGAAATCCAACACCAAAAATACCTCAAAAAAGGAGTAGCTCTTACAGCCGCAATTTTTTCCTATCTTCCATCTATCCTGCCCAGAAGGTAGTTTACATATACATATACAAATTGTGATGTTATACAAGCCGTGGGTCACCATATACATTTTCCAGATCCCAAGAGGCTCTGCGATATGCTCGAGTTCATATTTCTTTAATGGCAATGATGTCACCTCTGATGCCGTTCCTAACACAAATATGGTATGCCAATCTGCTTTCAACAGCATTGAAAATTAGATAATGGTTAGTTAAGTTTTTTTTAAGGTAGCAATGGGCAGCTTATGTGACAGATTCGGTATTGCAATTGGAGGGTTGTTTCAATAACCTTCAAAATTGCCTTTTTAAACTATATCGTTCCTAATATTTTACTTAACAACCATCAATTCTCAATCCAAGAAACCAAATTAAACAATCTAATGATCAGGTCTACAATAAGGAATGGACATTGAAACTTTTGTTTTACAGAAAGTATTCTTATGTCAGTGGATAGAAAATAAAAAAAGCTATTCTCCTTAACGGTAATAAATTTGCAAGTGAAAAAAATCCATCCACCTAAACCAGACCAAAAGCATTGCTTCATTTACAGATAAATTTGCAAGTCAAAATTCCTTTGAAATGATTCGGATTTTCCTTGCAGTGATATCTAAGAAAAGATTAGGATTCATATTTCAATTTTGCAGTTGGGAAATTAATGTTTTGCTTCCCTCTAACAACAATGGTGGAACTCTACTTGAGCTCTCAAATCTGAATTAAATTGTGTGTATTTTAGGACTAAGTCTGAACTTGCATATAAATAATGTGTTTCATCTTACAGTGCATTTCTCTACTACTGTTGCTATTTACTGACGTAACACAATCATTATGGAACAGTTTTATTTATGCTTATGGCTTAAAATAGGATAAGACTTCTGTTGTGGCTTGTAAGCTAAATGTAGCTGTTCTACTGTGACTTTACATTACTGCAGCAACTTTCTGGTGCTTGAATGGTGGTCACGCCACAGTATTTCATTTAACATCTACTAATGGAGGATTGGCGCCTAAATAAAGGCATGATTAAAATGGAGTGGGCCCAACCAACCTTCCAGGTAGTGATCTCCAGACTCCCACCCCTTCAGTCTTGTGAATTTTGTATTACACTGATATAATCTCCTGTTTCCCACACCCCTGCTCAGTTAAAGCCTCTCCTAATAGCAGTAGCAAAATGAGACACACATAAGGAACTCAGAGTCAGTTCTGCCCAGATGAAATCTGCCTGGCCTTTACAGGTGCTACCTCCCAAAGCCAGTCCCAGTGTCTAAGATATCTAAAGTCCTTCCTCTTGCGCCATTTTCCAACCATAGGTTCATTGATCTTATCCCACTCTTTCTGCACTCACTTGCAAGTGGCACTGGAAGTAATCCAGAAATAAGTACTTTTGAGGTACTCTTTCTAAGTGTTTTAAACTAAGTTTCCTAAATTCTGACTACAATACCACATCCCCTTTTAAATGCATGTCATTGGGACCAATATAAATCATGATTTCTAGTTGCTTACCCTCTGTGTGAAGAATGCCCTATGGGCACTGTGACACATTGACCATGGCATGAGGGTGGCAACACATCATCCTGCAGTCACATTTACAGCCACAGACATGCCTTTCTCTTCCCCTAAAAGGACAGCTTTCCCATTCATCTTCCTTTCCACCTAAACAGCTGGGTCACCCACATTGCTACGGATTTAGCACTCTCTTTACTCCTCGGAGGAACCACAGCCTTCAACAAGGTCTAGACTGAAAACCTATGTGATGAGTAGGACTCAGGGGACCCATGCACTACCTGACTGGAAATCACCTCTTCCTATTCTGTCTGGATGCCCCTACTCTGTGATGAGGCCATTTCTCTAAACACGCTAAACATATAGTTCACTGTGGTATCCCATTAAATGTTTTCATGTAGAGGGTGGTGCACAAATGGAATGAGCTGCCAGACAAAGTGGTGAAGGCTGGGACAGTTACAACATTTAAAAAGGCCACTGTATGGGTATATGAATAAGAAGAGTTTTGAGGGATATGGGCCAATGGGACTAGATTAATTTCGGATATCTGGACGGCATGGATGAGTTGGACTGAAGGATATGTTTCTATGCTGCACATCTCTGTGACTCTTGACTCGACGTGCCCATGATTCCCCACATGCTATAGGTTATACACCCACTTGGCTGATCTGCCCCAATACAATTTAAATACAAACACAGAATGCTGAAAAGAAAACTGCTGAAAACAGTAGTGTTTTTGTTATCTGACATACCAACTTCTCCTTTGATAAGGCCATGTAACAACTCTCAGACACTTCTTCCTAACTGGATCATGATCTTGCCATACAAACACAAAAAACCCTCTGTATTTTATTTTTTATTCCTACTATACTATGATCTTACTTTTGTGTTATTTACTATAAAGTTATTTTTCTTGTTTGTTTCAATAATTTATATTTTTTGTGACACAATCTCAAACAGCATCACTGAGGAACTCCTCTGTCAATCCTTCACTGAGCTACCCATTCAGCAAGCTTAACTTTTTGCAATAAACCTTACTTAAGCCACCTCTTTCTGCCACACAATTCAACTCTTCACTTTGATTCAAATCCCCATGTAGCACTCTATGCCCCCTCACTCCAGCATTGTCTGACCATGCAATTTAAAAGACTCTCTTACGTACAAAGACTCTGATGATTCACAGTTAGCTTAGCTTAGCATCCTGCTGCATCAATTAAGATATTTCCTAATTAACTTGTTCAAAGATGTTATTACACATCTCTAGAGCAACTGGGTCTTGAACCCTAGTCTCCTCTCTCAGAAGTAGAGACACTACCACTGCACCACACAAACCATCAAACTACAGTAATTAAAGATATGTTCCAATCAACTTGTTTAAAGAAGTTATTACACACCTCTGGAGCAGGAGAAACTTGAACCCAGATACTCCTGGCTCAAAGATAGGGATGCTATCACAGCATAATAGAAGTCCTTCATGCCAATACTTGTCTATTTTTTCTTAATCAATCTGTTTCTTAAGAACACTGGAGCAAGTGGGACTTCAAATCAACAGCCCCACTCCTCTGGTCCAAGGGTGTGGACACGACCACTGCACCGCAAGAGGGCTCTACTGTATTTATTAACACCAATTAAACAAAAGATTTTTAGCTGATTGACAGGTAACTGCCAGTGACACTTAGACCCATGTTTCACAATGCAATTTAATTTACAATGGGTTCAGTTAGTGACAGATTCTAGACCTGACTCTAAATCTAAAGTTAAACTTGAAAAAGATTAAATAGTTAAATTCCCTAATTTGAATCAAATTCCACAAGATTTAAATGACATTTTTATCTTAATAAATTAAACAACAAAAACATGAGTAATTTATCTGCATTTACTGATTATACGAAGCTGGATTGGAATATAAGCTGTGAAGAGGACACAAGGAAATTACGAAATGACATGGGCAAAAAGATGGCAGTTAGGAAGTTCAAAGTAAGAACAGAAAAGCGAATATATTTAATAAAAGGCATGAAACTTCCAAATGTTGATGCTCGGAGGGAGGATGTACTCACACAAAAAAAACAGAAAGTCAATACTCAACTACATCAAATACTTAGGAAAGCCAATGTCATGTTAGCCTTTATTGCAAAGGAGTTTGGTGTACAGGAATAAAGATATATTGCTGGAGTTGTACAGGATGTTGGAAAGACCACATCTGGAGTACTGTGTACAGTTTTGGTCTCCATTTTAAAGGAATTATGTAATCATTTTAGGGTAGTACAGCAAAATTTGAATGGAATAGTTCCTTGAGTGAGGGGATTGTCCAAATATAAGGAGCTGTGTAAATTGAGCATATACTCTCTAGAATGTCATAGAATGAAAGGTGCTCTCCTTGAAACTTACAGAATTCTGAAAGGACTTAACATCATGGACACTAAGATTGGTTCCGCTACCTGGACAACCTAGAAAAATACAGCACACTCTCAGGATAGGAGACTGTTCATGTAGGACTGAGATGAGGAGAAACATTTATACATTTCTGATTGAGCACCTTTGAAATTCTGTACGTTAAAAGTTAATGGATGCCTCAATATTGTATTTACATAAGTCTGAGACTGTAGATCTTTTAGAAAATTGGAGAATATATAGATTATGAGGGTAAGTGGAGCTGAGGCATCCATGATCAAGCTGAATGGTGGAGCTAACTTAAGAGGCTGTTCAAGTGTACTCCTACTTCACATTTATACGTTTTATATTCTGATTCACAATCCTTTCTCGGTTAGACTCATGCATTGAATCAGATACTTCTACAATGTGTGTTACAGTCAGTCAAATTATGCTAATGGACAATTGCAAATATTTACAATTGTCAGGTAAGAGACTGAGCACATTTTTGTGAAAAATTTGCAAATAGTAATAAATCAAAATGATCAGTACATAGCTACGAATGGAGATGATTAATTAACCAAAACTGCATGGTCAAGTGAAAATGAGAGGAAGGGATTATGCAAAAGATAATAACGCAAATCTCAGAACGTTTAAATACAACATCTCAAAGTACTAGCATTTGGGAGTTGAATGCATTTAAATGAGGGAGTTAGGTGAAGAAATGAAGGTGATGCTCCTTAGCTTTACTTAATTTTTTTTTCAGCTGTAGGAATTCATTCTTATTCCAAACAAGGAAAGAAGCATGCTGTTTGGTGAATATCTGGTAAGCATTTAAGTTCCATGCTATTCATAACCGGCAAAATAGCATCGGAAATGCTGGTAAAATAATTGATATAAATTAGCAGGGCGGCACGGTGGCATAGTGGTTAGCACTGCTGCCTCACAGCGCCAGGGACCTGGGTTCAATTCCTGCCTCAGGCGACTGACTGTGTGGAGTTTGCACATTCTCCCCGTGTCTGCGTGGGTTTCCTCCGGGTGCTCCGGTTTCCTCCCACAGTCCAAAAGATGTGCGGGTCAGGTGAATTGGCCATGCTAAATTGCCCGTAGTGTTAGGTAAGGGGTATATGTAGGGGTATGGGTGGGTTGCGCTTCGGCGGGTCGGTGTGGACTTGTTGGGCCGAAGGGCCTGTTTCCACACTGTAAATAATCTAATCTAAACTGTAAAGTGAATAATTGAAGAAAATAATTAAGCTCTTAAATAAAACATTTTAGGGGCTGTGGACAGGTGGTATCAGTGTAGCAACATAATGGACCCCCCAGATGCTAGTGCAGTCCAGAGCAAACGCATCTGCAGCAAACGTTTGTAGCTCAAAGAGCTTTGCCTCAGTGTAAATTAACCAAGTTGCAGAGACTGTGATGTAGTGGCAGGTCAAAAGGTTGGGCACAATGTAAAGGCAGCAGAAAATGACTGAAAAAAGGAGGGAAAGCTAGCTAGAAAAATGAATCCAGATAATAAAAGTTTATATAGATATTCAAAAAGAAAAGATCTTAACAAAGTGAGTCCTCTCTGTGACTATGGATTATGGCACAACTGATGTTTAGGACAAAGACCATACTGCTAGTGCTTTGACCAGGATTATCATGGACTTAAACAATAGGGCTGCTGAAGATGGAGTTCCACTGCTTGAACAGGTCTTAAGGGGTCCTCCAGTATAGTCTAGATAGAGTGCGCTACATCATCCTGGTGTACAGTGCTCAGCACAATTGCAGCAAGCAACATGGTGATGTGATAGCTGCTGAGGGACTGGGGAAGCAATAAATCTCTACCTGATTGACACCCAGTTCTGGTAGATGAGAGCTTGGTGTTACAGGCCATCATGGAATCTGAAATAGTCATTGGTCATCATGTCAGCATTTGTTTGCACTATTGGGATAAACTGCAGCTTCTATTCATCTTGATTATGTTCACTTTTGATGATTGTAAATAAAACCTTACATTTGGAATTGTCTTATTGCTTGCCTGTATGTGATGTTTGCTGACTGGACAACAACAAGATGTGTGTCAAGAG
Organism: Hemiscyllium ocellatum; assembly: GCF_020745735.1. Classification (NCBI taxonomy): domain Eukaryota; kingdom Metazoa; phylum Chordata; class Chondrichthyes; order Orectolobiformes; family Hemiscylliidae; genus Hemiscyllium; species Hemiscyllium ocellatum. The sequence goes on along the minus strand of NC_083407.1, from coordinate 59,450,878 downwards.
TGGGTATCGGGGATAGAGTAACTGTGACCTCAAGAGGGTGTTTAACATAGCTAAGGACAGGTAAATTGAGTAGCCTGGTGGTTAAACTGTGACTGGGGTGTTCTCCTGGGTTTATTTTTGTGAGGGAGAGTCAGCCATGATAAGAACAGTAAGGGATCTCTCTTGGTCTCCTGCTGGCAATCCTTCCAAAGCATTCAATGCAACCTCATGTAACCCCCCAAAAAAAGCTCAACCCCAAAACATAAAACCTAAATTGACAGAGACTGCAGAGCTCTGGGACGCAGAGGGATCTGGGACTTCTTGTGCATGAATCACAAAAAGTTGCATAGAGATATAGCAAGTTATTCAGAAGACTAATGAATGTTATTTATTGTGAGGGGAATGGAATAAAAATTGAAAAGTAGAGCGGTTACTATTCAGATATAAACAACATTGATGAGATCACGTCTGAGTACCGGATACAATATATGTCTCCTATTTAAGGAAGACTATAAATGTGTTGGAAGCAGTACAGAGAGCATTTACCAGACTAATACTTTGGTTGTCTTATAAGGAAAGCTTAGACAAGCTTGTCTCCACGAGGGTTTAGAATAGTAAGAGGCAAGTTGATTGAAACCTCCTGACAGGTTTTGACAGGATGCATGCAGAAGGGGTGTCTCTTCTTTTCAACAATCTAGAACAAGGGGACATTGTTTAAAAGTAAAAAGTGAGTTCTGGAGATGCTGGAGATCAGTGCTGATGAAGGGCTTTTGCCCGAAACGTCGAATTTCCTGTTCCTTGGATGCTGCCTGACCTGCTGCGCTTTAACCAGCAACACATTTTCAGCGACATTGTTTAAAAGTAAGAGCTCACCCATTTAATACTGGGTTGAGGAGAATTTTTTCTCAGAATTTTGTTTTGGAACTCTTCTAATCACAGAGGATGTGGAATCTTTGTATATTTTTAAGACAGAGGTAGACAGATTCTTGATAGTCAAGGAGATGAAAGCTTTTTGGGTATAGCTGAGAATTCAGAATAATAGAATCAGCCTTGATCTTATTCAGTTCAGGCTGAAAGGACTGAGTGGCCTCTTCCCATCCGGATGTCTGAAATTCTCTTCACTGAAAAGGGGAGACCTGACAGCAAGAAGGTGAGTGCCCAATTGGGAAGTTATCCCATCAACCTTCTCAAATGGTCACTGGGGTTTCCTTGGTTTCCAGGTGTGAATGGATCTCACGCTGCACCATTACTTTCTGCTCTGTGTGACAATACATCTTTTCCTTCCAATTCTTTTCAAGAACTTTAGTCCTTCTTTTTAATTCCTATTTAGAAACAAAATGGACAAGTGTTGGGATAAGTTGCAGAGATCCTCTCATTGCAGCATAAGCTTTTAACTCCCAGAGGTCATTGTTATTGTCACCCGCGAGTACCTCATGGGGTAGAAGTGGAATGTCAAGCTAAGGTGATAAATGTAAACCTGGATTTTCCTTAGTGCAGAAATACTTATGGATCGGGACTTCCATCTGTTCACCTACTGAGAGAAGAACTGTTGACTTCACATTACTTAAATTACTTTAGGAAGACTCCTAGCAGTGTTTCCTTCTGTGATTGGGCACTTTCCACAGTAGGTACTGGAAGTGCTATGTTGTTGCAGAGTGTATTGGTTTACAGAGCTTAAAACTGCCTGCAGAGCCAGATTGTTAGAGGAAATGGAAAGACTAAGTGCTTCATGATGCAATATTAGCCATCTCGTACAATCGCGGAATTCAGCTCACACCTCAGAGAAAGTAAAAGTTGAAATTCCACACATTGATGTCCAAAGTAAATCATAAGGCTTAGAAGTCATTCATTCTAGGTTGTGACACATTTATTGTAGCTACAGAAATTATTCTTGGAAAAGTTGAGAACCTACTTTGATCATTGGTTGTGAAAGACAACAATATGCGGCCAAAGAAAGGTTAATGCATGATTGCACACTTATTGAGAGGCGAACAAAATAGTGTTATTTGTGTGGATGCCATGATCAAAAGCTTGCGTATATCATTTTGACTAGAATGTTTTTGATCAGCAACAGCTGATCTCTGTTGGACTTGCAAGCTGCTGTTCTCTCTTTACTGTCAAATTATGTTGATCTGTAGAGGTTCCACTTTTCCTTCATGAAGGAGCAGATATTTTATTTTTGTCTCCTGTGCAAACTGAGTACAGGCCGTCAACTGCATTTTCAGTCATAAAACCACCAATTGTGTGTTCCTGACGCAGCTCTCCTCCAGAAACTCTTCCACTTTGGTAAAAAGTAAAATCATTGTTGACAGTTAGCAAACATGAAATTTAAAATGACACTCAGTACTCAAAAGGGTTAATCAGCACTCTGTCATTTTAGTGTTGTTTAGCTTGGACTGCTGTAATAAGCTGACAGAGGATGTTGAATTCAGAATTATCTGGAGTCATGGTCAGACTAGATGAAAAGGCCACAGTGACTTCAACCATGTTCACCTCTGGTTTTCAGATATCTACGGGTGAAGTAGTTAAGATCATTTTGACATTTATGTTGCATTGTATATCCCTGATGATGTGTGATGTTGTCAAAAGGAAAGGTCTTAACATTTCTTTTCTGAAGCCATATCAATTGGAACAGCAGGACTGCTACAAGTTTGACCAATGGAAATAGGTATGGATAGGTCAAATGACTGGGTCAAGGTCTGTCAAGTGAAGTATAATATGGGAAAATGTGAAATTGTCCATTTTGATACAAAGATAAAAATGAGTCTTATTATGTAAATGATGAGAAATTACAGACATGGAGAAGGTGTCCTTCTACATGATTGCAAATGATACAGAAAGTAATTAGAAAGCTAATAGAATGTTTATTGTGAGGGAAATTTAATACATGACTAGAGAGGTTCTGTTTTGATTATAAGATCATAAGAAATAGGAATAGGAATTCAGCCCTTGAACCTGCTCTGCCATTCAATAGGATCATGGATGATCTAACATTCCTCACATCCACTTTCCTGCTCTTTCCAAAAAGCTCAATTTCTTCAAGACGGAGGATGCCCCTATATATTCCACTTATACAGGGCATTTGTGAGACCACATCTGGAGTTTTGTATACAGTATTGGTGTGTTTATTTTAGGAAGGATGCAAATATGTTGGAAGCAGTTCAGAGAAGATTTGAAGAAGACTAATGCTAGAAATGGGTGGTTTTCTAATGAGGAAAGGCTGAACAAGATGAGCCTGTATACGTTGGAGTTTCGAAGTATAAGAGGTGACTGTGTTAAGACATTAAGATCCAGAGGAGTCTTGACAAAGTGCAAGTGGAAAAGATGTTCCCTCTGAAAGAAGAATCTAGAACCAGGGGTTACTGATTAAAAGTAAGGGATTGTCCATTTAAAGCAGAGTTTTAGGGAAAAAAATCCTAAGAAATTCATGAGAGTTTGGAACTCTCTTCCTGAACAGAGTCTTTGAATGTTTTAAAGACTGAAATAGATAGATTCTTGTCAAACAATTTTGCAAGGTTTAAGGCAGGAGCTTGAATTCTAAGAGGTGAGTTAAAGAAAATTTGTTTCAACTCAGAGGTGGTAGGGGTCTGGAACTCACTGCCTGAAAGAATGGCTGAGCAAGAAATTATTGTAACATTGAAGCAGTATTTAGTTATTCACTCGTATTGCCACAGCCTCCAGGCTATTAGGTGGAAAATGGAATTAGTGTAGTCAGACCTTCATTGAGCAGCATAGATATACTTGAACTGTCAGCAACTTGTCTGAGTCACTGAGGCACATTTGAAGAAAGATAGGATTGACTGGGCTTGTACTAAATGGAGGTTAGAAGCGTGATGGAGGGAACTCATAGAAACATCTAAAATCCTGATGGAACTAGACAGGTTAGATGTGGGAAAAAATGTTCCCAATGTTGGGGAAGTTCAGAAGTAGGGGTCACCATCTAAGAATAAGGGATAAGCAATTCAGGACTGAGATGAGGAAGAATTTCTTCACTCAGAAAGTTGTGAACCTGAGGCATTCTCTACTACAGAAAACTGTAGGGGCCAGTTCATGAGATATGTTCAAGAGGGATCTGGAAGTGGCCCTTGCAGCTAAAGGGATCAAGGAGTATAGAGAAAAAGCGGGAAGGCTCTAGGGTTCAGGTGTACTTTAGTGGGGTCAGGAGTGCTCTTAGGATCTGTGGGAGGACCGTGGGCAGCACTGAACTTTGCAGTTGGGGATGAGTCAATGATCCTGAAACCAAGAATAGCGGTGATTATGCCGAGTACTAAACATTTTCTTATTTCTATGGTGATTCTATTCACTCAAAGATGTGTGCACCACTGGCTGGGCCAGCATTTATTGCCCCTTGAAAAGATTGTGGTGAGCAGCCTTCTTGAACTGCTGCAAGCCTTTTGGTGTAGGTAGACCCACAATGCTGTCAGGGAGGGAATACCAGTGTTTTGACTGAGTCACACTGAAGGAACAGTGATATATTTCCAAGTTGAATGGTGGAGGGGCTTGGTGAGGAATTTGCAAATGGTAGCGTTCTCATGTATGCACTGTTTTTGTCCTTCTAAATGAAGTGATTCTGATTTGGGAATTATAGTCTAAGGACACCCTTGGTGAATTTCTGCAGAGCAACTTGTAGATATTGCAAACACTGCCATGAATGAGCATTAGTGGTGGTGGGAGTGAATGTTCGTGATGTGGTGCCAATCAAGTAGGCTTCTTTGTCTGGATTGTGTCAAGCCTCTTGAGTGTTGTTAAAGCTGCACTCATTCAGGCAAGTGGGAAATTTTTTATCATAATCCTGAATTGTGCCATGTAGGTGGTGGTCAGGACGTGAGTTACATACTGCAGGATTCGTAGTCTCTGACTTTTTCTTGTAACCACAGTATTTATATGGCTAGTCCAGTTGCATTTCTGGTCATTAGAACCTCGAGGATGGTGACAGTAGGGGATTCAGTGCTGGTGGTGTCAATGGAAATTGGTTAGATTTGCTCTTGTTAACAGATGGCCAATGTTTTGCACTTGAATGACACAAATTTCACATGCCATTGTCAGCGCAAAGCTAGATTATGTCCAGGTCTTGCTGCTTTTGATGTAGACTGCTTCTGGGGAGCAGCTATTATGATGCTGATATAATCACCAGCAACCATCCCATTTCTAACCTGATGATGCATGGAAGATCATTGTTGAAGGAGTTGAAGATGACTGAGACCAGACAGTACCCTGAAAAGAGTATTCCCCTGATCCTGTTGACTCCAGGTTTACTAGGGCTCCTTTATGCCTAACTTGGTCAAATACATGCTTGATGTGAAAGGCAGTCTTGGATTATCCACTTAGCACTTCTAATTGAAGATGGTTGCAAATGCTTTAGCCTTATATTTTGCATTGTTTTGTTGGCGCATCCAAAATTGAGGATGAGGATATTTGTAGAACCTCATTCTCGAATAAAATGTTTCATTGTCTACTACCTTTGTGATGTGGCAGTACTGCAGAACTTAGATCTGATCTGTTGGTTGTGTCGGATTACTTGCTGCTTGTGCTGTTGAACACACTAGAAACCCTTCTTCACCAAGTTGACACATCAATTTTAGCTCTGCCAGGTACTGCTCCTGTTCCCCCATCTGCACTCTGCATTGAGCCAGGCTTTATGGTAATGATAGGATGGGGGATATGCTGAGCCATGACGTAGCAGATTGTGTTGGAGTCTGACTCTTCGGCTGCTGATGGATGACAGTGCATCATGCATGTCCAGTCTTGAGTTGTTAGATCTTGAAGTCTATCCCACTTAGAATAGTGATAAAGAGACACACAAAAGGTGGGTATTCTCCACTAAAACTGTGCAGTGGTCACTCTTACCGATAATGTCATGGAGAAATGAATGTGTGACTGGCAGATTGGTGACAATGAAGTCAAGTATGTTTTTCCCTCTTTTTGTTACCTCATTGGTCATCACATGCCCATTCCTGAGCTCAACCAGCTTGATCATCAGTGGTGCTACTATGCCACACTTGGTGATGAGTACCGATCTCCTTCATACAGAGAACGGTTGTTCATAATTTGGACATATTGCTACATAAACACCTTTTATTCAGGTTCTTTACTTGTGAGACAAACAAACGCGTCAGAGTTGAATTGCAATTCAATGCAATTTTATTCACAAAATAAACTCAAACCACAGGAGGGATCGTACTGCTAAACATTACTAAAATTCTGCTTTCTCACTATAAAATTCCTGATTTTTACTTTAATTACTTGACCAATCACAACCTTAAGACTTTGTTGAAATCCTTATCTAAACTGTTGCTGGCTACCAGACTAGGACCAGATAATACCCATGCAGCTAAACTTGACCAGACTGAGTAGTCAGTTCTGATTAACTAAGCAAAGGTTGGTCTGACATGTGGTCATCTTCTCACTGTCTTCAAGTAGTCGGAGTATCACAGCTGGGCTACTTCGAGTCCTCGCTGAGAGAATGGCTGCCAGGTGACCCTTCTTACCCCGTCTTGCTGCATCGTTCCAGAATATTCTCTGGCACTCAGCCAATCAATCTTCCAGGTCAAGGTCATGGCAGCCAATGGGATCCTCAATGTCATGTGTGGAAGACACTGGAGCTACTAAAGAAGTTGAATCTCTGGTCAAGAGGAAGAAGAAGGCTTATGTTAGAATGAGATGTGAAGGTTCAGTTAGGGCACTTGCGAGTTACAAGTTAATCAGGAAAGACCTAAAGAGAGAGCTAAGAAGAGTCAGGAGGGGGCATGAGAAGTCATTGGCAGGTAGGATCAAGGAAAATCCCAAAGCTTTCTGTAGATATATCAGGAATGAAAGAATAATTAGTGTAAGGTTAGGACTAATCAAGGACAGTAGTGGGAAGTTGTGCGTGGAGTCCAAGAAGACAGGGGAAGCACTAAATGAAAATTTTCCTTCAGTATTCACACTGGAAAAAGACAATGTTGTTGAGGAGAATACTGAGATACAGGCTACCAGACTAGATGGGATTGAAGTTCACTTGGATGAGGTTTTAGCAATTCTGGGAAGTGGGATTTATCCTAGTATTTAGCGCTTAAAAATGTGTTGCTGGAAAAGCGCAGCAGGTCAGGCAGCATCAAAGGAACAGGAGAATCGATGTTTTGGGCATAAGCCCTTCTTCAGGAAACGTCGATTCTCCTGTTCCTTTGATGCTGCCTGACCTGCTGCATTTTTCCAGCAACACATTTTTAAGCTCTGATCTCCAGCACCTGCAGACCTCACTTTCTCCTAGTTGAATTTATCCTGGTATCCTCTGGGAAATCAGGGAGGAGATTGCAGAGCCTTTGACTTTGATCCTTATGTTATCATTGTTGACAGGAATAGTGCCAGAACACTGGAGGATAGCAAATGTTGTCCCCTTGTTCAATAAGGGGAGTAGAGATAACCCTAGTAATTTTAGACCAGTGAGCCTTACTTCAGTTGTGGGTAAAGTTTTGGAAAAGATTATAAGAGATAGGATTTATGATCATCTAGAAAGGAATAAATTGATTTGGGATAATCAGCATGGTTTTAAGAAGGGTCAGTAGTGCTCACAAACTTATTGAGTTCTTTGAAAAGGTGACCAAACAGATGGATCAGGGTAAAATGGTTGATGTAGTGTATAGGGATTTCAGTAAAGCATTTGATAAGGTTCCCCATGGTAGGCTTTTGCACAAAATACAGAGGCAAGGAATTGAGGGTGACTTAGCGGTTTGGATCAGAAATTGGTTAGCTGAAAGAAGGCAGGGGGGGTGGTTGATGGGAAATGTTCATCCTGGATCTCAGTGACTAGTGGGGTACCACAAAAATCTGCTTTGGTGCCACTGTTTTTGCTCATTTTTATAAATGACCTGGATGAGGGCATAGAAGGATGGGTTAGTAAATATGCAGATGACACTAAAGTCAGTAGAGTTGTGGATAGTGCTAAACGATGTTGCAGGTTACAGAGGGACATAGATTAGCTGCAGAGCTGGGCTGAGAGATGGAAAATGGAGTTTAATGCAGAAAAGTATGAGGTGATTCACTTTGAAAGGAGCAATAGAAATAAAGAGTACTGGGCCAATTCTTTGTAGTGTAGGTAGGCAGAGAGATCTTGGTGTCCATGAACATAAATCCCTGAAAGTTGCCACCAGGTTGATAGGGTTGTTAAGAAGGCATATGGTGTGTTAGCTTTTATTGGTAGAAGGATTGCATTCCGGAACCAGGAGGTCAAGTTGCAGCTGTACAAAACTCGGGTGTAGCTGCACTTGGAGTATTGCGTACAGTTTTGGTTACTGCATTATAGGAAGGATATGGAAGCATTGTAAAGGGTTCAGAGGAGATTTGATTAGATCCCTACAGTGTGGAAACAGGCCCTTTGGCCCAACCAGTCCACGTCGACCCTCCGAAGAGTAACTCACCCAGACCCATTTCTCTCTGACTAATGCACCTATCACTATGGGCAATTTAGCGTGGCCAATTCACCTGACCTGTACATCTTTGGACTGTGGGAGGAAATCGGAGCACCCGGAGGAAACCCACGCAGACACGGGGAGAATGTACAAACTCCACACAGACAGACACCCGAGGCTGGAATCGAACCTGGTGCGGTGAAGCAGCAGTGCTAACCACTGAGTCACTGTGCCACCCATGCTAGGATGTTGCCTGGTATGGAGGGAAGGTCTTATGAGGAAAGGCTTAGGCTGGTTTTTGTTAGAGAGAAAAGGGTTGAGAGGTGACTTAATTGAGGCATATAAGATAATCAGAGGGTTAGATAGGGTGGACAGTGAGAGCCTTTTTCCTCAGATGATGATGGCTAGCACAAGGGGACATAGCTTTAAATTGAGGGATGATAGATATAGGACAGATGTCAGAGGTAGTTTCTTTACTCAGAGAGTAGTAAGGGCATGGGACAGTAATACACTCGTCAACTTTAAGGGCATTTAAGTGGTCATTGAATAAACTTATGGATGAAAATGGAATAGTGCACGTTAGATGGGTTTCAGATTGGTTCCTCAGGTTGGCGCAATATCGAGGGCCAAAGGACCTGTATTGCGCTGTAATATTCTAAGTACTGTCATTTTCCATCTTCTAATGTGTAAAGGTCTAAGGTTAAGGTGAGGAGCAAGTGGTTTAGAGTTGATTTGAGACAGAAATCTTTCATCCAGAGGGCGGTAGAAATATGGAATAAGCTGCCTGAGAAGATGGTGAAGGCAGACATTCTCACAACATTTAAGAAGCATCTGAATGAGTACTTAAAATGCTGGGAAATAGTAGGCTATGGATTAAGTGCAGGTAAATAGGATTAATATAATTTGGAGTTTATTGCTTGCCATTGACATGATAGACTGAAAATCCTGTATCTGTGTTGTCTGACTCAGTGTCACGACTTGCCTCTCCATATGTGGTCATGTTGGAAACCTGGAGCTCCAGTGAGTTTGCTTGCCATACTTCACTTCACAAACCAGTTTCATTTTCCAGGGCAAGTCCAGGCTTGTTCTTGGCTGCCTTTGACCTGAGCAGTTGCTTTGTGCTTGACATCTGGCTGCTCAAAAGTTACCCATTCAGACATTGACATTCAGGCCCTGGACTATCTGGCCATGGAACCTTTTGCACACTTGTCACCCTTAGTGCTACCTCGAAATGGTGCTCAATACAGAGGGACACTGATCGATCAGCCAAGGTGGGTTGGTATGTGTTAATCAGCAAATGGTTTCCTTGCCCATGATTGACCCAATGCCATGAGATTTCATGTGGCCTGGAGTCAATATTGCATCAGTTTTCCTGAGGCAACTAGTGCCAGTTGCAGCAGGGACAACAGGCAAACATTAGATCCCTGATTGTTTTGAGAAAAACTGTTCTTATCCTGGAGCAGATCCCCAAAATTTGGTTACAATCCAGTTAGGAATCAGAATCTTCTTAAAATAGATGAAGTTTGAAATCCCAGTTACTTACTAAGACAATAAAGCCAAGATAGTCAAGAAAGCCATAATTTTTATTTAAACAAAAATTTTTATCACTGAGAAGTTTGCAAAGCAAACACTATTCTTATCTGTACAGCTGGTGTAAGAGATTACCTGCAATGGCTTCTCTTCCTGACCCTGTGCCATTACCTCTGGTGTACCATAGGAACTATTGTTAGCCCACCCCTTTTTCTCATCCCCTTCGTGGAGCCATCTGAAAGCACTTCTGATTTCACATGCATGCTGATGACAAGGAGCTCAACCTGAAAATGTGTTGCTGGAAAAGCGCAGCAGGTCAGGCAGCATCCAAGGAACAGGAAATTCGACGTTTCGGGCATAAGCCCTTCTTCAGGAATGAAGGCTTATGCCCGAAAAGTCGAATTTCCTGTTCCTTGGATGCTGCCTGACCTGCTGCGCTTTTCCAGCAACACATTTTCAGCTCTGATCTCCAGCATCTGCAGACCTCACTTTCTCCTCCAAGGAGCTCAACCTCACCACAATCTCTCCCAATCCCTCTATTGTCGTTAGATTTTTAAAATTATTTCACAGAGCAAGGCCAGCACTTGTTGCCCAACTCTAACAGTCCTTGAAAATTAGTGGCTTTCTGGATTATTTCAATTTTGAGGCACCACATTGTTGTAGATTTTTAGTCATATGTAGGTCAGATCAAGTAAGAATGGCTGATTTCCTTCCTGAAAGGCTATCCATCAACCATTGAGTATTTACATCAATCAATGGTAATTTCATGGTTACTACTACTGAGCTTTCAATTCTGATCTTTTATTACCTCATTAGCAACTTCTTTCAAATCTTTTGGATGAAGTCAATCTAAACTAAGAGACCTCTTAGTTCACAGCTCCATCAGTTTGCTTCGTATACTGTAATTTCATTGATTGTAATTTCATTGAGCTTCTTTGTCCCTTCCATCTCCTGATTTACAAACATTACTGGAATCTTTTTTATCTCTTCAACAGTAAGATGGAAGCAAATACTTATTCACTTCATTTACCATTTCCTTATTATCTACTATTAAATCTCCATTCTTGCCTCAAGAGGTTCAGCCATCATAGTAGTTACTTTTCCTGTTTACTTGCCTGTGGAAAACATTGGTAACCATTTTATATTTCTAGGTAGCTTCTTCTCATAAACTAATTTCTTCTCCTTATTAAGCTTTTAGTCATTCTCTGCTGTTCATCATATTTTGACCAATCATCTAACCTGCCACTCATTTTAGCACAGTTCCAAGCTTTGACCTTATATTTGATACTATTGCTAACTTCTTCAGTTAACCATAGATATTGGGTCCCCCCCTCTTAGAATGTTTCTGTACAGTGGGAACATACTTATTCTGTGCATTCTGCATAAATATCTACCACTGTGTATCAATTAATACATTCCCTAGCCCAGTATGCCAGTTCACTCCACCTAGCTCAATGCTCAAGCCTCATACTTGCCCTTAAGTTTAAAATTCTACTCTTAGTCCCAAGCCTGTCCTTTCAACGTGGATGTAAAATTCACTCATATTGTCTCTTCTTGTTGAAACTCACTAGTGATTCATCCTTTACTAATATTAACAAAACAGGTCCTTAGACTTTGCGTAGAAAAGAGGATTGATGGAAGCACCAACCATTAGCTGGTAGTGGTTGACTCCACAGCAAATACAACATGTTCTATTTTGTAAATACTGCTATACCTGTTTAATCTGCCTGCCCATGTCCTCAACCACTCCACATAATAGTTGGCAACAGACTAAAAGTTATGTTCCTAATTCTGGACTTCTTTCCAAGTTTTACTTGTTCCTCTCCTATATCCATCATTCTTTGTTCTGCCATTCTTGTCACTTTGCTTGTGTTTCCTAACTGGATATCCTCCTGTAACTCTTGATTCAGTTTTTCGTACTATGGATTTTTTCCAATGTGAAATATTAGTTAATTGTACAGTTCTCTATCAGTTGCACACAGCATCATTTATGACACCCAGTGATTACACTATCTCATATTATTTTAAACAAAATTGACCACGCATAAAAAGCAACCACTACACAACGGAACATGGCAGTAAATTTACATCAGAATAGCCGTGGAGTAATTGATAAACAGTTTGTGGTCGTGTTAGCACAATCCGTGTGGTATTTGTGGGAATCAATAATTCTGTACCAGAATTTGTTGCATTGACATGTTTCCTTTATTCTGAATTTCATCATGCCTCTTTGTTGAAAACAATGTGAAACATATTAGACTTCCAGCTGATACAATAGTAATTAGACTGTGCAGTTGGTTAAAATATAAAATTCCTTCACTCATACCTATTAATGAAAAGTTTAGCATGATACCCTTTAGAATGTAATTTTCTTCTGAGTCAAAACTCAGCTTAATAATTGAAAGTTTGATATGAACAAGACAAATCACTTTTTCACAGATGAAGTACAGCTGAAAGTAAGATATTAATTTGATGTAACTGATATATTTCCTGATAGATCAGCGGTAACATTGATTTGATTTTGTGTATGTTGTGTACTATTGACCTTCGATTAATACTGGAGCAGTTTTTGCTTAAGTTTACATAAGTATATTTACCGCAAAGGCACTGTGCTTTTGGACCTATAGGCACAATGTTCTGTGTACTATCCTCATTATTTGGGGAAATAAGTGAAATATCTAATTAACGATTGAGAAATGTTATAAGCAGAAATGAATGGTTTGGACTTTGTGTGATGATGGATCTCCCATTCTGGAATAGATAGCAGGGAAGGTGTTTGGTGGTTGGCAGGTGAAACTACTTCAGCAGTCAATGGAACTCAGAGTCCTACCTTGTCAGCCAACTAAGTCGCTGTTATCAGGCCTGCTATCCTTATTAAGGAAGATGTCTTGATTCTGATGTTCTGATTCAAGGCCTGGTGTTTGATCAGTGATGGTAATTTAGCAACCTCAGCATTGGGAATGATGGCCAGTCTGGGACTCCATTTGTTACATGCCCTCATTATCATGTAAATTTGAGGGTGGGTTGGGGGTGGAGGGGAAGAGGGTGCACTGACATCAGTCAGCTAGACTGTGGTGATTTGAGAGTGATGTGGAGGGTATCACTAAAGACATGGTCTGCAGGTTGGCGATGTCCATTGCAACACAGTATGGTGCCCTCCATGGGCCATGGAGGGCCTGACAAGTAGGGAACCACTTCTCTGGAGCCCACCAGGAGGCACCAGTCTCCTCACATGGCAGAAGGCACACCATCTGTGCTCTCTGTGCCCCCTCTACTAAGGGGGAATTTTTCTCCCTATCTACCCTGCCTATGTCCATGAGAAATTTGTACATATTCATTAGGTTAAAAAAAATGTAAATTAGATGGGGCAAATGCAGCACAAGAGAATTACATTTGCAGAAGAACAATGAGAATATTATCCAAACACGAGTCATCTGTGAAAACAGAACATTTATGATTTGAGGGTGGGACAGTATTTCGTCTATTTTCCTCACTGTTCATATGATAGTATTTTCTTTTTCTGCGTTATTTTATATAGTACATGTTATTGCTTCTCTCCTGATAGTGGTTGAAGAGGTTGTTTTACCTTTGTTGTTCTGCATTCTTGCACTTCATGGAACAATTACATTGCTGTGTCATGAGCTCTACTGCTCAACCTTGAATGAAAGGGTGCAGTCTTCTGCTACTAATGAAGATCATTGCCCTGCAGCAGAGCTGTTAGGTTGTGTCAAAAAATCACAACATGTAATTCTTAATATATTTTTAATCAGTCCAGATAAGCAGTTTGTTTTTTTGATGTCTGTGCTGCAAAGGTACTTTTTCTTTGCAAGATTTATTGGTATGCAACAGAATTTATTTGCTGTAAATTAGTAAATACAGAAAGATACATATCTGATGATTTTGTAGACTCCTTAGATTCTTCACTGTGATAAAGATCCTGTGGACAATAATTCTTTATGCCAAGGATTTGTACAGAGATCAATGCAAACATATTGGCACCTGTCTGAGAAGCAGGGAAATTGTGCAGTGTCATTTATGATATTTAATCAATCAAACAAAACTTTAAGGCATTAGAATTGAATAGTGTGGACTGAAAATCACCAAAAATATAATAATAATCTGAGAAGTGTGGCTTCATCTCTTTGTGTTGATGTAATCAGCAGGATTTTCAAGTGTTGCTACCCATTATGCTACAGTAGTGTCTGTTGAACAACAGCACATGATTAATAGGCACTTAGTATTTTCATTACTGTTTCTACAGTGAATTAAATCTGGAGCACCATTCATAAACACATATTTTAAAGATTGCATGATATTATTTGCAATTTCAGGTATAACTTCAAATCTCTGAAGATTATTGAACGCTAACTTCCTTTTAAATCTTCTTTTTAAATCTAATAACTGGTTACAATTCATAGAACATTGTGCGAATGCAAAAATGTAAACACTTACAGTTCAAGTAGACTGGGATAAGAATTCATTGTGCTCGTTTGCATCTCATTGAAAAATCCAGGCACTGCAGCAAATAATTAAGATAATTTCTTCCTTTTCTTCTGTATAATTCAATGAAAATTATAATTTCTACCAACCACAGATTAAATTGACTAAATATTACCTGCTACAAGAATTATTCGGGATTAAATATGTGATGTTAATTGGTTTTTATGGTTGAAGATGTATGAAATTCTTGGTGCATGGCTTAAAAGATAATAGATTTTGCACTTTAATCAAATTATTTCCTATAATTAATTATGTAAGTTTTTTAAATAAATAAATTAGGTCCTATCTATCATCAATAATGCAGTTATCATGAATGAACCTTTTATGTGTTGAAGAAAGATACTAATGACGGAGCTTAAATAATCAGTGTTAAAGAATGAGGTAGGTGAAGAAGACTCATGGTATGATCATAGGAAACAACATTATGCCAGAGTGTTTGTGTGGATCTTTCATCAGACCCAATGATTCCTCAAAAACTGACTTGATATGTAACTTTTATTTTAATTTAAATTTTGCAACACTGGTTCTATTTCAGCTCAACAAACAAAAGTACATTCAATTGGTATCCAATGAAACAAAATTATAAAAATACATTGGTTTGAGATTGCCAGTCAAAGTGAATTCAGTTATCTGTGCACCTGTTCAGAACTCAACCAGGTTGTAACTACTAGACAGGTTTTGGTATTGTTTTGAAAAATAAGAAAATGAACATAAGAAATAAGACTAGGAGTAAGCCATTCAGCTCCACCAGAACCTCTTCACAATTCAATGGTATCCTGACTGATCTGATGATAGTTTTAACTGCACTTGCCTGCCTGGCCACCATAAGCCTTGACTTCCTTATTAAATAAAAAAAACTCAATTGGCCTTGAATATATTCAGTAACCCATTTTGCACTGCTCTCTATGGAAGAGAATTTCAACAACCACTGACTCACTGAGGGAAAGAATTTACTTCATCTCTGTCTTAAATGGGAGATCCCTTAATTTTAAGTTGTATGCTCCAGTTCTGGATTGCTTAATGAAGAAAAATATTTCTGCTGTCAAGCTCCGACATAATATTATATCATATTAAAACCGTCAGTAAGATCATCTCTCATTTTTCCTAAGTTTCAAATGTATGGGTTCAACTTGCTCAACCTTTCCTCATAAGACACCTCCTTCATTCCTGAAATCAGCTGAGTGAACCTTCTGCGAATCATTTCCAATGCAAGTATGTACCTTCTTAAATAAGGAGACCAAAACTGGTCACAGTACTCTGGGTGTGTTCTCACCAATGCCCTGTACAGATGTAGCAAGATTTCTCACTTTTATACTGCAGCAGAAGATGCTTGGGCCTAAACACTAACCTGAGGAATTCCTACAGAGATGGCCTGGAGCTGAGATGACACTCTCTAACAAACATAACCATCTTTCTGTGTATCAGGAATGACTCTAACAAGCAGAGCCTCTCCCGCTGCTTTGCGTTGACTCCAGTTATGATAGGGCTCATTTGTGTCATACTCAGTCAAATGCAACTTTGATGTTAAGGGCTGTCATTCTCACCTCACCTCTGGAATTTAGCTCTTTTGTCCATGTTTGAACCACAGCTGTAATAAGGTCAGGAGCTGAGTGGCGTTGGCAGAACCCAAAATGGATATGTGAGCAAGTTATTGCTGAGCAGGTGCTGCTTAATAGCACTGTTGGAGTCATCTTCCATCAATTTACTGATGATCGAGAGTAGACTGATGGGGCAGTAATTGGCTGAGTTGGATTTATCCTTTTTTTATGTACAGGACATACTTGGGCAATTCTCCATATTGTCAGATATATTCCAGTGTTGTAGCTCTATTGGAACAGCTTGGGTAGAGTTATGATAAATTCTGGAGCACACATTTCATAAGGTGGGAGAGAGCTGGAGAGGGTGGAAGTGAGTGGGACAGGATGGGAAATGGTGGAGATACAGGGAGGAGAGAAAGAGAGACAGAGAAAGGGAGGAGGGAGAGGGGGTAGGGAGCCTCCTGGGTCCCAATTTCCTTCCCTCCCCCTTGATTCCCTATCCCCCATTCCAACCTGCTCTCCCTGATTCCTTCCTTCTCCCTCCTCATGTTTCAAAGGTGCACACATTTTCCTACATGTGTGTCTTTTGCATGTGATGTCACATGTAAATTTTATGTGATAGCGTATTGTGTCTGGAATCACGTGGATGCACTTTTCCGGATTAGCATTCTTGCATAATTGCCTGCAATTACTGGTGTCAGGAAACACTGCCAAAAAATAATTAGAGACTCTTAAAAAATAATTCTAATGCAAGAAAAGTCTTAGGTCTACCTGATCAGTTATTGAGTTGAAGATTGACCATTGCTCAGCAGACAAGAGCATGCTGTCATTGCATACATCAGAAGAACTATGAGAACTAACTCTCCTCTCGTGTGGTCTGGACTCTTGAACTACAGAATTTATTTTCTCCTGTCTATATTTGACAAATCACTGTATTTGTGTCATACTTCTTTTTGTCTGTCTCATTCATCGAATATGAGAAAGTGAGGACTGCAGATGCTGGAGATCAGAGCTGAAACTATGTTGCTGGAAAAGCGCAGCAGGTCAGGCAGCATCCAAGGAGCAGGAGAATCGACGTTTCGGGCATGAGCCCTTCTTCATTCCTGAAGAAGGGCTCATGCCCAAAACGTCGATTCTCCTGCTTCTTGGATGCTGCCTGACCTGCTGCGCTTTTCCAGCAACACATTTTTAGCTCATTCATCGAATAGGAGGGGTATAGAGTGAGAATTCTAGAGTGTTCAGTCTAGCTAATTAAAGGCATTGTTATCAATGGTAGAGATAAGTGGAGGGAGGATACTTCAGCGTCAACAGAACAGAGACTTCAAGGGGTGGAGAGGATTCAGAACAGACTTGCCAGGATGTTGCCAGGTATGGAAGGTTTGAGTTGTAAAGAAAGTCTGGATAGACTGAGACATTTTTCACTGAAGCATTGAAGTTTGAGAGGTGACCCGATAGGTTTATAAAATAATGAGGGGTATAGTTAGAGTTAATGGCAGTTGTCTTATCCAGAGGATGGGGGAATTTCAAGACTGGGAGCATATTTTTCAGGTGAGAGGAGAAAGATTGAGGAAAAATATGAGGGGCAAATCTTTTAACAGAGAGTGGTTTGCATGTGAATTGAACTTCCTGAGGAAATGGTAGATTTGGGTACAATTACAATATTTAAAATATATATGGATTAGTTCATGAATAAGAAAGATTTGGAAGGATATGGGCCAGGAGCAGGCAGGTGGGATTAATTTAGTTTGGGATTATGTTCAGCATGGACTGGTTTGACCAAATGTCTGTTTCCATTCTGTAAGACTCTATAATTCCATGACTAACATGGTTGTTGGGTAGAGGGAGTTACAGTTACAAGAAGGTGTGAAACAATAATTTCACAAAAAGAATTTGAAATTGAAGCTGTTGATAGCTCAGGAACCAGGGCAAGTCTGTAAATTGGGGGGTGGATGAGTAGCATGGTGCAGGGAAGCAGAGATTTGGTTAAGCTGAAGTTTACAAAAGGTGACGATGAAAAGCCAAACTGGTGAGGAATGGCTCAGTGTGAAAGTGACAACATTGTGAAAGTGGGTTTCACCAGCAAATGGGCTGATGTGGTTGTAACAGTGCAACATGTTACAATGTTAATGTGGTTGACTCAGAGTCCAACAGGATATCAATGATGTGAACAGCATGATTTAGCATGCTGAAATGACCAAGAAGGGAGATGAAAGGATATTAATGTTACATTAAAGGTTGAAGTTGACTTTAACACTGTTGAATTGGAGGAAGCGTATTCACTAGAATGTTAATTGAATTAAAGATTCTATTTTCCATAATAATTACAATGACACAGATTAACATACATCCTAGTGTTTATCATTGTATTGCTGTAATTTTAACTTAATGTAATTTTAGATTAGATTCCCAACAGTGTGGAAACAGGCCCTTCTGCCCAACAAGTCCACATTGACCCTCCGAAGAGTAACCCACCCAGTCTCATTTCCCTCTGACTAATGCACCTAACTCTATGGGCAATTTAGCATGGCCAATTCACCTGACCTGCACATCTTTGGACTGTGGGAGGAACCGGAGTACCCAAAGGAAACCCACACAGACACGGGGAGAATGTGCAAACTCCACACAGACCGTCGCCCAAGGCTGGAATCAAACCGTTATTATTAAATTTAGTATGCAAACTAAATAGAAACTGGAAAATATATTTAAATGTAGGAAAAAGCTCTGCTTTAATTAATTCAAAAAATGAAATCAAATTTCTTTATGTAAAATTTTCATTGGGTTAATGAGTAATACAATTCAGTGAGTGAAGCAATAAAATCCTGTGAAATACATGTTCCTTTCCAGTTATACATAATTAACAAAGTCTCTCCTGTGATATGGTCACTATAATTTGCCAAAAAACAGATCTTTAAAGAATTAGCTTAAAAACTAAAGTTAGCAGCCACATACAAATTAAACAAAATTGTGACTGGAGTTACAGAAAATAAACACTGCTAGGAGCATGTACTCTTTGGTTAGCATATGGACTATGAGTTTCTTCCTCATTAGGCAGATATTTACAATGATTGGTTTTATTAGTTTTAGTGCAGAATGAATTAGAGCATGTCTAATGTGTGCCAGTGTTCTTCCTAGCAAACATTAACCATCATGACAGCAAAATATAATTACTTACCCTGATGAATGATTAAATTATATGTGGGACTGTGAAGATGCAATATTATTTCCAGTTTATTATGTTATGGAGCATTTGCTTCACAAATGTTAAAAACACCAAATTTTAGAATAAAATATCATATCAAGCACACATTGAAGAGTTGTTTCAGTGTTGAAAATGTCCCAGCAGCCTGTTATTAGCGATATGCACACCAGGGAATGTTCATTGGTAAGATGCTATACTTTTGAATCAGTTCCATTATTCACATTGAATAGTATTCTATCACATACATGCTAAAAGTCAATGTCAAGTGCTGTAAATCCTATTCAACCCTGAGTTTCAAACTTTTTGTTTTGTGCATTAAGAACTAATTACTTCCACTACAATAGCTTATCTTGCCTCTGCCACTCTCTCATCCAATTGCTTACCAAGAAATTTGATGAGATCCAATGGCCTTCTTATCGGGCTTCTGAGCTTAACACAGTATAAAGTCCCATTTACTTAACACTCAATTACCTGCATTATTTGTGGATGAATCTCAGAGTGCCCAACATACCTATCTTTGTTGACCTACACTGGATCTTTTTATCCTCTAAAGCTCTTGATTTCTTCAAAAGAATCATCATCAATTTTTGCAAAGTCCACTGGTAACACTTTCCTGCTAGAGCATTCATTTTATCTCAAGGTATTAGCATTTTTGTCAATCTTAATTATGGAAATTAAGGTTTCAGTTCCTCAGTCCATGCCTTGGTGTACTTTATTTAATTTTGCTGAGAGGTAACAAAGAGGAAAGTACTGTCATAACTATTTTCTTCATAAATCTTACTTGACAGAGTCTCAACAAATAATTATACTCTCTTTAAAATGGATTTTTCTATGGAGATTTCCTTTACAGCTTCCTGGCCAATTTTCTGCCTCTACCCATCTGATTAATAATAAGTGACAACTTGCACCTAAATGGAGTTTTTCATGTATTAAAACTCCCCAAGGCACTTAATAGGCATGATCAAACAAAACCTGGTAGCAAGTTAAATGAATGGATTTCGGGATAGATGCCCCAAGGCTTTCTATGAGAAGTACACTTTAAGGAGTATCTGACAACAGGAATGTGAGGCAGGCAGGATTATGTAAGGAATCCCAGGGTTTAGGGCTCAAACAATTGCAGGCATGGCCACCAGGTGTGGGATGATTGAAATTGATAATGCTAAAGAGATTAGAACTAGGTGATTGTGGGTATCTCAGAGGGGTTGATCAGGTATAGAAGTAGGGAGAGGCCAGGCCATGGACAAATTTGAAAATTAAAAAGAGCATTTTAAAATGGAGACTTTGACTCAAAGTTAACATAAGCTGGCAAGCTCAGAGGTGCCAGAGTTTTTGATTACCTCAAATTTACAAATAGTGGAAATGGGAGGCCAACCAGGACTGGTGAAGTTTCATGTAAGTAATTATAAAAGAATGGATAAAGGCTTCAGTAGCAGATGAGCTGAAACAAGGCATGTTGAAGTCAGTCAATGTAATATACATGAATATATGGGGTCTCAATTATGACTTAGCAGATCTTGAGACTAAACATAACATGTTTTAATGTTTGTAACATTGCTATTAACATTACAATCAATTCAAGGGAGGCTATGTTCAGGACAATAAATTATGCCTTTAGTCCTTTGGTGTTTCAAATTTATCAATGTTTACAGGTTTTTTTTGTCTGATCTCACAGAATTCATGAACATACTTTAAGATCAGCCTAATTGAGCAAGGTAGTGCATTCAGTAAAATTATTAAATGATCATAATTATAGTTGAATACTGTAACCATTAAAATCCAGTCAATGAAACGCTTTAGTAATGGTATTGAGAGGTCAGGTCATGAGGCAGACAAAAACAAGAATAGTTTTTTTTAGAACTGGAACTGAACTGACCATAGCAAGCGTATGTAGTAGTTCATAAGCATATGAAATGTATAAAATAAATGCTTTATGTTTCTCCATATGATCTAACTCAAGTCCATTTAATATTTTGCTTTAGAAATTAACATTGCAAATGAATCATCACGGGCTTTAGTTTGACAGTCTCTCATGAACCAATTCAAAGCAATACAGAACAAAGCAAGTAATTTTACTTTAAGTACATTATTTGAGTTATCTCAGCTGTAATACTTGTGATATGTAACTATAGTTATTTCATATATCCTTAAACGATTTGGAGTTTTACCCATTAACAGAGCATTCTTAAGGTATTATCAGTTGTTGCAATTTGTTTATCTACTGAAGAGCATGATATTTTATAAATGCATACAGGCTAAACATGGAACAAACATCAATGGTGAAATAAATGTGATGTGGTGGAGAACATGTCATGCACAAATCTGGAGACACCAAATCTCTGGCTCTTCCAGAAAATTGCTGGCAATGACTTAATAGATAAGTCACAAACTGAATTAATTCAAAAACAAAATACTACAAAGACAGGAAATCCGAAACAAGAACAGAAATGATGGAAATATTCATGAGGTCAGGAAATAAAACTAACATTTCAGAAGTGTGATCGTTCATTAGAAAATGAGTCAATTGTTTGTTCAACTTTTTTCTTGCGTAGCTGTAAATATCCACATTTATCACGCATACCATAAAAGTCTGATATGCAATATTGTTCAAAGAAAATGTGAAATAAAGCTCTTATACTAGACTACATTATCTTAAATAGTTCTCAAAATATGCTGACAAGAATGACATCATGTATAAGCTTAAAAGATTGAGAATGCATTAATTATATATCCACCACTTGGTTGCTGAATGCCACATAAAGATATTGCATGGTTCCTATATTTTAGCAGCATGCATGTTGTCTTATACACGTAAGGTGGATGTTCAACACTCCATATCGTCCATTATAATTTTAAGTGAGTTTTTCCAAAATGGTTTATCATATCTGCCACAAATGATGTACACACTGCAAGAATGTATGGCAAGCATCAGCAAATATTCAAATTCTGAGCTGCATTCTTTCAGTAGGAACATTCCAAAATGTTCCTTCAACTGATCCAATTTATTTTGAATGACCTGCTATGCTCTTATAAAACCAAACAGTATTGTTACAGAAGAGTCTTGTGAGCTTTTAAATACATTGATAAGTAAGGGTTTCAAACATGGGAATCAACACAATTATGCCATTTACTTCTGTTCTTGGACATTGCAGTAATGTAATAGTATTGAACCTGATAATAAGCATAGTATTTTCAAATACTGATGTATCAATAGGGTAATTAGGTTCAGCTCACTAGTAAAGGATAAAAATAAGTATTCATGACAAATATATTTGACTGAAAAAGAAAATGATATCAAAATACAAAGTTAACTTCCCAAATGAAGAGTATGGAAAAGTTGACAAATTGAACCAACAATCAACGATGAAATCTGTTTGAGCATGAAATAAAATATATCCCAGTAAGGAAAGCAGGAAGCGGATTGCAAACAAGTAAATTAAAAGATTAAATCAACAGTAAGAGAAAAAAAATAGGGCCAATGATAAATATGAATTTTGTAAAAGCATAAACAAAGGAAAAGAAAATAAGAGAAAAAAAAGGAGCAAATTGTAAGAGACCAATTTAAAGTCTTTGTATAAACAAATTGGTCATATGAGGAGAAACAAGATAGGGATAGGATCACAAAATGGTGGTGGAGCTAATCTTGATATGTTGAGTATGCGATAAATTGGTCTAGTCCTGCATTCACATATATCAGTGGGTATAACATCTTTTCCATTTCTTTTTCTTTGTTCATGTAATCTGCCGTTCAAAACAATGCGCAAAATTACATGCTTGCTTATAAAAATCCAAAAATTTTATATGAATGCACTGCTGGTTTTAATAATCTGCACAGCAGCACAGTGCCACAGTGGTTGGCGCTGCTACCTCACAGTACCAGGGACCCAGTTTTGATTCCAGCCTTGGGTGACTGTCTGTATAGAGTTTGCATGCTCTCCCCATAAGACCATAAGACATAGGAGCAGAAATTAGGCCATTAGATCCATCGAGTCTGCTCCCATAACCTTTGATCCCCTTGGCAATCAAGAACTAATCTATCTCTGTCTTAAATATACTTAATGATCTGACCTCCACAGCGTTCTGTGGTTATGAATTCCACAGATGTACCACTCTCTGGCCAAAGAGATTTCTCCTTATTTCTGTTCTAAAGGGTCTTTCCTTTACTCTAAGGCTGTGCCCTCGCATCCTCGTCTCTCCTGCCAATGGAAACATCTTCCCAACATCCACTCTGTCCAAACCATTCAGTATCCTGTGAGTTTCAATCAGATCCCATCTCATCCTTCTAAACACCATCGCGTATTGTCCCAGAGTCCTCAAATGTTTTCCATATGTTAAGACTTTCATTCCTGAGATCATGTCTCTGTGGATTTCCTCCCACAGTCCAAAAATGCAGTCTGCACTGCCAGGGCTTGAGTACAGAAGTTGGGAGGTTATACTGCAGTTGTACAGGACATTGGTGAGGCCATACTTGGAGTATTGTGGTCAATTTTGGTCACCTTGTTATAGGAAAGATGTTATTAAACTGGAAAGGGTGCAGAAGAAATTTACAAGAATGTTGCCAGGACTCAAGGATCTGAGTTATAGCGAGACGTTGGACAAGCTAGGACATTTTTCTTTAGAGGGTAGGAGACTGAGTGGGGGGTGGGGGGGAGGAGGTATCTTATAGGGATCTTTTAGAAGTATATAAGATCATGAAAGGCATGGATAGGGTGAATGCACTCAGCCTATTTCCCAGAGTTGGGGAATTGAGGAATAGAGGGCATCAGTTTAAGGTTAGAGAGAAAAGAATAAAAGGGAACCTGAGGAGCAACTTTTTTTACACAGAGATGGTACACATATGGAATGAGCTGCTAGCAGAAGTGTTGGCAGCGGGTACATTAACAACATTTAAAAGGCATTTGGACAAACACATGAATAGGAAAGGATTAGAAGGTTATAGGCCAAGTACAGGGAAATGGTGTTAGCGTGGTTGGATATTTTTGGTTGGCATGGATCAGTTTGGACCAAAAGCCCTGTCTCTGTGCTGTAGCACTCTATGATTCTATGAATGTATGTGCAGGTTGGGTGGATTGGCCATGCTAAATTGCCCATAGTGTCCAGGGATGTGTAAGTTAGGTGGATTAGCAATGGAAATTTCAAGGATAGGGTGGATCTGGGTGGGATAGTCTATGGAGGGTCAGTGTGGACTCAATGGGCTGAATGGCCTGCTTCTGCACTGTAAGGATATATGATTCTACTTTATTTAAAATCTGTCCATTTATCAGAGAGCGGATTATATGCTTAAAGCTGAAAACTACATTGAAATATTCATCAAGTGTGACTTGAATCATAGCATTAGTCTCAATCCTTTGCTTTACTTGAAAGGGTTCAGAAAAGATTTACAAGGATGTTGCCAGGGTTGGAGGGTTTGAGCTCTCAGGAGAGGTTGAATAGGCTGGGACTGTTTTCCCTGGAGTGTTGGAGGGGTGACCTTACAGAGGTTTATAAAATCAAGATGGGTATGGATAGGCTAAATAGACAAGGCCTTTTCCCTGGGGTAAGGGAGTTTAGAACTGGAGGGCATAGATTTAGTGTGAGGGGGCAAGATTTAAAAGGGACCTGAGGGGCAACTTTTTCACGCAAAGGATGGTGTGTGTATGGAATGACCTGTCAGAGGAAATGGTGGAGGGGGGTACAATTACAACATTTAAAAGGCATCTGGATGGGGATATGCATAAGAAGGGTTTAGAGGGATATAGGCCAAGTGCTGGCACATGGGACTAGATTAATTTAGGACATCTGGTCAACACAGATGAGTTGGACCAAAGGGTTTGTTTCCGTGCTGCACATCTGTATGACCCTTTTTCTTTGACTTTCATTTTCTTATCAGTTTTCCTATTCTAACTTAAACAATTTTTACTATTTTTGTTACATTTCTACAGCTGTCATTCAGCACTGTGATCTTCCATGTGGTCTTATTCCATTAATATTCTTACCAAGTTTTTCATCCAGTTTGCATAGGTAAGTTATTAATCTCATCTATCTCTATAAGTAAGCAGCATTCAGTTTCATATCTAATATTTTTCTTAGTTTATTGAGCAAAACCTTACTCAAAAATGTTGTTTCTAAGCAGTACTCATTTCTCTAGCATTTTCAGCTTTTCTTCAGCCACTATCATGGTTTGTCTTTGTAATGTAAATGAATGATTTGGAAAAGAAAGTAAGTGGGCTGATTAGTAATGTCGAGGAATGCACAAAGATTGGGGCAGCTGCAGATTGTGAGGAGGATTGACAGAGGATACAGTAGGTTAAAGATAGATAGGAATTTGGATGGAGAAATGGCAGATGGAATTTAATCCAAATAAATGCAACATGATGCATTTCTGAAGGTTTAATGAAGGACAGAATTATACAGTAAATGGCAGAGCCCTTAGAAGCATTAACATACAGAGAGATCTAGGTGTACAGGTCCACAATTCCTGAAAGTGGCAACACAAATAGATAAGGTGGTTAAGAAGGCATATGGCATGGTTGCACTCATCAATCAGGGAATAGGGTATAAAAATTGACAAGTTATGATGCAGCTACATGGGACTTTAGTTAGGCCACATCTGAAAAATTATAAACAGTTTTGGTTGCCACACTACCATAAGGATGTGGAGCCTTTGGAAAGGGTACAGAGAAGGTTTTACCAGATTTTGCCTGTTTTGGAGAGTATTAAGTATGAAGGGAGATTGGTCAACTTGGTTTGTCTTCACTTGAATGTCAGAGACTGAGAGGCAACCTGAAATGGATAGTCTGCATCTTTTTTCCAGGTAGAAATATCAATTATTAGGTGATATAGGTTTAAGGTAAATGGGGGAAAGTTTAAACGAGATTTAAGAGGCAAGATGTTTTACACAGAGGACAATGCCTGGAATGCCAGATGGGGTGGCAGAAGCAGATACGATAAGAATGTTTAAGTGGCATCTTGTCAGATAAATGTACTGTTCTTTGTTCTTTAATTTTCAGCTCAGTGAGTTAATGTTAAATTTATCCTTCATTAGATGCCACACATTGCTGCTCAGTACTTCCACTATTTATTTTGAGAAGGAACTCTTTTCTTACTTCCAACGATATTATTTCTTCCTTTCATGCTACACAGACACCACAGTTCCATAGACACCACCTACCTTGATTGAGTGGATTCTTCTTGCATGACAGACAGTAACGTCAGGCATCCTGGAGAAGGGTCACTGGGCCCAAAACTGCTTTTTGGTCACAGATGCTGCCAGACTTGCTGAGTTTCTCCAGCAATTTCTATTTTTATTTCCATAATGTCAGAAGGCTGAATAAATGTGGCGTGACAGTATTTTTTGGTGGTGATTGGGGCTGTACAGCTAAACGTGATGCTGCCTACTTTCGTATTCTGGTTCATCTTGTTGACTCATTGGTCTTTTTCTTGTGTAAATTTGATCAGTTACTTTAAACGCTACAGTGCACAATCAGCAGTTGTATTCAATGCAGAATCTCAAAATGCATATTATCGATAAAGTAAATGTGTGTACGTGACAGTAGACCCTATTAATTGCAGAGATACCAAGTTACATAATGTAACCAATTAGTGAAGATACATGAATAAATATTATTCTTCTCAATCCTTTCCAATTATCTCATTGCTATGGTTACATTGTTTTAATTAGCTGACAGACATCTCTGATAGGCATCAGTGATCAGATAGGCATTTTGCGGATCATTACAGACATCGATGAACGCTTGTTTTCAGACATTACATCATTACCTATCCATCTTCATTTGATCCATGTGCCCTCTTAACATATGAACTACAATTCCACATTCAACCTTTGAATCCCATATTCAACAGAAAGAAGTGCACTGGTAATTTAAAGATTCCACAGGTTTCTTGGATGATTCAGTTTTTCAGCCAGTACAGATTCTTGTTCCCACTTCACTATCCTCACTTCAAGGAGTGAGTAAAAGATGCTCAATCGATAACAAACAGGATAATCTTGGTTGATCCATGTACTTTTCATAATCCAGATATAAATTAATCAATTTTGGCAGTTTTACTGTAACCATTTGCGTGATGAGGGAAGAAAGCTGCTCACTGAGAGTTTATCGGATAATGTGACTATATTAGTTAGCAGAGGAAACATGTGAGTCGGAAAGTGATAAAGATGTAGCATGTTATGCATGTTGTTTACCAGCAATAAAGTGTCCCATTGTCTCAGCAATGACATCAGACATTGTTAAAACAACTGAATTTACCTTTTCAATTCAAAGATAGATGGAGTTGTGCATCTGTGATTAAATAAAGAAAGCAAATTTGTAAGCTATATTTGAATTTGTTTACAAAATTTCAAGAATAGTTAAAACAGTTACCCACTTAGAAACATAAACTTCATCATTATTTATGTTTGAACTTTACCATTGGTCAAGAAACATAAAATATAATGGAAGGCATATAATTAAGTAATTTGGAACTACAAGGTAGTATTTTGAATATGTATTGTATATATTCAATTGCAGGCATTTTTTAACTCATAGAAATTTGCTAGCATGTAGGCAATATTCATGACATTTCTGTCAAATATAGAATCCAAGTTTGAGATGTGTTTACCCATAGCAGATTAACCAAATGCATGCAACAACATGTTTTTGCACAATGTCATTGGAAATAGACTGAATTAGTCATCCATTATTTTAAAGAAAGGTTTAACTGACATTTTAAACAACCTTAACTTACGCCAAATAGATGCACTATACAAAAGTGATTAATTTTTTCAGTTTTCTATACTCACCATTATTCAGGTCTTTCTGATTAAGCAGTCAATTTTATGCCATGTATTTGAGTCCATTAGATACTAAGTTAAGTTTGCTGATCATTCTCTGCCATTGCTTTCT
The DNA here is from genome assembly GCF_020745735.1 of Hemiscyllium ocellatum. Lineage (NCBI taxonomy): Eukaryota > Metazoa > Chordata > Chondrichthyes > Orectolobiformes > Hemiscylliidae > Hemiscyllium > Hemiscyllium ocellatum. The sequence goes on along the minus strand of NC_083407.1, from coordinate 59,422,866 downwards.
TGAGGCTGTAAAGAAACTTCCATTGCTGGAAATTGAGTCCAGACCAAAATTATAAACGTAAAAAGGCACTACTAATTGTTTTTTTGGTATCTGTGGCAAATATCAATGTAAACATTGTGTTTGTTATAATTTTCAATGTTTGTATTAATCATTGGGTTCAAGTTAACTCATTAAAAGTAAAACAGGCTGCAACATCCTTGCTATGTGTCAAGATAAAGCAGCAATTAGTGGAGATCTGTAATGACATTTCCACTTATGTTGTGATGACATACCAATTGAGACAAATCTTCATTATGTTTCAGCACATGATAGCCAGAAAACAGACACTTGCTTAAATATAACTTAGAGCTGTGAGCTTTGGGCTGTTGGTGAGAATGTGTTCGGCACATTTCATCAACTTTAAATGTGTTAACAATGGCTCATGTTCAGACTTGTATATTCCTGATCATAACACCATTTTACACACAATTCATTAAATCCTAATGTGATTTGCTGTGAAATATTTGATAGTTTTTTTTTCTGCAGAATATTGTCTGTTAGATCCAGGACAAATATGTCAGAATAAAACTGTAAATCAAGTTATGCTGGTCACTAACGTTTTGGTCAGAAAATTGTTGAATAAGACAATGGTTCTGAAAGAGCTAATGTTCATCTTACATTATAAATGTTCATCTCACATTTCCTTTGCCCATTCCAGTGATGATGTGGAGGTGCTGGTGTTGGACTGGAGTGGACAAATTTAAAAATCACACAACACCAGGTTATAGTCCAACAGATTGATTTGGAAGTAGTAGCTTTCAGAGCGCTGCTCCCTCATCAGGTAGCTGTGGAGTAGGATCATAAGACACAGAAATTATAGCAAAAGATTACAGTGTCGTGCAATTGAAACAATATATTGAACAAACCTAGATTGCTGTTAAGATTTTCCTCTTTCATCTTTTAGAATGGGTTGCAGGTTTCATTTCATTAACATGTAAATCCCAGAACTTATTTTAAGTCACATTCTGGAGATAACTGAAGTAAACTTAAGAGAATGTGATTTAAAATAAGTTCTGGGATTTACATGTTAATGAACTGAAACCTGCAACCCGTTTTAAAAGGTGAAAGAATTAACAGCAATCTAGTTTTGTTCAATATATTGTTTCAGTTGCATGACACTGTAGTCTTTTGCTATAAATTCTATACCTTATGATCCTTCTTCACAGCTACCTGATGAAGGAGCAGCACTCCAAAAGCTACTGCTTCCAAATTAACCTGTTGGACTATAACCGGGTGATGTGTAATTTTTAGCATTCCAGCGATGTTACACTTAGTCTGTGATGGAATTAAGGAGTTCCACCACAGTTTTTGGAGGGAACAGATGCATCTGTGCCAGCTCTCAAGGTCCCAGTGTTTATGCCTGACTAACTGTACCTGTACTTGATGCCATAATAAAAAAAAGTTTACCTTTTATCCAAGAATAGTGCACTTCTATGGATATTCCTTGGTTGTGTATCCCCTAGCACTAATCACCAAATACTATAAGGTATCAAGAGTGGTCATTTGGGAAACTGCTGCATTACCAATAAAATAAATTAATTAAACATACTGAAAATATGAATAAATAAGCAGAATACATAATCTGCAAATGTATCAAAATGCTCCAAAAAATCTTTTTAAAAATCTGAATACTTCAAACAATGTTCATAAGGTATTTCAGTTGCCTCATGTGGCAGTAGAAACATTATTTACAAATTCCTTGGGTAGAAATTTAATATTGTACACCCATTTTGCTGGATGTACATGAGCACGATAAGATGTCATTTTTGGGTCAAACATTCTGTGTCCAAGAATGCCCGAAAAATGTCTTACAAACTCAAGGTGGACCATTTTTCAACAGACCTTGGCAGCCACCTTAAAAATGAGTTAATCAAATTACAGGTTTTTTAAAATCTTTACTTCTTTTATCTTTACTTCTCCAAGAACCATCCGCACCTCTCCTCTCATTTCTCCACTCCAGAATTCCCATGCAAACCCTCAAAATTCCCTAACATGCTCACTCTTCTGCCACTGTCCAAGCTTGACTCATGTCTAGATGGTAACATCTGGTTAATCACATTGTTACATTTATTTATATCATTATTTAAGATTATGGACAAATAGGTGGTTCACAATATACATATATCGAGAGAGAAAGAGAGAGAGAGAGTGAGTGAGAGAGAAAGAGAAAGAGAACACCTGTAACACTAGCGAAGGGATGATGTAGATGTAACTGAGGAGGTCAGTAAACATTCTCTGCAAGGAAAGAGGTCTATATTACCTGTTTGCAGTCTTTCCAACTGACCTAGAATCTATTAACATTAGATAAGCTGATTGTTTCCCTTTGCACCTCTCTTGGTATCTCACAAATAGCCCATCAATACTAATTTCTTAAGAGCAGCAAGCCCAACTGGCTCATTCTACTTTTTCATTGAACCTATTTTTTTAGGTACATATTATTTCTATCAATGATTTGGCTGTGAACACAGGAAATGAGGTTAATAAATTTGCAGATGACACCAAAATTGAAGGTGTAGTTGATAACGAAGAAGGTCACCTCAGTGTACAACAGGATATTGATCAGATGGGCCGATGGGCCAAGGAATGCCAGATGGAATTTAATTTAAATAAATGTGAGATACTGCATTTTGCAAAGGCAAATCAGGGCTGGACCTGTGCACTTAATGGCAAGGTCCTGGAGAGTGTTGCTGAATAAAGAGACCTTGGAGTGCAGGTTCATATTTCCTTGCAAAGGTAGTTGCAGGTAGTTAGGATTGTGAAGATGACATTTAGTATGCTTTTCTTTATTGGTCAAGCATTGAGTACAGGGGTTGGGAGGTCATTTTGTGGCTGTAGAGGTCATTGGTTAGGCCACTGTTGGAATATTGCATGCAATTCTGATTTCCCTGCCATAGGAACGATGTTATGAAGCTTGAAAAGGTTCAGAAAATATTTACAAGGAAGTTGCCAGGGTTGGAGGATTTGAGCAATAGGGAGAATAGGCTGGGACTGTGTTCCCTTCAGTGTTGGAGGCTGGGTGCTGACCTTAGAGAGGCTTATGAGGGGCATGGACAGGGTGAATAGCCAAGGTCTTTTCCCTTGGGTGAGGGAGTTCAGAACTGGAAGGCATAGGTGTAGGGTGAGAGGGCAAAGATTTAAAAGGGACCTAAGGGGCAACTTTTTCACACAGAGGGTGATGCATGTATGGAATGAGCTGCTGGCTGGTCCAATGACAGCATTTAAAAGGCATCTGGATGGGTATATGAATAAGAAGGATTTAGAGGGGTTGAAAATGTGTTGCTGGAAAAGCGCAGCAGGTCACGCAGCATCTAAGGAACAGAAAATTCGACGTTTCGGGCATAATCCTGTTCCTTAGATGCTGCCTGACCTGCTGCGCTTTTCCAGCAACACATTTTCAGCTCTGATCTCCAGCATCTGCAGACCTCACTTTTTCCTCGAAGATTTAGAGGGGTATAGGCCAAGTGCTGGCAAATGGGACTAGATTAATTTAGGATATTTGATTGGCACTGACGAATTGGACCAAAGTGTCTGTTTCAGTGCTGCAAGTCTCTATAACCCTTTTTTTAAACTTTTATTTTCTTATCAGTTTTCCTATTCTGACTCAAATGAGTTTTTCCTATTTTTGTTACACTTCCACAACTGTAGTTCAGCATTGTAATCTTCTATAACATTCTTATCAAGTTTTTCATCCTGTTTGCATAGGTAGGTTATTCAGAGAGTTATGGGCTAAATGCTGGCAAATGGCACTAGATTAATTTAGGATATCAAGTCAGCATGGACAAGTTGGACCAAAGGCTCTGTTTCCATGCTGCACATCTCTATGGCTCTATGACCCTATGACTCTTTCCCAACAGGGCTGTTGGAGGCAAATCCTACTAATTTTCTTCCCATCTTACACTTCCCACTGTTAATCAATCAGTCACTGTTCCACTCTCTCTAAAATGTCTATTCATTTGTGAATAAGGTCCTTGCCATCCATTATTGTGAATGATGCATCAACATTATGACCTTAGCAAAACTGTGGCTGAAGGATGATCATAGCTTCTCACTAAATAATGTATACCTGTCTGGCTACATCTTCTACTTATTTTCCTCATTGGTTACAATTTGGTTCTTATCACTAAGTTGCAATTTGATCCGTCCCCTACCGCTCTTGGCTCTTTCCCTTCCTTTGACAATTTTATCTTTACTCCTCTCACCTCTTATTGAAAATGTTCATTCTTCACCAGCACCAAGATATCTTCACTGATTTGCTCCCTCGCCCTCTGCATTGGTGATTTATGTATCTTATGCTTGGTGATTGCAAACCCTATCTCGACTCATCATGCTCTCTCTCAACTGAGTTCATGTTCCCTCCTTAACTGTTGTGCTCCCCATGTAGTGACCCTTTCACATCATCATCTTACATGGCCTCACTACTCCAAATGTATTAATGAGCTAACAGCTTCTCAGATCACTTAATTGTATAACTTAACTCCCTCTATAACAGAACTAATCCTTGACAAATCAGCCTTGCAAACTATACTACCAGCTCAATTTTCCCTTTCTGCTCCAAAAACCTTAAATATGTAGTTGCCTCTCAAATCCATGTCCCACTTTCCCAGAATTCCAGTTTGAATCTTTTAATCAGATTCCTGCCTTTACCACAATTCCCTTTATCAAAGACACAATTTTTGATTCTTTTTATTTGTTCATTGGATGTGGGCATCTCTGGCTAGGTCAGCATTTAGTGCCCATTCCTAAATTGCCCATGAGTGCAGTGAAGGGTCAATCACATTGCTTTGGGTCTGGAGTCATATGTAGGCCAGACCAGGTAAGCACAGCAGATTTCCTTCCCGGAGGAAGTTAGTGAACCAGATAGGTTTTTTCCGACAATTGACAATGGATTCATAGTCATCACTAGACTCTTCATTCCAAACTTGTAAAAAAAAAATTGCATTCAATTTCCACCATCTGTCATGGCAGGATTTGAACCTGTGTCCTCAGGACATTATGCACTATCTGTGAAAAAACAGGATATACATAACCCACTCAATTGCATCACAATCAATCTACTTTCAATTGTGAGCAAGGTGATTAGATTAGATTCCCTACGGTGTGGAAACAGGCCCTTCGGCCCAACAAGTCCACACCAACCCTCCAAAGAGTAACCCCCCAGACCCATTACCCTCTGAATAATGCACCTAATACTATGGGCAATTTAGCATGGCCAGTCCACCTGACCTGCACATCTTTGGACAGTGGGAGGAAACTGGAGCACCCAGAGGAAACTCATGAAGACACGGGGAGAATGCGCAAACTCCACACAGACAGTCTCCAGAGGCTGGAATCGAACCCGGGACCCTGGTGCTGTGAGGTATCAGTGCTAACCAGTGAACCCACATGCCACCCGATGGCTGGGGATATTGATAATGCTATCATGTGGCACTTGCACAACAAGAACCTGCTCACTGATGCTCAGTTTGAATTCTGCTAGAGACACTCTGTTCTTAACTTGTTCCATAATAGTTTTGTTTCAAATATGGACCTTGTGTCCTTGGGCTACAGTGGCTTCTGAAGAATTTTGAGTGTAGTATTCTTGTCACTTAATTTGCTCTTTGCATACAAATTTCAACAAAAAGACTTAAAGCAGATGGCTAGACCCTCAAAGACAGCAACAATCAATATTTATATTGCAATTTTAGCTGATGAAGACCCAAGGAGCCCCACATGGCATTTATAAAACAAATTATAATACCAAACCAAATAATGAAATACTAGGTTAAATGGGCAAAAGTGCGATCAAAGAGCAAGATATTAACACATATGTTAAAAGAGGAAAGTGAGGTAAAGAGATGGAGAAATTATTTAATAAGACCATAAGAAATAAGAACAGTGGTGGCTCAGTGGTTAGCACTGCTGCCTCACAGCACCAGGGTCCCAGGTTAGATTCCAACCTTGGGCGACTGTGTGGAGTTTGCACATTTTCCTCGTGTGCGTGTGGGTTTCCTCCCACAGTCCAAAGATGTGCAGGCCAGGTGAATTGGCCATGCTAAATTGCCCATAGTGTTAGGTGCATTAGTCAGAGGGAAATGGGTCTGAGTGGGTTACACTTTGGAGGGTCAGTGTGGACTGGTTGGGCCGAAGGGCCTGTTTCCACACTGTAGGGAATCTAATCTGATCTAGTCAGCCATTCGGCCCCTTGAGTCTGCTCCATGACTCAGTAGCATCATGGCTGGTCTGACATGCCTCAAGTCCATTTTCCTGCCCTTTCCCCTTGATTCGACGACTGATTCCCTTGATTCTCCTACATATTCCTTGATGCCCTATTGATTAAGAATCTATCTATCTATCTCAGCCTTAAATATACACAAGGACCCTGCCCCCACAGCTCTCTGTGATGAACAATTCCAAAGACTCACAACCCACTGAGAGAAGAAATTCCTCCTCATCACAGTCTTAAAATGATGCTCCTTAATCCTGGGATTATGCTCTCTGGTCTTAGACTCTCCCATGAGGGGGATCATCCTCTCAAGATTTACCCAATCAAGCTCCTTCAGAATCCTTTATGTTTTAGTAAAGTTAAATAACACCTGGCTAACCAGAGGCAAATGATTCATGAGAGCCACTGTGCCCTACACCTTCCATCTCACTTCTCACTCTTATTGAACCAACCTATAATAAAAACATAGTACACAGTCAGAGTTCTAGCCGGTTGCCTAAGTTATGTTTGAGCTATTAACCATTGGTCTAAAGTTGGCAGACTAACTGGAGCCTGCTGTCGGCTCAACACAGTCCAAAACTACTCTTGTGATTAGATTTATTTGCTTAACAGAAGTTGGCCTTCGCAGTTTATTTCAACTTTGGAGGAACAGTGTCTTTAGTGATTATAATCTACCTTAAAGTAAGTGGAAACACAGCTACTGATTTATGGTCAATTATCCTAACTTTTTATTCGTAAAAACCTTTTGAGTGGGGGGAAGAAATCAATATATGAAAAGTCAATGACAAACAGGTTGCACAATTAAATAAACACAGTATTTAGTTCCGAGTATGACATCTATATAGTCACAACTCCTGGCTAGCAAAGTCTTCCTGTGTAGGGTTATTGTGTCAATCTGAATGATAGAATTTGAATTATTTATCTACAAGTGCTTTCTAGTTGGAAGCAGGTTAGGAAGGATGTCAAGGACATGAGATGGTGGAGAGGAGATTTATCAGAATGGTTCCAGGGTAATGAAATTTGTCTGCAAGGTTAGGTTGGAGAAACTGGACCTATAGACCTTAGAGTTGATAAAGCGTGGTGCTGGAAAAAGCACAGCAGGTCAGGCAGCACCCAAGGAGCAAGAGAGTCAATGTTTCAGGTAGGATCATGAAGAAGGATCCTGCCTGAAACATCAAATCTCTTGCTCCTCGGATGTTGCCTGACCTGCTGTGCTTTTTCCAGCACCACGCTTTATCAAATCTGAATTTCCAGCATCTGTAGTCCTCAATTTCTCCTAGTTATTCTGCTTGGAGCAAACAAGGTTGAGGAGGTATCTAATAGCGTTGTACAGGTTTATGACAGATTAGGACAAGTTAGACAAAAAAGGCTGTTCCCATTAACTGATGGTGCAAGGGTAATGGAAACAGATTTAAGATTTGGGGCAGGAGTGTGTGTTGTGGATATGAGGACAAATGCTTTTATTCAGATATATTGGTGATAAACTAAAATCTTAAATGTATTTATATATGCAATAAATAGGAATTGACCCTTGTAAAGAGTCAGAATTTATTTGTGCAGCCAGTAGTGGAAACAACATGGCATGTAAATTAAACAAAAAATTTAATTTGCTTTATAAATTTATAGAGTTAACTCATTTTCCAACTAATGAATAAAGACTTACTGTTATACACAGGATTTCAAATTACATGCTCCCAGAGACTTGAGTTCAGCTGAAAAACTTATAGGCTGATTTGAAATGATGAAGAATTACAATATCTTCAATAGTAATTGGCTTTTACATTGGCTGTGGAGAGCTTCATAAGGTGGCACACATTTCAAGATAATCACAAGAATTTAAGGAAGCTTAGAAGCTTCACAAGGTAGTTAGGAAGTATAATTTTCTGTCACCAAACAGAAACCATTAATATCAAGAAAATGGATTGAACAGTTGATTGAAAATGTGGTCCATTATAGGGTATGACTTGGACTAAATGAATCATAAAAATAAAACACTGGCACAGACTTGATGAGCCATATGGCCTGTTTCATACTTCAGCATCCTACAAATTTTTCTCGCATTCCATAATGTAGATTTTATTGTCCAGCACTGTAAGAACTCAGTGAGGAAGAAAAATCCATAATGTAAGAAATGGATATAACTGCTCATCCAGTGCGTCCATTGCTGGTCTTCATATGGAGCTGGGATATGTTACAATGCTTTGTTGTTTGAAACATAAAACAAATGTCAGCAAGCCAAGGTTTTCCGTAACCAGTTGTAAGTTGCATCTCAAAGGCAACTGTTGAAGCACAGGGAGCAATAAAAGAACTCAGTGAGGTCTTGGCAAACTTCAGCAATCAACATTCCTGGGTTAACTACGAACACTTTGTGATATAACTTTGATATATGAAACAGCTGTGTAGCAATATCTTGTAACGTAAAGACAGATGTAAGATAATAAAGCAACATTCAGACTTGACTTTCATTGGCTACAATCTCCTGTCAAATATTTGTGCTGCTTTGTTCTGTGGAGGGTTCCATAGATGCTGAATAACTATGAGATGCATTAGAGTGCATACTGTCTTATAACTTTTTGATGTAATGTCTAAAGCATACAGCCAGAACTTTAAAAATAAATGCAGGCTGGGGGGGCACTCTCTGGGCACATTTGCAGTACTGATCTACCAGGAGCTGGATCACAGCTGAAATTCATATCCTGTAATGAAAAACAGGGTGATTAAAAGGCCCTCATGTCATAGTGGTAGTGCCCCTAACTCTGTACTGTGAAGGTCTAGGCTCAAGCCCCATCACTTCAGAGGTGTTAAATAACATCTCTGAACAGGCTGATTTTTAAAAAAAGGTGATTCAGATTCCTAGGACCTTACAACAGATTGTAGGCAAAGCTGTTTTTATGAAAAGGGCGTCAACCAAGTCAGATCCATAGTGATAGATTGGTACAAATGATAAATAAATTCAAACTAGAATGGCCTGAAAGAAGGATGAACAGGTCAGACCAAACAGCAAATAAGACATAAAAGAACAACTAACACATATAAAGAGTTGAGTGCTAAATGTAATGTTCTGAAATTCCAAGTATATGCACCAAAAGTTAAATCATGGCAAAATATAAAGACACTGAATACCTCTCCGATATATAGGGTTTGACATTAAACCTGTGTGACCTGTAAGGGAAAGTTAAAATGAAGAATTCTAAAACACACCAATCTGTTATGTACGCACCTGCCAACATGTATGTGGCAGGATACTGCGTGACAAGACTGAGTTCTGCTCCTGAGAGGCTGGACACTTTATGGTCATATTTAAATTATGTTTCTACAGTGCTGTTAGGCAGATGATTTATATTTAATTGGTGTTGTCAATTTGGCTGTTGGATGATGAGGAGTTGGAACGACAAAAGCAGTGGTTACATCCTACTGCTTATTTTGGGAGGACTTCCACATCCCCTGCAAGGGTTCTGAGTTTCCCTCTTATGATAATGCTCCCTTGCAGTCGCCCTGTACCTCTGATTTCCATCAGATCAGCCATTTGAATTAGCAAGGAAATTTTACACATGCTGCCAATGTCTTATTCAGTTTTGTACGCATACCAGATATTCAAAAGTGCAAATGGATGGATCACTGAAACTTAGAACTGGAAATCCTAAGCACTTGAAAATTCACTGTGCGTCTAACTGCGACCAGAACATGGAAATTAGAAAAGCAGGTCATAACTCGGCACCAGTATAAATTAATCACTTGAGATATGTATACATATATAGAGTTATAGAGTCATAGACATGTACAGCACGGAAACTGACCCTTCGGTCCAACCCGTCCATGCTGACCAGACATCCCAACCCAATCTAGTCCCACCTGCCAGCACCTGGCTCAGATCCCTCCAAACCCTTCCTATTCATATACCCTATATATATAGCTTTATGCTTTGTGACTTCTTAATTCTCTAATTTTACAAGGACTCTTCTGACTTATGAATGATAAAACTGATAAAATTGAGTTAATTTCTTAATTGTTTAAAGAAGAAAGTAAATAAAAATATTACTAGAAAAGTTGAGGATCTCCTCTCCTGTTTCTGGCAGGATATAAAGTGCTTCAGATAGAAGGATTATATTTATGATCCAATACCTAACAGCTAATAATTGTCACATTTTACAGCAGTGTTGGAAGTGAGCCTTCAAATTCAGAGCAATTCCAGGTACATGAGGTACATTTTGTAGTTATCACATTTCTTTAACAAACCATTTGGATAATGGGGATTCTGTAGATGTCGCATATCAGGACTTTCAGAAGGCATTTGATAAGGTGCTGCTCAAATTTAATCTACAAGGTAAGCTCACATGGGGTTCGAGGTAATTTATTAGCTTGCATAGAAGATTGGCTAACTAACAAAAAAACAGTTCGGATAAATGAGTCTTTTTTTGGTTGGCAAGATATAATTCGTGGGTTGCCATAGGGTTCAATCCTCAGGATCCAACTACTGTTGTTAGAATACTAAATGGACTCACAAATTCTTAACATTCACCTGTACCTGTGTTTTTATTTTTGCTGCTGTTTAGCTATTATTTACTTATCTAAGCTACTTAACTATGTAACCTGCCTGTGTTGCTAATAAGACAAAGCTTTTCACTGTACCTTGGTACAATAAATTCAATTCAAATCAATTCAATAGAGATAGAACCTACTATAGTGAAATTTGCAGATGACACTAAAATGGGTGGAAGAATAAGTTGCAAAGAAGAAATAAGAAATTTATAAAAGACATGCATAGGTTATATGTATGGGCCAAAATGTGGCAGATAAAGTTTCATGTGAATAAATGTGAAGTTATCCATTTCATTCAGAGAAGTAGAAAGGTGGCATTATTTAAATAGAGAGAGACTTCAGAGTGCTTTGGTGCAGAGGGACTTGGGTGTCCTTGTGCAAAACATAACTGCTGTTTATCAATTCCATAGATTGACAATATCTCATTTCAGTGTGAACATGCAAGCTCATTTTGATTTGTTGTGGTTCTGTTCGCCGAGCTGAGAATTTGTGTTGCAGACGTTTCATCCCCTGTCTAGGTGACATCCTCAGTGCTTGGGAGCCTCCTGTGAAGCGCTTCTGCGATGTTTCCCCTGGCATTTATAGTGATTTGTACCTGCCGCTCCTGGTTGTCAGTTCCAGCAGTCCGGTGCAGTGGCTGGTATAATGGGTCCAGGTCAATGTGCTTATTGATTGAATCTGTGGATGAGTGCCATGCCTCGAGGAATTCTCTGGCTGTTCTCTGTTTGGCTTGTCCTATAATAGTAGTGTTGTCCCAGTCGAACTCATGTTGCTTATCATCTGAGTATGTGGCTACTGAGGATAGCTGGTCATGTCGTTTCGTGGCTAGTTGGTGTTCATGGATGATGACCGTTAGCTGTTTTCCTGTTTGTCCTATGTAGTGTTTTGTGCAGTCCTTGTACACAAAATCCCATGCAAGGACTGCACAAAACACTACATAGGACAAACAGGAAGACAGCTAACGGTCATCACCCATGAACACCAACTAGCCACGAAATGACATGACCAGCTATCCTTAGTAGCCACACACTCAGATGATAAGGAACATGAGTTCGACTGGGACAACACTACTATTATAGGACAAGCCAAACAGAGAACAGCCAGGGAATTCCTTGAGGCATGGCACTCATCCACAGATTCCATAAATAAACACATCAACCTGGACCCAATATACCGACCACTGCAATGGACAGCTGGAACTGACAACCGGAAGCAGCAGATTCAAACCACTACAAATGCCGGAGGAAAGATCACAGAAGCGCTTCACAGGAGACTCCCAAGCACTGAGGAGGTCACCTAGACTGGGGACGAAACGTCTGCAACACAAATCTTCTCCCAAACTTTGATCACTTTGATTTCCCTGACATCTTTGACCTGGTAGATACCAATGGTTCAGCAGTGGCAGAACTACCAGGATACACAAATCTTGATATAGATATGATTCATAAGATTCAAACCACTACTACTGGGGTGGAATAATATAATACATTTGAATCAGTCAACAATCTCAAAGGATATGACATTGAATTGAAAAGTAAGGTACCAGGAAGATTATATTGAGTACATTAATCAACCTACAAAAAGACCAAGATGTTTCTCCTGACCTATGTATTGTTATTCTAGACTACTAAATTGGATGTGTTAGCAAGGTTAATCTGTTACACGTTAGCTGGAGACAGTGTGAATGGTGCAATTGGCTATTGTCAAAGATCAGAAACTACAAGAATTGCAAAAAGTCATTATCTAGATGATCTAAATTGTACTAAAGGTGTACTTTGTTATGACCAGTCCTTGTGTGAGTTCGCCAGATAGGATGCCTCAAACCACTGAACTCCTGGGTGAGGAGGAACAGGCAGGCTTGCCTTGGCTCCTTCATTATTTGTAACAAGGTAATTTTTTAAAAAGATCACTTCCCTAGTGGAAAATAAACTTATGCTTTAAAGGAAACAATGTAATTAACAAAAAGAAACTAAATGTGAAAATAGTAAAGTAAGACACATACATAATGATAGCTGAGTCCAAAAAGATTAATGTTTAAAAAATTGATATGCGGATTAGTTTCTGAATTGTACATGAAGCATAGATAGTTGAACATTGCAGCCTTACAGTGGTGTTAGTGGATCATTTGATTTCAAGATTGTTGGCTTTTTAGGTGATTCTTTCTGGCAGTGGTTGGTTAGCAGCACTCAGAATTTTCTCATTTCTTTGACCTGCAGTTGGAGGGGTATAAACAGCTGCCACCTCTGTACCATGATTCTCTCAGTAGACTAATCCCCATATTAGAACATCAGCCCACTACAGACAGTGTTGCAGTCAGTTTTAGCCCCTTTTTTGTATTTCGGTAGAAGATCAAAGCACAAAAATTCTGTGAAAGATCGCATTCTGCTGAGTGGGTGGAAATGGTCAGCCCTCTCACCATCCCTTCCTGCTATAGTGCTCACTCTGTCTGAGGATCTCTGACACTGTACAGATGCGGCATTTCATGAATCTGACACAGGAATTTGGCAGGCGGTAATTGAATGTATAATCTGCTGTTGATCTTTTGACTATAATACATTCCTTTTAAAAAAAATACATTTTAGAGTTAAAAGCACACCACGCTCTGGTATTTGGGGTTCTGATCCTTTCTCACTGCACCTAAGATTTGTTCATTTGACTACAAAGATAAACTTAAAATGGCATGAAAAATCACTTCCAAAGGCAAAAAAAATCCTAATCCTGTGTTGCATCAGGATACCATGTTTGTGTGTACCCCAGGTATACATGGGTACCGAATGTTGAAGATAGCGAGCACATGAACCTGTATACTAGCATGGATGAATCAAGATGTCAATGATTCATTAATGCATTTCAAATTTATCAATTCTTGCAAATGAGGAAGTGCCAACATTCACACAGTATTGCATCCACTCCTTGGACAGAAGCAGCCACAACCTATTCACAGTGCATGAAAAGAGTGCATCCTTGAAATGGATTGCTTCTCTAAATTTCCTATTGTTTGACAATTTAGTGACACTGCACCCAGGCATTGTCGACACATTTAGCATTATTTTCAATTTATTCAGCATCCTGGATCAGAATGCATCTGTCAATGGACAACAGTACCAGGCAATCTATTTCAAGGTATTGTCACCCCACTATTCGAGCTCAATGATCAGCAAGTACAAGCAACAAAACAGATTTTCACATTGTGTTGTTGCATTTTGCAACACCAATGGGGAAGAGGTTACCATCTTCAGCTTGGAAGGAAAATGTGAACTATTTTGCCCATCAACCCACCCCCCCCAATTGTCTAATCATTCTAAAATGCAAATCATTCTTCATTTAAAACAAAGGAGAATAAATGAGATACATGAAAAGTGAGTAGGTAAAGAACCACCACTATGTTGTGCTGGCAGAGTTTGACTTAGAAATCCAAATACTAAAACTTGAATGTCTTTTTTTTTCTTAAATATGCAACCAACCCAGATTATGCAAAGTTATGGTGCTACATTGCAAAGAATTCAGAATACATTGGGTACGAACACTCCAACAGTAATGATTATGCTGTGTTGTTGAGTGACAACAGTTGACAGCAAGACAACTAAATTGTCAAACAAGTACAACAGAGAACAATGTGTACCCCTCCAGATAGGTACATAATCACCAAACGAGGACAAGTTGTCCAATCTCCAAAGTGTTCAATTGGATTTTGAAATATTAGACTTGTAAAATCTGTTTTACCTATTTGTCTAATTATCAAATTGATAACACACGCCTATGCAAACCATATGTATTTGGTTGCGATAAGTTTTTATTTTTGAAAAGATGGAGATTGTTGTGTTATGTCTCATAGTGATAGATTAGGAAAGGGGGAGGTGCAACAAGTTTGGGATGTCCTTTTATCCCAGTCACTGGAGGTAAGCATGCAGGTGCAGCAGGCAGTAAAGAAGGCAAATGGAATGTTGGCCTTCATTGCCAGACCATTTGAGTCAGTAACAGGAATGCCTTGCTGCAGTTATACAGGGTCTTGGTGAGATCACACCAGTTTTGTGTGCAGTTTTGCTCTTTTTATCTGAGGAAGGATGTTTTGCTACAGATGGAACTGCAACAAATGTTTATTGATTCCTGGCATGGCAGTACTGATGTCTGACAAGAGACTTGACCAGTCACTGGATTGTAGAAGAATGAAGGGGTCCTCATAGAAACATTAAAATTCCATCAGGACTAGACAGAGTAATTACAAGAATAATGTTCCCAATGACCAGGTAGTCCAGAATCAGAAGTCATAGCTAAGGATATGAGGAAGGCCATTTAGAACTAATAGCCTACTATTAGCCCTGACAATAACATGCCTGAGGAATGTTAGTGAAGGATAATAGATAGTTGCAATACATGTCTGTTGGATTTGTCATTACCACTGTACCAATGCACCAGTTTCTCACATTTCAGGAGTTAGATAAGCATTGCCACTTCAGATAGAACACATTGTTGGAGCCAGACTTACACCTATACACATATTGTACATATTAAGATTTTTTAAAACTACAAAGAATAGTATTCCCCTCATAAATGTGAACTACATTCTGTCAACAGCTGACGCACTACCTCAATGATACCTGACTGTGGAGAAAGATTGTGAATTACTGATGGTCAGGAGATATAAAATTAGGATTTGCTTATGCATAGTATTAAATTATTATCAATTATTGCTGAATTAGCATTTCATATCAGAAACTAAGTTGAAATTACTGACAGTTAATGTCAATAGTTGGAGCAGGCAGAGACATAGCAGAATAGAACTTTCACCCAATATATTTACTCACTGATGGACCTGCTCCAATAATTAAGTGGGTTCCTGTGTCTGTAACAGGATGTCAGTCGTGCTGAGGCAGATGAATGTTACAGTAGCCCTTTGCCATACCAACAAAGACAGCCTCAGGCAGTTGGGCTGCTGACAAAGTGGTTTTAATGCATTTAGAATTTATGACACTGGCAGAGGGCCTCTTTGGGTATTTAAACAATCTTCCTGAGATTGATTACCACTTTCCAGCATAGATTCAGGGCCACTATGAGTAATGTCCTAAATTATGCACCCTCACTTGAACCACATCCAATTACAAAATTCTCTCCACTGAATTTATGCAACTTTTGTCCACTGATTTGACTTTATCACTTCGGCCTAGATTCAAAATATACTTTCTGCTTTTGTGCATCTTTTATGTAGGCAATAAAGAGATATATGGTGCATTTCACATTTGGTTGTGTATGCTTACACTACACGTGCACTGTAATGATCTCCTTTCATGCTGTTGAGATGGCTTTTTTTTTGTTGTTCAGCTGCTCCCAGCAGAGATGATTTTGGTTTCCATTAGACAAAAAATGACATCAATGTTTAAAGCAGTTGCTCCAAAGAGGCTGCTGTTTAGTCTCTCTTTTGACCTAATTTGGTGCCACTTCTTAGTGAACTAAGTGCTAGATTAATTACTTGGTTCTCCGTCAGACCCACACTGAAGATTGGAGGAGACACAGCAAAATGAAAGAAACTTTATTTCAACCTACAACAACAAGAACAAAAATGAATAAATAAGCTGTGCAGGAGTTACAGCAGTCAGGAAAGATGGGTAAATAAAAAGAGATAATGAAGAAAAACAAAGTTGCAACATTTTATCTTTATTTAATGTTTCTAACAATTGTTTGTTTTCAGATTACAAGATTGATATTATAGTAATGAAACCAATTTCTGATGCTTGTGTAGAAATATTACTGTGACATTATGATTTGTAACAATGCCAAAAAATGTGAGCTCGTATCATTAAAAAAAAATCAGCATAAAATATCATGAATCTCTGACAATCTTACAATGAATGAATATTTCCTTCTCCTGTGCAAATTTATCATTAAGAATAAACTGAACCCTGACCAAAATGGTAAACATAACTAGAAGCCATATTAATCACACAACTGTTGCAAAACACATTCTTTGAACATTTATGGCATATGATGAGAAACATGCTTTGGAGATCCAAAGAAAATGTACCAAGGCAAGAAAATGTGTTGAATTTTTTTTTTTACTGATGAATGTCAGATTTTAAACTGATGGTTCTGTACACAGAACAGCCAGCTACATTATGTCTTCCCTCAGAACAAGCTGGAACTTTTAAATGTAGCAACTGTAGAGTTCATATTCACTCCCTTAAGTAAATTATTCAAGAAGTATTTAAAGTACAATTTTAAACTGTTTACATTCCTTACCATTGATTTATTTTGTTCATTACAGGACAGCGCACAGGCTGCAGTGTGTTACAAGTCAGCACCATACTGAACATTCAGTTAACATTAGCCCAGACATATGTTGTGCAATTCAAATAACTCAAATTTGTGTTTTAAAATGTATACGAACATAAGAAATAGGAGCAAGAGTCAGCCATTCAGTCATAGAGTCATAGACATGTACAGCATGGAAACAGACCCTTCGGTCCAACCCGTCCATGCTGACCAGATATCCCAAATTAATCTAGTCTCACCTGCCAGCACCCGGCCCATATTCCTCCACACCCTCCCTATTCATATACCCATCCAGATGCCTTTTAAATGTTGCAATTGTACTAACCTCCACCACTTCCTCTGGCAGCTCATTCAATACACCTACCACCCTCTGAGCGAAAAAGTTACCTTTTAGGTCTTTTTTATACCTTTCCCCTCTCACCCTATACCTATGCTCTATAATTCTAGACTCCCCCACTCCAGGGCAAAGACTTTGTCTATTAATCCTATCCATGTCCCTCATGCTTTTATAAATCTCTATCAGGTCGTTCCTCAACCTCCGATGCTCCAGGGAAAACCGCCTTAGCCTATTCAACCTCTCCCTTTAGCTCAAATCCTCCAACATCCTTGTAAATCTTTTCTGAGTCATAGAGTAACTCAGTGCAGAAGCAGAACCTTCGGTCCAACCAGTTCATGCCAAACATAATCCCAAACTAAACTAGTCCCACCTGCCTGCTCATGACCCATATCACTCCAAACCTTTCCTATTCATGTACTTACCTAAGTGTTTTTTTTAAACATTGTAACTGTGCCCACATTCACCTCTTCCTCAGGAGGTTCATTTCACATGTTCACCATCCTCTGTGTAAAATATTTGCCCTTCATGTATTTTCAAATCTCTCTCCACTCATTTTAAAAATGTACCCCCAGACTTGAAATCCCTCATCTAGGAAAAGACATCTACCATTAATACTATCTATAGTATTGGGCGGCACGGTGGCACAGTGGTTAGCACTGCTGTCTCACAGCGCCTGAGACCCGGGTTCAATTCCCGACTCAGGCGACTGACTGTGTGGAGTTTGCACATTCTCCCCGTGTCTGCGTGAGTTTCCTCCGGTTTCCTCCCACAATCCAAAGATGTGTGGGTCAGGTGAATTGGCCATGCTAAATTACCCGTAGTGTTAGGTAAGGGGTAAATGTAGGGGTATGGGTGGGTTGCACTTTGGCGGGTCGGTGTGGACTTGTTGGGCCGAAGGGTCTGTTTCCACACTGTAAGTAATCTAATCTATACCCCTTATAACTTTATAAACCTCTATAAAGTCACCTCTTTTAACTTCTTAAGTTCCAGTGAAGAAAGTCCCAGTCTATCCAGCCTTTTTTTTATAACTCAAACCTTTCTTAACCGTCAACATCCTTTTTAGCTTAAACCTTCAAGTCTTTGTCATTCCACAAAACCATAGCTGATCTACCCTAGGCCTCACGCCTCTTTGTGCCAGCTCAATCGTCAAATCCGTGATATTTCGAAATATAGCTACATCCTCTTTATATACTTTCAGTGATCTGCTTCCACAATTCTCAAGGCAGAGAATTACAGACATTCATTACCTTTTGAGAGCAAAAATTCCTTTGCATCTCAGTTTTAAATTAGTGTCCCCATATTCTGTAACAGTGTCGCCAGGTCTAAGTTTTGCCACTGGTGGAAACATCTCAACATCAATCCTGACAAGGTAAAAACAAGGACTGCAGATGCTGGAAACCAGAGTCTAGATTAGAGTGGTGCTGGAAAAGCACAGCAGGTCAGGCAGCATCCGAGGAGCAAGAAGCCTGTTCAGAATCTTTTATGTTTCAGTAAGATCACCCTTTGCATTTCCAAACTCTAGTGTATAAAGGCCTAACCTGTTTAGTCATTCTTGATAAGTTAACTCATCTCAGGAATCAGCCCAGTGACTTTTTCTGAACTACCTCCAATGCCAGTATGTTCTTTTATTTAAAAGGGAACTAAAACTATACTCATTACTCCAGGTATGGCCTCAGCAAAACCCTATACAGATGTAACAAGACTTCCCTATTTTTAAACTCCAGCTGTCGAGCAGTAAAGGTCAGAATTCCATTTACCATTTTAATTACTCACTACACCTGCATGCTAGCATTTTGTGTTTTATGCACAAGAATACTCAAATCCTCTCTATTGAACTATTCTGGAGTCTCTCTCCATTTAAATAATAGTCGGTCTTTTGATTATTTTTATCAACCTGCACGACCTCCCACTTCCCGACATTAAACTCCATCTGTCAAGTCTTTGCCCATTCATTATGTCTTTTTTATGTTGAATAGCTTTTCTCTTCTGGAACCTTATGGAAATTGTCTTCCATCATTAAATATATGGTTGGACTATGAGATGAATCACTGTGATGCATCAGGGGAGGAGGTATTTACTGGATACTTTGTTCCAGGAGGTAGTCATACTCCTTGAGATGGCTAATTTGAATTTGGTCTGCTATCAGGAACAGGTTTGTATGACTTACTGGATGGGTCACTGTCCTGGCGATCATTCAATAGAATTGAGGTTATAAATTGATGTTATGGGCGGCACGGTGGCACAGTGGTTAGCACTGCTGCCTCACAGTGCCAGAGACCTGGGTTCAATTCCCGCCTCGGGTGACTGATTGTGTGGAGTTTGCACGTTCTCCCTGTGTCTGTGTGGGTTTCCTCCCCCAGTCCAAAGAGGTGCGGGTCGGGTGAATTGGCCATGCTAAATTGCCTGTAGTGTTGCATAAGGGGTAAATGTAGGGGTATGGGTGGGTTGCGCTTCGGCGGGTCGGTGTGGACTTGTTGGGCTGAAGGGTCTGTTTCCACACTGTAAGTAATCTAATCTGATCTAATCTAAAACTTGTGGTAATGAGAGCAGGGACTACAGATAGGATGAGCAAACTGACATGGTACCAGCGTACAGAGAGTTATTTATGTGAAGGGAATTGGGAGGAATGCAGTTATAGCAGAGTACAATATAATTAATGGATAAGGGTATCAGTCTGAAGGCTGTGTTCCCTGTCCATTGGGAAGGTTATATACATCTCAGTGTTGGAGAGGAACTTGTACAGGGAAGTCAAAGATCCACTGTCTTGGTTCACATGAATATCAGTTATGGAGGACAAAGAAAGAGGTTCTGCTAATGGAGTGTAAGAACCTTGGCGTCTAAAATACAAAGCAAGGTCACAAACATAATAACTACTAGAGGTTTAAGCGAGTTGGCATAGAGTAAAAATATTTGGAAAATTGAAAGAATGACTCAAAGATTGGTGTGGGAGAAGTGGATTTAAATTCACAGGGTACTTCCACCAGAACTGGGAAAAGAGGGAGCTGTACAATTGGCCTTTAGCTGAACTGTGCTGCAAGCAGGGTAACAACAATGAATCATTGACATATAACTTGACCGGTTAAAATTGCGAACTCCTTATAATGCTTGTACTATGCAAATATTCAGGCAGACATAAAACAAAGGAGGGAAATAATTGAGAAAGCAATTTATGGTCTCAGTCCACAGAGTTTGCTGAGATGACTCTTGTACCTTGCCAAAACTTTACCCCAAACACTTTCACGTACAAACTTTCTGAGTTACAGCAGCTGGTGCGGGAAAATAAATTGACTTTTTTCATGCTTTGGGTTTTTGTTAAGTGCAGAGGCAAAGACATCCAAAGTCTTATGGCTGTCTTGATCTCTTTGGGGAGATCCAAATGCTTATGGCTATCTTGTTCACAGCCAACTTCAATGCCAATCACATAGTTGTTGGCAGACAGAAAGCCTTTGGAATTGACAACTGGTCATCACTTCATAGATCAATACTACTTGTAGGCAGCCAAGTTTCTTTTTTGTGCACACTACCTTGTGCTAGTTTATCTGCAACTAAACTATCCTCACTGGTTGAGCAAACAACAATGTAAACACCACTGCAATAAGGACTG
Source organism: Hemiscyllium ocellatum (assembly GCF_020745735.1). NCBI lineage: Eukaryota > Metazoa > Chordata > Chondrichthyes > Orectolobiformes > Hemiscylliidae > Hemiscyllium > Hemiscyllium ocellatum. The sequence continues at coordinate 59,401,878 of NC_083407.1, read as the reverse complement.
GTAGTCTGTTTTTAAAAGTATATCAATCCATTCCACATCCTTGGATTTAAAACAGTCTTCTTCATATTTCACTCCACAGTAAAAAGAAAGATATGGTTTTTACATGCCTCCATTTTCATAATTAGAAAACCATTTCAAAAATGAATTTTAACATAAAATTGTGACACATGGTCAACAACACACGAGATTTATATCATGCATTATTCCTATCCATGCCCTTATCCAAACTCATAAAATCTTAGTTAAAAATCACACAACACCAGGTTATAGTCCAACAGGTTTAATTGGAAGCACACTAGCTTTCAGAGCGAAGCTCCTTAATCAGGTGAAGGAGCATTGCTCCGAAAGCTAGGGTGCTTCCAATTAAACCTGTTGGACTATAACCTGGTGTTGTGTGAATTTTAACTTTGTACACCCCAGTCCAACACTGGCATCTCCAAATCATGCATAAAATCTTAGTATTTCTTAAACCTTCAACTTAAACCAATATTTTACATATGGGATAGTGCATCTACAATTACATTTCTCTTTCTAGCAATTGAACAATATTTCCATTAGTTAGTTGATAGAGAAGACGCCATCTGAGCAGTCTTGCATTTCATGATTTAAACTATTCAGTGAAGGCCAATGGATTATGACCACTGTAAATTAGTGTTTCCTTGTTATCATGTCAGACATGGATTTCAAAATGTTTGAGAACCATAATAATTCAAAAGTTTCTTTTTCTACAGCAGAGTAGAAAAGTATCACTTGTTTCTTGAAAAAATTGGTTAAAGGTACAGCCTATTATGCTGAAATTCTGAACATATCTGGAGTCATTTATTGTTTAGTTTAAAGAAAGAAAGTTCTGTAAGACTCTTCACTTCACCAGTCCCTGGCAACATTTTTTCTTGTTCTCAATATGTCCTAGGTAGGTTACTCTTGCTTTTGCAGATTCATTTTACTAAGCTAGCCAACTTTAATTGCCTGAACAAGTCTTCTACTTGTCTCTCATGCTCCTTCCAAGTGCTACTATGTAGTTACAAGCCTCACTAACAATGTGATTGATAAGTCTCAGGAATGGAGATGGCTTATTCTTTAACTCAAATGGCAATGTTGGTAATAAGGCTTTTGCCCAAAACATCGATTTCGCTGCTCCTGGGATGCAGCCTGAACTGCTGTGTTCTTCCAGCACCACTGATCCAGAATCTGGTTTCCAGCATCTGCAGTCATTGTTTTTACCAATGTTGGTAATAACCCAATTGGCAAAACAAAAGGTGATCTTTACCTCTTGATGCTAATGGCACTTGATTGTACCTTATCAATATAGAGCGGAACAAGACACTGACAACCTTGTTAATAAAATGTTCTAACTGTGAAAATGGGTATGAATCTACCTTTGTGACTGTACTTATCCTTCCATACTGCAATGGCCTGTAACATTTTTAAGCATCTGATCATATTTTTAATTTACGTATAATTCAATCTCTACCCTAAAGAAAATATGGAATAGACAGTTTATTTGTAGTGCTTTATTAATCTGATTTGATTTGATTCAATTTTTGTTTAAAGTACAGCACAGAACAGGCCCTTTGGCCCATGATGTTGTGCTGAGCATTAATCCTAATGTAAAACAAAATAACTTAACCTACGCACCCCCCAATTTATTGCTATCCATGAGCATGTCCAGCAGTCGCTTAAATGTCCCTAATGGCTCTGCTTCCACCACCACCATGGGCAACACATTCCATGCATTCACAACTCTCTGTGTAAAGAACCTACCTCTGACATCCCCTCTGTACCTTTCTCCTAATATATTAAATCTATGACCCCTCATGCCAGTCAATCCTGCCCTGGGGAAAAAAAATCTCTGGCTATCAACTCTTTACATTCCTCTCATTATCTTGTATACCTCGATCAGGTCACCTCTCTTCCTCCTTCTCTCCAGTGAGAAAAGTCCGAGCTTAGTCAATCTCTCTTCATAAGGCACGCCCTCCAGTCCAGGCAGCATCCTGGTAAACCTTCTTTGCACCCTCTCCAAAGCCTCTGTATCTTTCCTATAGTAGGACAACCAGAACTGGACACAATATTCCAAATGTGGCCTCACCAGGGATTTGTAGAGCTGTAGCAAAACCTCATGGCTCTTAAACTCAATCCCCCTGTTAATGAAAGCCAAAATACCATATGCTTTCTTAACAACCCTATCCACTTAGGTGGCAACTTTGAGGGATCTATGTACTTGCACACCCAGATCCCTCTGTTCCTCCATACTTCCAAGAATCCTGTCTTTAATCCTATATTCAGCATTCAAGTTTGACCTTCCAAAATGCGTCACTTCGCATTTATCCAGGTTGAACTCCATTTGCCATTTCTCAGCACAGGCTCTGCATCCTGTCTATGTCACACTGCAGCCTGCAGTAGCCCTCGATACTGTCAATGGCACCTCCAAACTTTGTGTCATCTGCAGATTTTCTAACCCACCCCACAACCTCCTCATCCAAGTCATTTATAAAAACTACAAAGAGCAGAGGCCAAAGAACAGAGCCCTGCAGGACCCCACTCAACACTGACCTCCAGGCAGAATACTTTCCATCTACAACCACTCTCTGCCTTCTGTCAACCAGTCAATTCTGAATCCAGATAGCCAAATCTCCCTGTATCCCATACTTCCTGACACTATGAATGAGCCTTATCAAATGTCTTGCTGAAGTCCACATACACCACATCCACTGCTCAACCTTCATCGATCTGTCTTGTCACTTTCTCAAAGAACTCAATAAGATGTGAGAGGCATGACCTGCCCTTCACAAAGCCATGCTGACTACCTTTAATAATCACACTATAAATCCTATCCCTCAGAATTCTTTCCAAGACTTTGCTGACCACAGACGTAAGACTGACTGACCTGTAATTGCCAGGGATTTCCCTATTACCCTTCTTGAAAAGAGGAACAACATTCACCTCCTTCCAACCCTCCGGTATGACTCCTATGGAGAGTGAGGAGGCAAAGATCTTCACCAGCAGCTTAGCAACCTCCTTTCTGGTCTGGCCCTGGGGACTTACCAATCTTAATGTTTGCCAAAATTTCCAGCACATCAACTTTATCAATCTTGATCTGGTCAAGCCTGTTTCCCAGCTTCTCAGAGTTCTCATTCACAACAAGGTCCATCCCCTTAGTGAAAACCAAAGCAAAACACTCATTTAGGGCTTTCCCTATCTGCTCAGACTCCACACACAAGTTCCCTACGATACCCCTGACTGGCTCTACCTTCTCCCTGATCATTCTCTTATTCCTCACATATGAGTAAAATGCCTTTGGGTTCCCCTTAATCCTTCTTGCCAAGCCTTTTTCGTGCTCACTCCTGGCTCTCCTCAGTCCATTTCTGAGCTCCTTTCTAGCAAGCCTGTAATCCTCTGAAGCTGGGTTAGATCCTTGCTTCCTCCACCTTACGTAAGCTGCCTTCTTCCTTTTGATGAGAAGTTCATCTGTTCTTGTTATCCAAGGTTCCTTAATCTTACCCCTTCTTACCTGTCTCAGGGGAACAAATTCATGCATCACTCGCAACAACTGCTCCTTAAACAGTCTCTTCAGGTCTGCTGTGCCCTTTCTGTGGAACAATTGCTCCCAGTCTGTACTTCCCAACTCCTGTCTGATAGTGTTATAATTTCCTTTTCCCCAATTAAATATCTTCCCTTGGTAATTGCTCCTTTTCCTCTCCAAGGCTATGGTAAATGTGAGGCAGTTGTAGTCATTGTCACCAAAGTGTCCTCCCACTGCAAGATCTGACACCTGTCCTGGCTCATTGCCGAACACCAAATCCTCTCCCCTCGTCAGTCTGTCTACATACTAAGTAAGGAAATCCTCATGAAAATACCTGACAAAAACAGCTCCATCCAAACCATCTGCACTAAGGAGGTTCCAGTCGATATTGGGAAAGTTGAAATCACCCATAACAACATCCCTGCTCATTTGCATTTTTCCAGAATCTGCCTGCCTATGAGTTCTTCAATCTCTCTACTGCTATTATGGGTCTGTAGAAAACCCCCAATGAGATGGCTGTTCCCTTGCTGTTCCTGACTTCCACCCATGCTGACTCAGTAGACAAACCGATCTCAACAACTTCCATTTCTGTAGCTGCGATGCACTCTTGGATTAGCAATGCGACACCCCCTCCTCTTTTTCCACCCTCCCTATTCTTTTTAAACATTCTAAACCCTGGAACATCAAGGAGCCATTCCTGCCCCTGTGAAATCCACGTCTCCGTTATGGCCACGACATCATAGCTCCAAGTACTGATCCATGATCTAAGTTTGTCACTCTTATTTCGGACACTCGTTGTGTTAAAGCAGACACACTTTAAGCGATTTCTTTGTTTCATTGCATGAGAAACCTTCCCGATAGATTCATGACATCCTGTCACTGCCCCATCTGCAACAGACCCCCTCTCAGACATGTAGCTCTGATTCCCACCCCCCTGTCAAACTAGTTTAAACCCTCCCGAACCACACGAACAAATCTCCCATCCAGGACATTTGTGTCCCTCCAGTTCAGGTGCAACCTGTCCTTCATGTACAGGTCCCACCTTCCCCAGAAGGCACCCCAATGGTCAAGGTATCTGAAGCCCTCCCTCCTGCACCAGCCTCACAGCCACATGTTAAACAGCACTGGCTAACTGTTCCTCACCTCACTATCTCGTTGGCATCGGTAGCAACCCGAGGTCACTACTCTACTTGTCCTGCTCTTCAGCTTCCAAGCTAGCTCTCTGTAGTCATTTTTCAGATCCGCAATCCCTTTCCTGGCTATACCATTGGTGCCAATATGTACCACAATTTCTGGCTGCTCACCCTCCCCCTTCAAAATCCTGCAAACCCGATCGTCGACATCCCGGACCCTGGCACCAGGGAGGAAACATACCTTCTCGGATTCCCATTCCTGGCCACAAAATCTCCTGTCAATCCGTCTAACGATTGAGACCCCTACCACTAGTGCTTTTCTATTCTCCTCCCTTCCCTTCTGAGCCACATGCCAGGCTCAGTCCCAGAAATAACTATGGCTTGCCCCTGGTAGGCTGTCCCCACCAGCAGTATCCAAAACGCTATACTTATTGTTGAGGGGCAGGGCCACAGGGGATCCCTGCTCTGACTGTCGGTTTACTTTCCTCCCCCCTGCCTGTAACCCAGCTGTCCTTATTCTGTGTCCTCTCAATTTCTCCCTCAGCCTCCCTGGATGATTGGTAGTTCATCCAGCTCCAGCTCCAGTTCCATAACTCGGTTTTCAAGGAGCTGGAGTTGGGTGCACTTCCCACAGATGTGGTCGGCAGAGACATGTGAAGTGTCTCTCACCTGCCACATTCTGCAGGATGAACATGCAACTGCCCTAACATCCATATCCCGCTACTCTGAAAGCCCGCACAGGACTAAACAAAGGAAGAGAAGAAGAAAAAAAATGAGAAAATCTGAAAACTTACCGAGTTTACAGACCCTTAGTAAGGTTAGAAGAGGTGGGTGGGAGGGAGGCCCTACGGTGTAGGGTCTTGGGTTTAGACCTCACCCACATAAAAACTTCCTGGCAACCCTCGTTTCTCTCCGCCCTCTCTCCTCGCCTCTCTGTTAAAAAAAAATGTTTTTTACTCACCTTCCCAGCAGTCCTTTGCTCCTCCCTCGCACGTCTCGGCAAATGAGATTTATTGCAGTCACATGTACCTACTTACAGGGAAAATCTTTGTTTGTGAGCAATGTAGGATATATATATCATTGGGTGCTTAGACAGAATGAGGCATACGGGTTACACTGCATAGGAGGTGCATGAAGACCATCATTAACAAGATCAACATTATTTGAAGTTAGAGAGTCTATTCACCTGTTGGTGCATGTTCAAGCTTCTGGCATTCTAATGTGCTGCTGGCATTCTGCTTGAATCAAGCATAAAGAGCATTGAGTGCATCAGGGCAGGACGTGTCTTTGTCTGCTATCTTGCTGTGCTTCATTTTGTATCCTTTTATGTTGTTTGGGCCTTGCCACAGGGTGACAGTTGTCTGTACAGATGGTTTGGGCCTTGTGGCATCTCTGATGGCTTTGCGGAGGTCATATCTGGATTTTCTCTATCTAATCTAAAATCAAATATCCTTAGTTCTTCACTTTGTCTTCTTCTCACCAGTTCTCATTGTGACACTTTGTGACGGCCCATTAACTGCCAGTGCCTTGGTGTCTGGGTTGTAGTTTTGTGTCTGCTAGGCATATTCAGTCCATCAAATGGCTATCTATGAGGCAGGTGCAATGCTTGGACTTCAGGAGAATGTAGTGTGACAGAGGATATGGAATCAAAGCTTTCACTTTAAAAGCATGGGATGATTGAAAGGGGTATTTTTCTCTTTTTAATGAGTTTCCAGAAATCCCTTCATCTGTTTGTTTGAGATACCCATGGTCTAAGTGTGTAAAGACTCAAAATGTATGGCAAAGGAAAAGTTGACATTTCAGACATCAACTTGAATGTGACATATTCCTGATGAAGGGCTTATGCCCAAAACATCGATTCTCCTGCTCCTCGGATGCTGCCTGATCTGTTGTGCTTTTCCAGTGCCACACTTTTCAACCCTGACGCTCCAGATCTCCAGTCCTCACTTTCTTCTATGTGTGTAAGGTCTGGTAAGAGTGCCTTAAGCATCCACCATGATGATGATGATGTGATATAAACTTGGTGGGACAACAGCTTGGGATCTTAACCACATGATCCAGGGGTGTTGCATTTTTAGTAATTATCTTGATATCAACTCCACTGTTCTCAAATGAAACAGCTGATGGAATTGACTAGCCTAACCCAGCAATGTCTACTTGAAGGAATGGATTTGAGAGAAATGTGTAAATTTGCTCCATCACATCTAAATTTTAAATTCCTTAGGTGTGCACAGAGATTTTTTAGTTGGAGCCATTTTTCTTTGTCTTTGATTTTTTTGCAGCATTATTTTTCCAGACTCCAAAACGTTGCAGCATTTTATTTTTTAATTCTGAGGACCACCGACCAAGTTTCAATTTAAATACATTTGCAGCATTAAGCAATCTGCTCGGTCTCTGCCCATTCCCTGTGGTTAGCAGCTCAGCTTATTTGCAATTTTGACATTATGTCTTACAGTTCACTGCACGCTTCATCCCTTGATAAAGAAAAATGATGATTTCAGGCATCAGATTTAAAAATCATTGCATGATCTTCCCTCCACTTAACTACATGTTAACAGCATGTGAGATTGATTTGCTGAAGGCAGCACTGGGTCTACAATCTTTACAAAACTTTCATTCCATGAGAAAAGTCCACAACTTTGCCCACTAATGCTTGCTGTTGGATTACACAGTGATAATTAACAAAAAGTGGGAAAATAAAGATCATTTCTGCCAAATGCGACAAAGCCCACATTTACAGCAAGTATGACTGATGAATGATCATTTGTGATAGAAACCAGTTTCATGACTGCAACAGTTTTTCAAGGACATATGTTTTGAATTAGTTATAAATATCCTCACCCCCGTTCTCTCTTTAAGGGCTAAGATGCTGAGAATACTCTCTTTAGTTGTTATGTTCTTAAAAAACCATACTCACAAATACAATCACATTGCAGTGTTGGTTATATTGACAGATTCACTGAGGTACCTGCTGTCCTCTATATCCTGCTTTAGTTGCTGAAAGACAGCTTCAGAAAATGATTTCACTTAACATGTTACTGTGAAAGTACCAAGTGACATGCTCTAGATTGCCATTATTATTTCTTTTTTATTCTTGAAGTCTTTGAATAAAGAGTCAATAGTTATAGAGTCATAGAGATGTACAGCATGGAAACACCCTTTGGTCCAACCCGTCCATGCCGACCAGATATCCCAACCCAAACTAGTCCCACCTGCCAGCACCTGGCCCATATCCCTCCAAACCCTTCCTATTCATATACCCATCCAAATGCCTCTTAAATGTTGTATTGTACCAGCCTCCACCACATCTTCTGGCAGCTCATTCCATACCCGTACCACCCTCTGTGTGGAAAAATTGCCCCTTAGGTCTCTTTTATATCTTTTCCCTCTCACCATAAACCCATGCCCTCTAGTTTTGGACTCCCTAACCCCAGGGAAAAGACTTTGCCTATTTATCCTATCTATGCCCCTCATAATTTTGTAAACCTCTATAAGGTCACCCCTCAGCTCCAACGCTCCAGGGAAAACAGCTCCAGCCTGTTCAGCCTCTCCCTGTAGCTCAAATCCTCCAACCCTGGCAACATCTTTGTAAATCTTTTCTGAACCCTTTCAAGTTTCACAACATCTTTCCGATAGGAAGGAGACCAGAATTGCACGCAATATTCCAACAGTGGCCTAACCAATGTCCTGCACAGCCACAACATGACCTCCCAACTCCTGTACTCAATACTCTGACCAATAAAGGAAAGCATACCAAATGCCTTCTTCACTGTCCTATCTACCTGCGACTCCACTTTCAAGGAGGTATGAACCTGCACTCCAAGATCTCTTTGTTCAGCAACACTCCTTAGGACCTTACCATTAAGTGTATAAGTCCTGCTAAGGTTTGCTTTCCCAAAACACAGGACCTCGCATTTATCTGAATTAAACTCCATCTGCCACTTCTCAGCCCATTGGCCCATCTGGTCCAGATCCTGTAGTAATCTGAGGTAACCCTCTTCGCTGTCCACTACACCTCCACTTTTGGTGTCATCTGCAAGCTTACTAACTGTGTAACATTCATTATTTATCTAACTACTTTGCCATTTGAGAATGATTTCTTGTGTTTTGCCAAAAGATGGCAAGTGCAAACTGATTTGTCAATGCAGACCTTACCTTTTGCTACTGGTTCAAAAAAAAATTGAATGTTGATCTCTCCTAATAGGATTCAACTTGTCAGCTTTCTTTGTCTGGAACATACTGTTCAAGGGAACATTTTCATTGAATTTACTGAGTATTATTGTGTGGCATTTCAAATTTCCCTTTTTACTTATCAATATACTTTGATGATAAATAAGGCAAATTCTCTTCTCTTTTAGTTATTAATAGAAATTCATTTCCCATTCTGTACAGAGGAGAAGCAATGGCCTAAAGGTATTATCACCGGACTGTTGATCCAAAGATCAGGTAATGTTCTGGGGACCCAGGTTTGATTCTCACTACAGCAGTCGATGGAATTTGAATTCAACAAAGAGTCTGGAATTAAGAGTCTAATGATGACCATGAATCCATTATCAAATGTCAGGAAATTCCCATCTGGTTTGCTAATGTCCTTTAAGGGAAGAACTGCCTACATGTGACTCCAAACCACAGCATTGTTGTTAATTGCTTCCTGGCAACAAGAGATGGACAATTAATGCTGGCCTAGCCAGCGATGGCCTCATCCTGTGAGTGAATAATCAAATTAAAAAAAGCTACAATTGAAATTGTACAACGTTTATTTATTTTTAGATGATCCAGGTTCATCCTTCATTGTTTTTGCATTAATTTGTAGCTTATGATGTCACTCTGCCACTGATCATGCTGCAGGTTGGCTCCTAGATCCGTGCCTCTGGAACATCACTGGCTGCTTTCAAATGTGGAGACATTGGAGATCACTTCTGTGGTCCCGATTTATTTCTGAGGAACCTGATTGGCTTGCGTTGTTTGGATATTGAATATGGAACGCAACTGTTTTCCCTGTAAATTTTCCTCATTCTGCACAAACCTATTAGATGAGAAGGTGAAGGAAAACAAGGGGGTGCTGAAGGGCCTGTTTCCACATTGTAAGTAATCTAATCTAAAATAAAATCTGCAAACCTGCAGAGAATGGGCAGAGGAATGGGAGTAGCTAAGCTGCTCTTGCATGATGAACAGAATAACCACCTATATTTCTAGTACTGTAATGTACTGGCTTCACACATCGGGTTAAAACATATTTCTTATCATCTGTTTGCAAAGCCATCACAAAACTTATGTTACCCTGCAATGATAGTCCATATGGACCAAACTGAAACATGATTCAATAAGCTGACAAAGCCTGTTAAAGACATGCACTTTTCTCCAGCCGTGTGAGTTCCAAAAGCAGAGGGCATGCAGCAGCATGACAGTCAACATCCACCCAGTGAGGGAATGCAGGGAGACAGTGAAATCAACTATCAGTGTCTCTGCGATTGACTAGACCAGTGCAATCCATATGTTGGAGATTATGGTTCTAGTTGGTAGATCTGTGGGCTTGAAAAGTATTGTTGAAGGAGCCTTGGTGAGTTTCTGCAATGCATCTTAGAAATGGTACACACTGCTGCTATTGTGCATCACCAGGGAATTGAGTGAATGTTAAAGGTGGTGAACGGGTGTCATTCATTTGGGCTGCTTTGTCCTGGATGGATTTGAGCTTCCACATGAGAGTTTTTGGAACGGCAACCATCTTGGCAAGTGGTGGGTATTCCACTACATTCTTGACTTGTGCCTTCTCGATGGGGAGAAAGGTTATGAGTTACTTGCTATTGAATTCCCAGACTTTGACCACCTCTTGTAGCTACACTATTTATATGGTTAGTCCAATTGAGTTTCTGGTCAATGGTAAACCTCAATTATGTCGTCAAGCTGGAATCAATGTCCAGAATGAAAATATTGCCATGCAGTCTCATATTTGTCTCTCTGATAAGTAAGCATTGATTATGACCTGACCATGTTCTAGGCATTTTATCCAGGAACATTTTTGCCTTCCTTATGCCCTCCTTACCAATTATGTCTTTCCAGAGGTGTGTATCCTTCCCCAGTATGGTACTGAAATCAGTAAGAAGAATCAATTTGTCTATTTTTTGTACAAAGGACAAAGACTGATCAAGGCCAGTGTAGAAGTCCTCTTTGATCTTATCCATTGCTTCCAGGGTTGGGGTGTATGCATTGATAACAGTACAGTACCATAGGTTAGGATGAGCCAAAGGGCTATGAGGTATTCAATTATCCCAGAGCTGGATTTGCTGACACTGTCAACTAGTTTTTTTTAATGGTGAAGCCAGCTCCATGAAATCAGCATTTTTCTTCCTATCTAGACTTCTGGAAGTAGATGCATCTGGCACCTTGTCTCCAAGCTGACCTTCTCTTGACCACGGAGTCACAAACAGCAACAATGTCAATGTCATAATGTTGGTACTCTTAGACAATAAAAGCAGTATGACAATCAGATGGTCACTATAGGGATTGTCCATGAAGGTTAAAGGTCTCATTGTTCATTTTGAGGGAGTTGGAAGTTGCCTGTTGTGGGATCTTTAAATGTGGGCACCTGCTGCATAGTGATTCCTGCCTGGCTCTGGCAGAGCAAGCTTTTTGTCCAATAGCAGCAGTAGCCAAGACAATTAGAGACCAAGCTCTGCTGCATCATATTGATGAGGATTCACACACACCTATGTTGTTACCCCTAATGTCCCCACACCCATCCTATGCCCCTTACACTGTGATGGTTACCGAGTATTATAAGATACCATAGAAGAAAGATCAGCTAGGCCAGAACAAAAAAAAACTGACAAGAGTCCTTCAAGGTTCACACTACTCTGGTGGCTCTGCCATGTGACAGCCTTTCCACCTGAAGCATGCTGACCGGCTACTGGATATGGGTACGGACCTGCACTCCATAATTTTAGCCATTGGTGCTCAGCTTCAATGTGGCAGCAAAAGGGGACTGAGGGTCCTTGACCTCACTCCAGGCTGGTGTCCCTTCCTCTCAGAGTGGTTCCAGGCTCCCACAGGGAGGAGCAGTGACTCTCAGGCACCCAAGAAACTTCTCAGGAAATTCCAGAGGTTCTCTGCAGCTTTGTCTCTCTTCCATGCACCTCTGCCTTTCCAAAGCCTGCATATTAATAACTGAGGGTAAAATTGATAAAGGCAAAATGCCAAGGTCTAGCCTTTTTACATCATTCAACATTTACACCCACTTTATAGCTAAGACAATGAAATCAATGCTGAGTCCAGACATCTTAGTAAAGTAAGAATTTTCTGATGTCTAAGCTTTTCAAGGGATCACAGTGACATTCAAGGCTATGTTCAATGGGCAGTTCACATGTCCAATGTAACTCATAGCGCAATGGACTGAATTGAAAAAGTGCATAAACCATGGCCTTACTAAACTAATAAGAGAAGCAGGTGACAATTGAATTACCTGGTTGGAGTGAATTTGGAAATTATTCTGAGATATTGGGTAAGGGTCAACCATCTTTGCCATAAGGTATGGCCATGTACAGTACTGAAAAAAAAAATCCTCATAGGTAGATTGTCCGACCAGAGGGGAGACCATATTGGATTTGGTACTTGGTAACGAACCGGGACAAGTGATGGGCTTGTTTGTGGATGAGCATTTTGGTGATGGTGACCACAATTTTGTGACTTTCACCTTGGTTAAGGAGAGAAATAGGTGCGTGCAACATGGTAGGTTTTACAATTGGGGGAAGGGTAAATACGATGCTGCAAGACACGATCTGAGGAGCATAAGTTGGAAGCATAGCCTGTCAAGGAAGGATGTCATTGAAATGTGGAACATTTTCAAGAACAGATATGACGTGTCCTTAATATGTATGTACCTGTCAGGCAGGAAAGAGATGGTCGTGTGAGGGAACCTTGGTTGACAAGGGAGGTTGAATGTCTAGTAAAGAGGAAGAAGGAGGCTTACACAAGGTTGACGAAACAAGGTTCAGAGTGTTGGAGGGAAACAGGATAGCCAGGAGGGAGCTGAAGAAAGGGATTAGGAGAGCTAAGAGAGGGCATGAAAAATCTTTGGCGGGTAGGATCAAGTATAACCCCGGCCTTTTATGCGTATGTGAGAAACATGAGAATGACGAGAACGAAGGTAGGTCCGATCAAGGACAGTAGTGGGAGACTGTGTATTGAGTCGGAAGAGATAGGAGAGGTCTTGAATGAGTACTTTTCTTCAGTTTTTATAAATGAGAGGGACCGTATTGTTGAAGAGGAGAGTATGAAATGGACTGGTAAGCTAGAGGAGATACTTGTTAGGAAGGAAGATGTGTTGGGCATTTTGAAAAACTTGAGGATAGACAAGTCTCCTGGGCCTGATGGGATATATCTTAGGATTATGTGGGAAGCAAGAGAGGAAATTGCAGAGCCATTGGCAATGATCTTTTCGTCTTCACTGTCAATGGGGGTGGTACCAGGGGACTGGAGAATGGAGAATGTTGTGCCCCTGTTCTAAAAAGGGAATAGGGATAACCCCGGGAATTACAGGCCAGTTAGTCTTACTTCGGTGGTAGGCAAAGTCATGGAAAGGGTACTGAGGATTAGGATTTATGAGTATCTGGAAAGACACTGCTTGATTAGGGACAGCCAGCACAGATTTGTGAGGGGTAGGTCTTGCCTTACGAGTCTTATTGAATTCTTTGAGGAGGTGATCAAGCATGTGGATGAGAGTAGAACACTGGATGTAATGTACATGGATTTTGGTAAGGCATTTGATAACGTTCCCCATGGTAGGCTTATGCGGAAAGTCAGGAGGCATGGGATAGTGGGAAATTTGACCAGTTGGATAGAGAACTGGCTAACCGGTTGAAATCTGAGAGTGGTGGTAGATGGTAAATATTCAGCCTGGAGCCCAGTTCAAGTGGAGTTCCACAGGGATCTGTTCTGGGTCCTCTGCTGTTTGTAATTTTTATTAATGACTTGGAAGAGGGAGTCAAAGGGTGGGTCAGTAAATTTGCAGACGATACCAAGATTGGTAGAGTTGTGGATGGTGAGGAGGGCTGTTGTCAGCTGCAAAGGGACTTAGATATGATGCAAAGCTGGGCTGAGGAGTGGCAGATGGAATTCAACCCTGTCAAGTGTGAGGTTGTCCACTTTGGAAGGACAAATAAGAATGCAGAATATAGGGTTAACGGTAGGGTTCTTAGTAAGGCGGAGGAGCAGAGGGATCTTGGGGTCTATGTTCATAGCTCTTTGAAAGTTGCCACTCAGGTGGATAGAGTTTGTAAGAAGGCCTATGGTGTATTAGCGTTCATTAGCAGAGGGATTGAATTCAAGAGTCGTGAGGTGATGTTGCAGCTGTACAGGACCTTGGTAAGGCCACATTTGGAGTACTGTGTGCAGTTCTGGTCACCTCACTTTAGGAAAGATGTGGAAGCTTTGGAGAGGGTGCAGAGGAGATTTATCAGGATGTTGCCTGGAATGGAGAATAGATCGTACGGGGATAGGTTGAGAGTGCTAGGTCTTTTCTAATTGGAACGGCGAAGGGTGAGGGGTGACTTGATAGAGGTTTATAAGATGATCAGGGGAATAGATAGAGTAGATAGTCAGATACTTTTGGGTACAACAGAATGTTATAAGGGGACATAAATTTAAGGTGAAGGCTGAAAGGTATAGGGGGGATATCAGGGGTAGTTTCTTTATCCAGAGAGTGGTGGGGGCATGGAATGTGCTGCCTGTGGAAGTGGCAGAGTCAGAATCATTGGTGACCTTTAAATGGAAATTGGATAGGTACGTGGATAAGTGCTTAATCTAGGATAACTGTTTGGCACAGCATCGTGGGCCGAAGGGCCTGTTCTGTGCTGTATTGTTCTATGTTCTATGTTCTATGTAGGTAGGACTCATAAGACAAAAACAAGACCAATCGCTTTGAAGAAGGATGTGTCTGGTGAAAATATGAGAGTAGGTTCTCTTACAACTGGGAAATAATATTGAAAATCCTTTTAGTTCATTAATTCATATATTCATAAGCGTGCAGATCAATTTACCGAAATGCTGCATTTCTGCAGGCCAATACTACTTGAACAGAAATGTTTCTGAAACTGTCCAAAGAGTCAGTCGATGTGGAAGGAAACTCATGGAAGCAAAATAAATGTGTCTGTGGACTGAATGTTGATTCCAGGGTATGGCACTTTCACAATCTGTTTTGCTGAAGACATTCTGCAGTATCAAAAGGAAAACTTTCAGATATCTTTATGATGTGTAACGATGCTTTCTTATGGGAATGGTCTTGTGGAATATGAGAAATATATTAGTAATAGGATTAGAATAGAATTTGAAATAGAAAGATAGGGTTATGGGGTTTTAAATTATATTACTTTAGATATTAGGTAGAATAAACTTGGAATAACTTTAAATCATGCTAATCTTCCTGATAAGTATTTCAAGGCAGCTGTTTTAATAATTTTTCGGGTGAAAATAAAAATGACCTTTAGCTTGGGCAAAGAGAAGGGGGCTGTCAAAAATATTTTGGATCTTGAAATACTGGCTGTTATGAAGGCATTGATAATGGGATTCTACGTATCAAATATTTTCAGTGAGATTCTGTCCAAGAATCTTGGTGATGATTACATACCCACGTAGAATGTTACGTAGAGTCATAGTGCCAAACAGGACGGAAACTGACCTTTTGGTCCAATTTGTCCATGCCGACCAGGTTTACCCAACTGAATGAGTTCCATTTGTCTGAATTTGGCCCACATCCCTCTAAACCTTTCCTATCCATGTACCTGTCCAAATGTCTTTTAAATGTTGTAACTGTATCTGCCCCTTCCTCTGGCAGTTCTTTTCACACACCACCGTCTGTGTGAAAAAGTTGCCCCTCAGGTCACTTTTAAATCTTTCCCCTCTCCTCTTAAACATATGCCCTCTAGCTTTGGACTTCCCTTCCCTGGGGAAAAGACCCTGGCTATACACTTTACCTACGCCTCTCATGATTTTATAAACCTCTATAAGATCATCCCTCAGAATCCTGCACTCCAGGCAAAAAGAGTTCCAGCCTGTTCTGCTCTCTTTATACTGAAACCCTCCGGTCCCAGAAACATCCTTTTAAATCTTATTTGTACCTTCTCCGGTTTAATAACATCCTTTCTCTAGCAGGGTGACCAAATTGTAAGGACCTGAGGGGCAATGTTTTCACACAGAGGGTGATGCATATATGAAACGAATTGCTATAAGAAGTGGTTGGGGCAGTACAGTTACAACATTTGAAAGATATTTGGACAGATACATGGATAGAAGATATTTGGAGAGATATGGGCCAAATGCAGGCAAATGAAGCTTGTTCAGAATGGGAAACCAGGTTGGCATGGATGAGTTGGGCCGAAGGGCCTATTTCTGTGCTGTATACCTTTATGACTCTATGACTCTAAGAAAGTGCAAAGTGGGACCTGTTAAGACAGCAATGGGATCACTGACAAAAGTTGTGAGACAGTCAAGGTTTGGGGGAGGAAGTAGAGACATTTGTAATGGTGGAGACAAAGACATAATGGTGGAAGCTCAAGATATAAGTTGGATATGCAGAACAGCATTAGAGGACATGGTAGATTACGTGAGGGTGTTTATTGGCAATGATATCACCATGATTTGCAGAGTGGGACAGGCACAACAGGCCACATTAATGGTTATCGTTGGGGTTCAGAGGACAGGGAGAACAGTTGGAGGTGACATTTGATGCACTGATAATGTAGTCAATGTAATGAGACTGACCTCCAGTTAGAGTAGCTGAGAGCTGGGTGCAGAAGACCATTGCTGAAAATGTGTTGCTGGTTAAAGCACAGCAGGCCAGGCAGCATCCAAGGAACAGGAAATTCGACGTTTCGGGCCCGAGCCCTTCATCAGGAATTCATCATTCCTGATGAAGGGCTCTGGCCCGAAACGTCGAATTTCCTGTTCCTTGGATGCTGCCTGGCCTGCTGTGCTTTAACCAGCAACACATTTTCAGCTCTGATCTCCAGCATCTGCAGACCTCACTTTTTACATGCAGGAGACCATTGTAGACTGTAAAACAGTCTTTTGTTATCATGCCAGGATTTGGTTGCCATTGTGGGGCTGAACTGCAAATATATTTATTTCATTTGTGTTCACTTTTGGTGGCTGTAAATAAAAGCTCAACTCTGGAATTGGCTGATTTCTTGCAATGTTTACCTTCTGGACAATGATGAGCTACAATCTACATGAGGGACATGAGGGACAGAGTTTAGTGACTTAGAGACAATGTTTAGATAGGATGTAGATCAGGACTGTTATGTGGTATGGCATGGTGGCTAAATAGCAATGAGGACATGAGAATGGGGGTGTATGTGCAAAGGTATGTCAACCAGGCTAGCTTGCTGCCATGAGCAGTGTAGCTTTGCAGTGGCAGTGCTATGATGTTACCAGTGAGGGGCAATGCCAGATTGCCAACAGGAATCCAGTCCAGGAGAATAGCAGCATTTTAAAGATAGTATGGGTGCAAGAGATGCTGGCCTTTCAGCAGATGTCAGTGGAGTGATGAGTTGTTGTGGGATCTGTGTGTGGTAAGACGGGATGGAATTGAACATGAAGAATGGGAGTGGAGTAGGTAGTTAATAAGATGTGTTTTGTAAGATGAGTAGGAAATCAGTTGGATCTCATTGTAAAATCCCTCCTGAAAACCTGGACACAATACACAGTTGTTCAAGTGTAAGATTTTGCCCTTTTTTGTTTATTTTTAATTACTGCATTATAAAGCAACAGTATTTGACACATTTGTGTTCGAAGAAATGTGCCTGTCTCAATAAATGGTTGTAGAACTCTTGTATCTTTGATGGCCAAGGGTCACACATTTCCTTGGGAATATCTGATTTCTTTTGACAGCGCAGTATGCCCTGAAAGGAGAAAACATGGAAAGGTTGATAGGCAGGCATGTTAATCTGTCAAGAATGAATTCCAGAACTCAGCAAGACACTCAGACAATTTGGAAAACAAAATCGCCAGAAGGGACATGTATGTTATGCAAATTATTGCAATTTTATGATTAGATCCTTAAGAACATCTGGACAATTTTATTAAAAATGAACTTGCATTTTCCAAAAAGTGTAATTTGGATAATACATTTTAAAAATATATTATATAGTCAATTTAATTTGCAACATTCTGCATGCAAACTTGTGAAATATTCTATTTGCTCACTATCAGGAGCAAAAGTAAAGTTCAAGTTTACAATTTCAGGATATTTGTTCACATTTGTCCCATTTCTATGTAATGTGTCATACATAATGTTTCAGCAAAGGATTAATCTCAGGTGATAAGAAAAGTGATAAGAAACTAATGCCTCTGAGGCCTGGACAAAAAAGTAGACTTGCCACAGTCCTATTAGACCATAAGGCTACTGTCTCATTACACAGAAACTACTGGTTTTGGTTTAATCTAAGGGTCACCATGCCTCAGGCAAGAGGCGAAATTAAGAAAGGGAATTTTTCATGGTATCCTCAACCCATGCTGTTTGCCATTACTCTGCATGCAAACCAACTATCCAGCCAACTCAGCCAACTGACTCCCACCTCGACTAATGCTCTGGAGACCAATTCTACCAAGGCAGCTAAGAGCCTTTAAATTCAGTTAATGAAAAAATCTGGAATAAAATGCTAGCCTCAATAATAATTGGTAAACTATTGGATTGTTGCAAACTTTGGTTACTTTGTGAAACAGTGAGATAAATAGAACTTGCCTGACCATATCCCAGGGGGAGACAGAGAGAGTGACAGAGAGAGTCGGCAACTCCTCTGACTGTATTTCTTTAATTCTTTTGTCGGCTGGGAACACTGCTAGCTAGGCTAGTATTTGTTAGCCGTCTCCAACTACACTTGACAAGACGGTAGCGAACTACATTCTTAACAGCAACAGTCTATTTGTTGTTGATACACCTGCGGTGCACTTAGAAAGTGAATTCCATGATTTTGACCCAGCAACACTGATGGATATTCCAAATTAGGATGGCATGTGACTAGGGGAGGGAGGATTTTAAAGGTGGGAGCATTCCTATGCATCTACTGTCCTCATTCGTTTGGTTTAAAAGGTTTGGTGGGTAGCCAAAGTGCATCATGTGGATGGGGTATCCACTGCTGCTATTATATGTCTGTGGTGCAGGAAACCAATATTGAATGAGGCAGATGGAGCAGTGATTAAGTTCGCTTCTGTGTTCTAGGATGGTTTTGAGTTTCTTGAATCCTAATGGAGCTGAAATTATTCAGGCCAGTGGAGATTATTCAACCATACTGCTGACTTGAGGCTTATGGGTAGTGGATCAACTTTGATGAGTGAGAAGGTGAATAACTCAGCTTCTGAACTGCTTTTGTAGCCTAAGTACTTAAAAGGCTGGTACAGTTAAATTTCTGATCAATGATAACCAACAGTGTGTTGATACTTGGGGAGTCAACAATGAGAATACTATTGAATATCAAAAGGAGAAGGTAAGAATTGTTTCTTACCTGAGATGATTTTGTCTGCACTTGAGTGTTCAGGATATTACTTCTACTTATCTGATTATTGTCCAGATTTTCCTGCATGCAGTCAATCATGTATGCCATGAATATCATTGAACATTGTGCTATCATCAGTAGGCATCAAATTTCTGACCTAGTTATGAAGGGGAGGTCATTGATGAAGCAGCTGAAGATCTCTGAAATATGGATACTACTCAAAGGAGCCTTGCAATGATGTCCTGTGGCTGAGATGATCGGCCTGTGACAACAACAATCGCCTTCTTTTGAATTAGGTATGATTCCACTAGTCAAAAGATTTCCCTGATTTACATTTACTTAATGCCACACCTGTCAAATGCTGCCTTGGTTTCAAGTACTGTTAGGCTGACTTCACCCCTTGAGTAAAAAATGAGGTCTGCAGATGCTGGAGATCACAGCTGCAAATGTGTTGCTGGTCAAAGCACAGCAGGTTAGGCAGCATCTCAGGAATAGAGAATTCGACGTTTCGAGCATAAGCCCTTCATCAGGACCCAGCACAATTCTAATCTTGATCATCAAGAATAGATTGGTGAAATGGTAACTTGCCAAATTGGATTTGCCCTGCTTTTTATGGAGGGGATGTACCTGGGCAATTTTCCACATTTTCTGGTAGATGTCAGTATTGTAGGTGTACTGCAACTGCTTTATTAACATCCAAATAGTTCTGGAACATGGCTTCAGTGTTATTGCTGGGATTTTATCAGGGTCATGGAGTTATGATTATAGAGATTTACAGTGCACAAAAAAGGCCATTCAATCCATGCATCTACGCCAGTTAAAAACCACTTAACTATTCTAATCCTTTCGGGAGAAAGTGAGGACTGCAGCTGATGGAGATCAGAGCTGAAAATGTGTTTCTGGAAAAGCGCAGCAGGTCAGGCAGCATCCAAGTAGCAGGAGAATCGATGTATAGGGCATAAGCCCTTCTTCAGCCCTCTCCTGAAGAAGGGCTCATGCCCGAAATGTCGATTCTCCTGCTCCTTGGATATTCTAATCCTTTCCCCTTCTTTCTTCCCTTCCCTTCTTTTTATTCCATTATTTGTTTACTTTTCACAGTCCCCTGCAAATTTCTGCATCCAATTCTTGCTCATCTTTGCCCTCCATTCTTCCCTTTCCTTTTCATTTATTCTTCCATAATCCCTTAAACACCAAATATTTCCTTATACATTTGAATGGCTCTGCAGGTGTTAAGGTCCCACAGGATCCTATACTTTCCATTATGGGTTTAATTCATGCCCAAGTGGTTTGATTGATGTTTTACGTGACGCGTGTGCTATTTTTGTTCCATTTTCCTTGGCTACCTCATTATACTTATTGTGTATAAGTGCAGACAAAGATTTAAATATGTGCAGTGTGTATGTGAATGGTATAGGTAAAAAATTAGTGGTAAGTAAAATGGGAAGAGTTGTCAAATTTACTGAAATCCTTTGCAAAGTATTAAAATGCATTTCATCACATTAACAATTGCAGAGATTGAAGGGATTAGGAAGTGATAGGATACCAAATAAGAAAAAGGTAACCCTTGGGTATTGATATTAATCTTCAGGTAAGTGATGGAACAACCCAACACCTGGTGCCCCACTTGTTGAAGTAAGTACAGGTAATACTGCATGAGATGCATGTAATGTTCTATGCTGCATATTGACATCATCCCTATAGCTCAGCATTGAAGAGAGGTGGAACCAAGTTTCTGAATCAACTGATTCTCAGGGAAGGATTTTTAAGTTTCACCACCAGGAGACTGAAATAGAGACAGACTGATTCTGAAAACAGTGACACCAGCCAGTGTGCTAGTTTCTGGTCAGTGATCACAAAATTAGCAAGTTTCATCATACCAGAGAGGCATGCACTGGAAACCAAACCAATTCATGACTAAGGATAATTAAAACCTTAGCTTTAAAGAGCTCACTGAGATCTTACTGAAGGCCAGTTTGAAATATTGGTGCAGGGTTGCACATTGGGTCAGCAGGGAACCCATCATGGCTGCCTTTGAGATTGGGTGACCCATAAAATGAAGAATGGCTCAGAGGCCATTCCACCACTAGCCCACAAATGCACACCGATAGGAGGGAGAGAAGTCAAATACACTGGGAATTGTAGGAGACTGCCACCCTTTGGGCATTGCAATGGGAAGGCAGAACCTTGGGCATGAGGAGGGTAATGGAGAAGAGAAAGGGGCAAGGTAGCAAAATGGACCAGGCCTCAGCAAAGGAACTACCATTGAAGACAGACTTATGTTGAGATATCAAAGAACCAGTGTTGCAGCAGACTGCTAATCTCCAGGCACACAGTTATGGAGCTTTATATCCTTGTTATAGAAGACCTCACACTCTGCAACATCACCCACCATACCCTTCCAGGAACTGGCAAGGTCATTGTGTCCTTTCAAGGATCATTGTGGACATTAGTGATGTTTTGCAAACAGTTACACATTAATGCTTTGCTCAAGTTTTTGGTGTCTGATTTTCAAGAGTTAGGCAGCACATTCAATTCCAGACATTTTAAGCTCTTCAGGCATAGAGACAGACTCATATAGGGGCCTGAGCAATGTCAGCTATGTCAGCAACCTGGGAGAATCCTATGGCATGTCTAATGAAGACTATGATGATGCAGAGAACAACTAGCTGCATTTCACAAAGGACTTCTGCATGTTAAAACACGATTCTCACTGTGTAGCACTGAGATGTCTGTTAACAGGACTTTTTTTTAAAAAAACCTTTTGTTTTACATTAAGCCTTGTGGCATGAGCACTGCTGGCTGGCAAGCATTTATTACTTGTTCCTAGTTGTCTTTGAGAGGATGGTGGTGAGCTGCCTTCTTGAACATTTGTTGTCCATGTGCTATAGGTACTAAGTTGCTTTTTAATAACCTTGCTAACACTGGATCTTGCTTCACTGGCATGCAGCTTTCTATCCTACTACCTACCAAGAGGAAACTAGCTGTAGAGAATTTGACATTAAGGTCTGAGCGGGTACCTGATGACTCCAGCTCATCACTTGTGCCTCTTGTGTCATCTTAGAATCTGACAACAACATGTCAGGATACTCTCCAGGTCACCAGTCGACAAACCCTATGGCCATGGATCTTGGTATCTGACACGTACCAGCTTCTCAGAACTCTCATGGCATCTGTCCGATTGTATTGTAGCTGTTTTCATTCTGGAATGAGAAACAAAGAAAAATATTAAGGGAAATGAAAATGAATGCCACAACTGCTAGTTGTGGATGTGTCCCCAGTGACCGAGACGATATTCAAAGGGCAGGGTTGGTGGTGATGAGGGTTGGAGTGGGCAAGGGTGATTGACAAGATGTTACAAACAATAGCAAGAGTGGTAGAGCATGAGCTTCGGTGGGAGGTAAGTACAGTAGCAGAAATAGAGTGAGTGTAAGGAGAAAAATGGTGGCATTTATGCTGGTAGCGTGGACAAGGATGCTGATCAACTTCCTCGAGTGCTATGCATTCCTCCAGATGGCTGACACTGCACTGAGCTGAGTGGCAATCCCACACCAGGCTGGATGATGTGGTGTCAAGGCCTCCAATGCAAGTTCTGGAGGGAGAAGATAACTTGCCTTTGTACCGCCTCTTTCACTGGTGATCTGTAGCTATAGATAGTGGATTGACAGATTGACTGCAAAATTCCAAGACGCACATCTACTCTTTCAGCCACAATATTTACATGGCTAGTGGTCAATAGTAACCCCAGGTTATCTGGCAGTAGAGGACTCAGTGCTGGTAATGTAGTTGAATATGATGGAGAGATGGTTAGAGATTGCTCTGTCTCTGCACCAACTCATTCAGCAGCATCTCCAGGTTGCTGCCAAAAAGTGGGGTGTCAAAGTTTCATTGTCTGCAATGTCCCAGACTAATATCAGGATCCATACACAACATGGTGCTTGTCCAGTGCACAATATCATTTTAAAGACGATGCCAGCACCAGGGTTACAGTCCAACTGCAGAATATCCTGGCTGTGGCAAATTCTTTTGGAAACAGCTGATTCTAAGTGAAGCTAGAGTTGGGTGTTAGGGCAGCATTGGGTCAGGGTAGAGAGTTAATGAGACAAGTTTAGTAAGATATAATGAGAGATCTTTCAAGGCCTCAAGGTGAGATATGGTCCAAAAATTCAACAAACTTACTTAGCTAAAAGAAACTAAGATTCAGCCTCGTGTTCAAGTAAAGAGCAAGCTTTCAGAGAGAATTCTAGAGGGTAGAGAATCAAGCTTGCCATCAGGGATGCACAAAAAGGAGGAAAACAGAGTATTTAAAGGGGTGCAGGTTTAGAGCAAGTCGTATTGGTAGAGAACATAAACTTGCAACTTCTTCCCCTAAACACTGCATGACTTACTAAGTGTTTACAGCAATGTCTAGCAGATTTATTTTGTTCCATTGTTTACTTGCTTTTCTGCCCTTCCATTGTTTTCCATTAGGAAAACAGAACACCAATGGGTACATCATACAATGGGTACATCATAACAATATTATAACAAATAGATTACATTACTCTCTTTTTTCTTTACATTATTTACAAAATTGTTGCTTGAATTATATTTAAAAATGCAACGTGGACTACAAATGCAGTACTTCAAGGCTTAATCGACATATGTTCAAGATCTTTTATAACATTAAGCTGGAAGAGACACTATTATCTATTCTAATGAAATTCACTGACTCACTTAAACAGCAAATCACTTTTATCCTGCCTGTTTAATTTGTTCCAGGATGGAAAGATTAAAGTCTGGCCCATTGCACATTACAACACACTGTGTCATGTGTGCCTCAGCTTGATAAGAAGTGACAGTCTGGAGACAGTGCTAATGAATGTGGAAACTGAGAGAAGGTTCAGGAAGGTCAGTGTACAATCTGCTTGTCATAGGAGCCAACTTAAAACAGTAAAATTATTTTTCAAAATATCTATAAAGACACACTCTTTGTTCACTTTTTTTTTATTCCCTCGTAAGACGTTGCAAACTCGCACTCAAGGATTTGTGACAATTATTTGAAATTTTTTCGAAGTGTAAAGATAAAATATAATGCCAACATGTTTTCTTCACGTTGTAATTTAAAGAAGTTGAAATTCTAAATTCTAAAACCAATTCTTTTTTCCATTTATAACGCACAAAATATATTTTGAAAAACAAATGAAAATGGAGCATTGGTAACACAGTGCATTGAAACCCTTCATGTTGCTGCACTGAATGGCCAAACAGGGATTTGTACTTTTGATTTCTCAGAACATAACTTTCACCAATATGTTTGGGGGAGAGAAGGAGTAGACATCAATTGCTTTCTACTGGGTAGCTACATTGAAATCTAATTACAAAGTTTACGAATTTTCAAATATCCTTCTAAAGACCAATGTCATTAAATTCTGTTCAACTCCATCAACCCTACTTTTATGTGGGAAGTAACATAAGGACATTTGTATAACACTGCATTTGGCTGCTGAGGTCCCATTTCAGGTTGGAGTTCTTTTGCTTCTCTCAACCTTTGCAGAAGTGAACAACATTCACAAGATGGCCTAGTGGTATTATTACTAGACTATTAATCCAAGGAGCTGCTTTGTGGTCTGGGGATCTGTGTTTGAATCCCACCATGGCAGATAGAATTTGAATTCAATAAAAATATGGAATTCAGAGTCTAATGATGACCGTGAAAACATTGTCCATTGTTGGAAAAACCATCTAGTTCATTTATGTCCGTTAGGGAAGGAAACTGCTGCCTTCTATGTGATTCCAGACCCTCAGCAATGTGGTTGACCTTAACTGCCCTCTGGGCAATTAAGACTGGGCAACAAATGCTGGCATGACCAGTGATGCCTGTACCCTACAAATAAAAGAAACATGGATACAGATAGTAGTCCATTTTCTTTTGTTGAGAATGGACACAGAAGCTGATTCTAACATTAAATTTGTCTCTAGAGTGTTTTAGTTGTCTCTGGAGACACAAACAAATTATAAATAAAACACTTGCCAGACGATATAGGTACAGTGCCAGTCTGTGGAATTTTCAACCCGGAAAAGACTTAAATAAATGTAGTGAAACAGTAGACCTGTTTAGTCAGAGATTCAGCTACAGATTCGGCATTAGTGCTTCGGGGAAAACTAAAATTTACAGCAAAGATTTAAATGTCAGGCAGAACACAATGTGATACCACAAAGGTAATTTCAAATTTGTGGGTGACTTCAAGTTGCATTAAAGTCATTCATGAAACAAATTAAGACAAAACATTACAGAACATGGAAAATTGCTTCTGTCAATCTTTATTTAAGGTGTTTCTGACCTTAAGTCACAACAGCACACCCTGATATGAACAAAATTAAGCAACTTTAATACCCTCCTATGGGATGGAGTAGAGACAGAATTGGTCTCACACCTGTTCTAACCCATTCCCCAGATTGCATTTTTTCAGACTGCTGACGAAATTCTGTTACTAAGGTGGTGTTCCACCAGTGATTCAATGGGAATTGCTGGACCTACTGAATCACAAGAAGCATAAATAGAGTCAAAAAGGCAGGGAAGTTCTAAAGATTGGAAGAACTATCCACTTAAAGTACTCTACAGAACTCCAAACTTTCAGCAGTGAATACTGAGAATGAAATAGAGGAAGAAAAGGATTTCTGAAGATTCTCTTTCAGCTTCAAAGGATTTGGGTCATATTCCTGACTGTTCTGGAAGCTTACCATCAGGTTCCTTTTTCTGGGGCATGGGCAATTGGGAGGTTAATCTGCCAGGGCACTGAGCTGCTAGCAGCATTACTATGGAGTGAACATTACTGGGGATTTGGGCACTGATGAAGGGAAACAAATCTAGATCACATAATGAAACAATGTTTTACTTCATCACCCAAATTTTGGGTGGCATTGTGGGGCTGGAGGATAGAGCTCCTACAGACTAAGTATGTTCCAAAAAGATTACAAACATTATTGACATAGCCCTAATCTCAGAATAACCCCTCGAATACACTAATTGCTGCTTTATTTCTCACTTGTGTAGTCTCTCTCTGAGTGAACCTAGTGTTTTGCTGCAATTTTGTGGATAATGGGACATGTCTACTGGAGGGTTTGTCATCGTACCTCATTTCGTTTTGGATTTGCAAAATCAAAATTATAAACTGTTCATCCTATCATCTGCAGTGTAATTCAAAAGTAGGATTTTGCAGGTAATGCAGTACTAACAGGTGCATACATTTAAAGAAGAAAGCTTAGTTTCCTGCTGCACTGGGAAAGTATTCAGGTCTCAACATGCAGTTCCTTGGCAGTGGCTGTTTCAGCACCAGGAGAACCAGAAATAATGAAAACATTGATCAGATCACAACCATCCATTTCGAGGACCTCTGGCACCAGAGGTATTATGTTTTTAAGGACAATGGTAATGGCATTCTGAATATGAGCTAGAAGAATAGACAAATTGGAACATCACTCAACTTGTCACAATGGCGCAATGCAATTTTGGATTTTTCCAGTGTAGTCAACACCACTGTTTTAAATATACACAGTCAAAGATACTTTCAGAAGAACAGGGGACCTCATACCTGATTTATTTAAAAGCGATCACTATCTAACCTGTTGTTTCTTGTTTTTGACGATTTACTTGCTGTTGCTTGGAGAGTTGTGAAAAGTCGATCATGTCAACAGAGTGTTGATGAATGCTGTGAAGACATTTCTACATCATGAGAACCTTTGCACATGACAATCACTTGCAGCCATAGGGATATACTTGGAGTGTACCATCATAGAGAAATGAAACAAGGGAAGCAAAGAGGGACAGCTGCTTCAGAAAGAGAAGGAAGACAACTTTAGCAGGAGATCTGATAAACCTTCAGTTTTCAGAGAATTATTCTCAAAACTGAGCTTAAGCCAGAGTAGTGTGTTCAATGGCTACATTTCAAGAAAGAAACAGAGCTGTTCCACCCCTTGACACTCGACTTGTAACCTCAGAATGGGGAGAAGACAGTGCTACCAATTGCTGTCAAAGTGCAGGTAGTCTCAAATTCTAATATCACCTAGCTCATCCAGGCCAGAACAATTGATTTGCAAATGTTTCACAATGCATTATATTTGTACCTTGGAGGTCACCAAGACTCTGAGTGCCATGAAAGAGGAGTTATTTATCTTCTCTCTAAATAGCAAGAAGCATGAATTGCAGGCACATGACCTTCCTAAGATGACTGGCTTCCAAATTGTGTGGGGAGCCATCAGATGTACACATCTGGCCTTGCTGGCATTAGATTTCAATGGGAATGTACTGAAACCACAATCAGTCAGTCAGTGTGAGACTGATACATGACCATGTTCAGAACATCATTCTAGTAAATTCTGGCATCAGTTACGATGTTTTCATTGTGTGTTGATCTGCTGGTCCAGCAATCCTTGAGATACCATAATGAACTGTAGGGCAGTATGATGGCTCAATGGTTAGCACCACTGCCTCACAGCACCTGGCACCTGGGTTCAATTCCACCCTTGGGCAACTATCTATGTGGAGTTTGCACATTCTCATTGAGTCTGCTTGAGTTTCCTCTGGTGGGCTCTGGCTTCCTCCCACAGTTCAAAGATCTGCAGACTAGGTGGATTGGCCATGTGAAATTGCCCATTATGTACACCCTAGGTGGATTAGTCATGGAATCCCCTGATGATACTCTTTGGAGGGTCAGTGTTTACTTGATGGGCTGAATGGCCTGCTTCCACACTGTAGGGATTCTATGATTCTAGAATATAAAGGGCAATTCTATATGCATGAACAATGACTCTCCTCTAAGACTCTGTTGCATATACATCTTGCCTTTAAGAAGGTTCACATTTGCCGGGTGGCACAGTGACTCAGTGGTTAGCACTGCTGCCTCACAGTGCCAGGGATCCAGGTTTGATTCCAGCCTTGGGCAACTGTCTGTGTGGAGTTTGCACATTCTCCCCATGTCTGCGTGGGTTTCCTCCAGGTGGTCTGGTGTCCTCCCACAATCCAAAGATGTGCAAGTTAGGTGAATTGGCCGTGCTAAATTGCCCATAGTGTTAGGTGCATTCGTCAGGGGTAAAGTAAGATGTTGAGAATTCTGGACATTCACGTTAGAGTGGATAGCTGGTAATTTTAGCTCACCACTTGCACCATGTTGGACACCTGGCACTAACATCTCAGGATGTGCTCCATTGCCACTGGCCACGTGAACATCACATCCATGAATATTGGCTGCACTATCATTTAGCACAAACACAAAGCTAGGAAGCTTGTCAAGGGATACCAGAACAATAAGTTAGGACAGCCAACTGGACCAAAACGTAGAAGCTGTGTCACTCACTTCATCTTCCTTAATAACTGCATCTCTCTCATTCCAGGAGGAAAACAGCTCACAATGGGGCAGCGTTAATCCAGATGGGGTTGGGCTGTTTGACATTTTGCTCCTCACCCCTTACGTGGAGAGCATCTTGACTCTTACCACTCTGAGTAGGTAACTGACTACATCCAAGCTCCTGGATTGGTACCATTTGATTTATTGTCTGATCCTCGACCAAAAGTTATCAGTCTTGCCTTGAGGGGTGACCACTAAACAGTAGACTCAAAATGATTGAAAATTAAATGAATGGACCAGCAATGCAGCCTGGGTATGTGTACCTACACTCAAAGTCCTTGCTGCAGCAGCATTACAATGATAGATATCATTGCACCCCCCCCCCCCTCCCCCCCACCCCCACCCCACAAGATGCAGCATTCATATGTAGAAACATACTGAAAGTGGATTGGATATGTGTAATGAGAGTTCTTAGAGGCTGGCACATGTTGGATGCTAGTGTCCATGGATATGGAGTGCATGTGGCCACTATCCATGGAGGTGTTGGTGCCTGGTAGTCCTTTGAAGCAAGTGATAAGCTGGAGTCACAAGATACCCAATCTGACACCCGTGTCAGTTTGCTCAAGTGGATATGAAACTGCATATTAATGAGGTAAGACAAGTAGTTAGTAAGGTTGCTAACGAGCAATAATCCCACTAAATTGGCAACTTACAACTGTCTAGTGGGAATCTCACCTAGATATTCAGAATTTAGTTAAAAGATGCAGAACATTGTTCCTGATGTCAAGATAAGTCTTTCTGAACTTCTTGTGTGTTTCTGCCATAGTTCTTTCCATTTATCACATTGTTCAGCTCCCTAGAAGTTTTTTCCCCTTGTGTCACTGCACCCATGTCTTCCATGTCAGGGTTATCGACTCCCACTGCAATCTGATGGCTGCCTGGAGCCCTCTGAGAGAAGGAAGAACCTCTCTTCTCCCATACTTCTCCTGCATAAGTAACTCCATTATAGGATCCAAAAATATGAGCTCATGTGCTTTTAATTGTCCAATCAGTTTCAGTCGTTGCTGCTGGAACCATCCTTTTTCTCGAAGAGATGAGTTTGGATTCAAGTTGAGCAAGCTTGCTTGAAGTGATGTTTGTTTCACATGAATCTGTACCTCCTGCTTAGGTGTACAGCCATGCAGCAATGCATTCAACACTGGACTTCACACGACAATCATAGAAAGAGTCAACAACCCTTTGAACAAGTGAGTGATAAGCAAACTTACAATCCATGTTCCTGAATTAAAAGGCGATCTCTTTAGCCCCTTTATACCTTTAAACATAATACTAAAACATAAGATCCTACATAGGTGATCCTGATTCAATTTTCCTATTGTCCCTCCCAAAATATTATAGTAAAGTTAGAGATATTGAAGAATTAGATTCTTATTTAATTCTATGGAAATTGGAATTGATAGCTTTACTGAAATCTGAAACATTCCAGACTCAGTGTACATTTAAACATTTGCGTTTTCACAGATAGGGAAACATTGCTACCCTGATGAAACTATAGCCAATGAAAGATGTAGGACATATTATTATTGAAGTAGTTACATCATACAGTTCCCTGCATTTATTCAAGGCAGCCATGGTAATGTTAATACAACTTTCTCTGCTCTAACCGTATAACCTCCTGCCTCTTCTGTCCATTATTTGTTCATTTGACATATTGCCGTCTGGTGCTACCACTGTTCATTTGCATGTATGAACAGTTATTTTGTCATAATTTCTTGAATATATTAGATTAGATTAGATTCCCTCTAGTGTGGAAACAGGCCCTTCAGCCCAACCAGTCCACACCGACCATCCGAAGAGTAATCCACCCAGACCCACTTACCCTCTGACTAATGCACCGAACACTATGGGCAATTTAGCATGGCCAATTCACCTAACTTGCACATCTTTGGACTGTGGGAGGAAACCAGAGCACCTGAAGGAAACCCACGCAGACACGGGGAGAATGTGCAAACTCCACACAGACAGTTGCCTGAGGCTGGAATCGAACCTGGAACCCTGGTGCTGTGAGGTAGCAGTGCTAACTACTGAGTCACTGTGCCGCCCTACAGTTACTGTAGCTGTCTTGGCTCAATTCATTTAACCAAAATTATTTTCATAATGAGCAGTTGTCTAACGTCTGTCATTATTGCAAAGTGTAATGTGGGAGGACAGTCAGAGATTGAGGCTGGGTGAGATAGGTATGGTCTATTAGAGTGTAAAAAAGGTCATTTAACTTCCTCAACCAGCAGCTCCCACTGTCTTTACTATACCAGAAAGTTTCCTGATACATATCAGGATTAAAATAGTAAAGTGTGTGTATGCATTGCAATCTGGACATGTTCCCATACAAAAAAAAACTTTCTCGAATCTTCTCACAATGAGGGCAATATAAGATGAACAAGGCACTGAACAGTTGCACAGTTCTTTCTTTGGTTTCCAGATGATCGCCATCTCTTTTTGGTTGTCATGACCGATTGAATTTTTCGATTTGATTTCTCCTGAGCTTCCATCAATTATGGTAACAAGTCCAGCCATAAAGATATGCTAGCTTGTTGTTAATGCTTTTTCCATCATTGTTTGTGTTATAACAAGATAACACTGAAAAGCAGAAGTGTTGGCATGGAGAAGTCACGTTGCGTTCGCTGCTTTCTCTAACTTTGGCAGGAAAATGTTAGGAAAACCCCTTATTTGCTCTGATTGTACCAATGAAATTTGTTGACTCGGGTCAAAGTTCTATGCCTATTCTACTGCTTTGCAAGTGTAAAATCAGCATGCAATATTAAATTTAGCAGTATAGAGCTGCAGTTTCAAATTAATTGCCAGGCAGCATTGATCATTAGGCCCATGTCAAAATCTTGATAGCATCTGCCACTTTTATAAGATGGATCCCAAGGTCAATCAAAAGATGGTAGTGCTTGATCAGAAAATACCATTTTTAAAAATTATAGTTTTATTGAAAAATAGATTTTTAAATATTACAACAAATATAAAACAGTACAATTCAAAACAATACAAAGAAAATCAAAAAATAATTTTAAAAACCCAAACTGCCCTCATGTACAAATATATATATATATATAAAATTATATATATATGTTATATATAATATATAATTAACTAAATAAATGATAACGAACAACAAACTAATAAATAATAATAACAGAGCTCAGCAAAACAAAACCCTAACCGTCGAATATTGAGAGCATTACCTTTCGCCTATTCATACGTTTGCAGGTCCCCTCTCTGGATATTGGACTCAAAAAGCACAATCGTTACAGCCATATAAAAGCCCTTATTAGTGTGGCAGACAAATCTGTGTCCAGGTATTCCAAAACGTTTTGTGGTGTACCATACTTGTGAGAAAATCCAAGGGAATATGCTCCATAACAATTTTCCGCCAACACAACAGGCCGGGGGGGAGATTTTCAAACACCCAACCTAACAAGATATTCTTTGTTGCACAGAAAGTGAGGATATTGAAACGTCTTTTCTTATGTGCATCTACAGGGAATACACTGGGCAGGCCATGAAGAATTACCAGTGAATCCGAAAAGGTCATTTTCACAGGGTCACAGAGAGAAAGCTCTCAAAGTAATTTATAATTGGTTCTGTTTCAGGCATTTTTGGAATTTTTAAAATTTTATTATCAACATCAATGTTTTGAAGTAAACATTGTCACAATGTTAATAAAAGTGAACTATTAATTTTCAACTTGCATTATCTGTTTTTGACACTTGTGACCTTCATGGACTAAAATGGTTTCTTTTAAATACATTTTTATTGAAAATTAGATTTTTAAATATTACAACAAATGCAAAACAATACAATTGAAAACAATACAAAGAAACAACACCAAAAAATATGCAAAAAATCCAAACATCCCTCATGTACAAAAGTATATATAGAAACAAAATATATAATGAAAACCCCAACTACTAAATTAAATAAATAATAACTAACAACAAACTAATAAATAATAATACAGCTCAGCGAAACAGACACTAACTCTCAACTATCATGAGCATTACTTTTCACCTATTCATACATTCTCAGTTCCGCTCTCTGGATATTAGGACTTGTAAAATACAATTGTTACGGATATATAAAAGCCCTTATTAGTGTGACAGACAAATCTGTGTCCAGGTATTCCAAAAAGGGCCACCACGTCTTATAGAAATTCTCAGTTTTGTGGCATATCATACTTGTAAGAAAATCCAAGGGGATATGCTCCATAACAATCTTCTGCCAACCCAACAGGCTGGGTGGATTTTCAGACACACAACCTAACAAGATTTTCTTTGTTGCGCAGAAAGTGAGGATGTTGAAAAGTCTTTTCTTATGCACACCTACAGGGAATACACTGGGCAGGCCATGAAGAAGAGAAATAGGGTCCTTCTCCATCCTTATACCCAAAATCCCCTCCATTGCACTTGCCACCATGCTCCAGTATGTTTGGAGCCTATCACAGGACCAGGGACAATGGGTAAGAGTGCCTGTACTAACTTTACACTTGGGACATGTTGAAGATACCCCTGGTTTAAATTTTGACAAATGATCTGGTGCCAAGTGGACCCTGTGGAGAATCTTCAACAGTAAGTCATGGGTCCTATTGCAAATTGATATCTTTCTTGAGTTTTCCCAAATATCTTCCCATGTCTCTGAGGAGATCTCAACGCCTAGCTCTCTCTCCCACACCCTGCAATGCCAATCAAACTCAACTGAGGGGCCGCCCCCAATTGATAATATAAAGTGCTGACAGAAAGTGTACTCCTAGGACTGAGCACCCTCCTCTCTATGTTGGATTTGTTGGGATCAGTCAAAAATATAATCTTTTTTTGAATAAAATCCCTAACTTGAAAAAAACTAAAGAGGTCCCTGCTAGATAGCTCATTTTTTTCCATGTTAACTGATCAAAATATATCATGTGTCTCCCTCAAATAAATCACCCATGCAAGACACACCACTAGCCACTCAACGGTTGAATCCTGAACCCATCATTCCCGGTTGAAAACACGGCAAAACAACTATAGATGGAGGAGAAGATGTTTTGCCAATATTGCCTTCTCTCTGCCAAATTGCTCTCCATGCTTTATAGCTATTGATAAATATTGGATTATGGCAATATTCCTTAACTGTCCTCATTTTGTCCAGAAACAGCAAAATCATAAGGGGACACTTTGCCTGAGAGGTTTTGATATCTAACCATATTGAAAGAGGGTCTCCACAAGCCCAATCACTCACCTAAGGTAAAAGCAAGCTTAGTTAATAGTTTTTAATGTATGCCTCAGTCTGTGAGGCAATTGCAGTTTAGCTAATTTAATAAGGGGCCGCTTGCAATGCCAAATAAAAGAGTTGAACCAGCCATTCGGTCTCCTGAAAGTTTGTTTACTGAAAATCAGAGGTAGCATCCATAAAGGATACAACAAACGGGAGAGAATATTCATCTGAATGAGCTCTACTAGACCTAACCATGAGACTGGAAGCGCCTGTCATCTTTAAATGTCTTATTTGATGTTGTCAACTAATTAACAAAATTAGATTTAAACAACCAGTCAAGAACTGGAGTGACGAATATGCTCAAATTCATAAAACCCCTCCCGTGACCACTTAAATGGGAATCGAGATTCACCCTCAAGACCTAGCACCTTTGTAAGACCACCCATAGGCATAGCCTCTGGTTTTTGCAAAATTAATCTTGTACCCCGAAATGGTACCAAATGAGCTGATGCATTGTATCGAGCAAGATACACAAACTGCTGGATTTGACAAAATAATGAGGACATTGTCAGCATACAATGAAATTCTATGTAATTTTGACACCACTTTTAGAGCCGATATATTAAGATCCCTACAAATGGCCTCCGCCAACGGTTCAATCACAAACGTAAAAAGCAGTAGCGAAAGGGGACAGTCTTGTCGGCTGCCCCTAAAAATACTACAATTGCCATCGTACCCCATTGGTGATGACTGCTGTGAGAGGGTCACTGTGGAGAACCTTTATCCATCTTAACCAACAGGGACACTGTAGCATGATTGGAGATGGTAATATTACTAATCGTACAAGATGCCACCAAGTCCAGAGTTGACACAGGGGTCGGAAAAATAAATCATTCTTGGTGTGACACCTGTGTGGATTGAAAAAAAATAAAATCCCTGCGTGTAGGGCGGAGACACCTCCGGATGTTCATCAACCCTAACTCCACATACAGATCCACTAATGGTTTAGTTTGTACAGAGGGTATTGGGAGGCCTTTGGGCTACCTTTCTACCGTGGGAATCCATAAAACAATTAAAATCCCCTCCTATAATGATATGCCGCAGCTCAAGACTGATCAATTTAGAGAACGCATCTACCAGAAATTTGAGGGGATGAGACTGAGCGTTGTAAACATTTAACACACCGTATTCTTCCCCCATTTATCAGGGCTTTGAGAATTACAAACCTCCCATGTGTGTCTTTAACACACTCTAGTAACTTAAATGGGAGATTCCTCCTAACCAATATAGCCACTCCCCAACTTCTGGTATTAAAAGATGAAAAGTAAACCCAATCAAAGCCATTCTGCTGTAATTTCAAATGCTCCCTATCATCCAACTGTGCCTTCTGTAATAAAGCAATATCCCCCTTTTCCTTTCTAAGACTCGAGACTACCTTTTTCCTCTTAAGTGGTGAGTGACTCCCCTTGATGTCCCAGGTACACCATTTAATTAAGTTATTAGCCATAACCTTCTACAGCAACATTTAGATTCCAGAGAGGAGGAACTCGCATTACAAATTGCCAAGCCTTAGTTTCGCAAGATCCATCGAACATAAAAACTGCATAACCTAAAACCAATACAGTTAGCAAACCTACAAAGGTATCAAAGACTATATACAACAAGACCCAAAAAACAAACCAACATATAAAGCGCCAGTAGCACTGAATAGGGGAACTCATCCTCTGCCTAAAGGGGACATCTACACATCCCAAATCCCACTGTCAATACTGCAGCCAGGGCATTTAAATACCTGAACCGGGCATAAACTGCCTGTACATAGGCATCTATCCATCCCAACCATTTTCTCTCCTCCTAGCTAGAGCCACACTGCAAACACAAACAGAAAAGAAAGAAAATACACTATAAAATAACAATGTGAACATGTGGAACAGTCCATCTTCCGCAACTACACTGGCATCACCCCCCACTTTTTCCTCCGCTATATCGATGACTGTATCGGCGCTGCCTCATGCTCCCACAAGGAGGTTGAACAGTTCATCCACTTTACCAACACCTTCCACCCCGACCTCAAATTCACCTGTACCGTCTCAGACTCCTCCCTCCCCTTCCAAGATCTTTCCATTTCTATCTCAGGCAACCGAATCAACACGGACATTTACTATATACCGACTGACTCCCACAGCTACCTAGACTACACCTCCTCCCACCCTGCCCCTGTAAAAACGCCATTCCATATTCCCAATTCCTTTGTCTCCGCCGCATCTGCTTCCAGGAGGACCAGTTCCAATACCGTACAACCCAGATGCCTCCTTCTTCAAAGACCGCAAGTTCCCCCCAGACGTGATCGACGATGCCCTCCACTGCAACTCCTCCACTTCCCACTCCTCCACCCTTGAGCCCCGCCCCTCCAACCGCCACCAGGACAGAACCCCACTGGTTCTCACCTACCACCCCACCAACCTCCATATACAGCGTATCATCCGCCATCATTTCTGCCACCTCCAAACAGACCCCACCACCAGGGATATATTTCCCTCCCCTCCCCTCTCAGCGTTCCAAAAAGCCCACTCCCTCTGTGACTCCCTCGTCAGGTCCACACCCCTCACCAACCCAACCTCCACTCCCAGCACCTTCCCCTGCAACCGCAAGAAATGCAAAACTTGCGCCCACACCTCCTCCTTTACTTCTCTCCAAGGCCCCAAGGGATCCTTCCATATCCACCAGAAATTCACCTGCACCTCCACACACATCATCTATTGCATCCGCTGCACCCGATGTGGCCTCCTCTATATTGGGGAGACAGGCCGCCTACTTGCGGAACGTTTCAGAGAACACCTCTGGGACACCCGGACCAACCAACCCAACCACCCCGTGGCTCAACACTTTAACTCTCCCTCCCACTCCACCAAGGACCTGCAGGTCCTTGGACTTCTCCATTGCCAGACCATAGCAACACGATGGTTGGAGGAAGAGCGCCTCATCTTCCGCCTAGGAATCCTCCAACCACAAGGGATGAACTCAGATTTCTCCAGTTTCCTCATTTCCCCTCCCCCCACCTTGTTTCAGTCAAATCCCTCGAACTCAGCACCACCTTCCTAACCTGCAATCTTCTTCCTGACCTTTCCACCCCCACCCCAGTCCAGCCTATCACCCTCACATTGACCTCCTTCCAGCTATCGCATCTCCAACGCCCCTCCCCCAAGTCCCTCCTCCCTACCTTATATCTTAGCCTGCTGGACACACTTTCCTCATTCCTGAAGAAGGGCTTATGCCCGAAACGTCAAATCTCCTGTTCCTTGGATGCTGCCTGACCTGCTGCGCTTTTCCAGCAACACATTTTCACCTTCAGATCCTTCCCCTGGACTCTTGAAGCTTCCACGATTCTCTCCTTATCTCTATAGTGGTGAAACTGCACCAAGACCTGACCTCTTCGTCGTGATCCTGGTGAGCCCTCCCAATCTTCGAACCTTGCATTCCAGTCTCCAAGTTAAAGAATTTTGGCAATCAGTTCTCAATAAATTCCACTGATCGCTCACCTTCCTTACCTTCCAGCAGACCGAAGAGAGGAATATTTTTTCTCCTGCGTCTGTTCTCAAGGTCATCAACCTGGTCGAGCAAATTACAGACCTGTGTCTCCACGGCCTGGATCCTAGCCTTGGAGGATCTGTTATCAGCTTCCACCACTGCGACTCTGTGTTCTACCTCATCTGTCCTTTTCTCCAGCTCTCCCACCTGTTGTTCATGTTTCTGCAGCATGATAGAGATCAGGGTCAGCTTCTCCTCTATCTGCTTGCTCAATATTTCATGAGATTTTGTGAGCTCCTTCACCAGCACCTGATAATGAGTCTGAGGATCCTGCAGCCTGGAACATGGGCCCGGCCTTGGACGTACCTCCTCCCTTCTTTGGCATTGCTGGACATCGAAAACCGAGTTAAGTTGGTCTCTGACGGTTTCTTGGGCCTCCACAACCTTTCCAGAGCCCCAGAATATCGCAGTGGTCAGGGTAGAGCCTGATAGGACTTTGTCCCACTTGCAATACAATACAGAGCTTCACAACGCAATCTTCCTTGATTGCCGCCAGATTGGATCCTCCAAAATGGTTTCAAAAAGGAAGAAATACATGCCTAAAGTGGCTTCAGCAATCACATGACCACCGACTGAGGCAAATTTAGGAAACCACTTTGAAATTGTCTAAACTGAAATTGACAGTATGATATGTTGTACTGTACACAAAAGGTGGCTTTGAATGATTCAGCTTGGAAAGACAGTGAAGACAGACTCAGAAATACAGAGATGAATCAAATTTCATCCCTTCTTGGCTAAGTAACAGACAGAGAGAAAGAAAAAAATGTAATGGTAACAGCAAATACTGGAAGTCTCTCTCTCTCTCTCTCTCTCTCTCTCTCCGTGTTTCATCTCTGTCTTTGTTTCCTACTCATCATCTCAAAAGTCAATGCTGGAGATGAAACAAATCAGAGAAACTGAGAACTCAAGGATTCTACAAATCTCACTACTGCAGAGTATATAACACATCAACTGACCTCCACCATCTCAGTTTAAACTTTAACAAGGCAAGGGGTTTCTAAAAATATATTTATTTATCTTTCTATTTTACAAGTCAGTCTCTCCTTTTTTTAAACTCGATGTGTGTGTGTGTGTGTGTGTGCGTGCGTGTGTGTGTGTGTGTGTGTGTTGATTGCTATGTTTTATTATCTTTTTCATGATTAGTAAAGAATAAAATTTATCTTTATTTCACACAGGAAAATCTTTCAATTATTTTCTTCATTCTGATCCAATGCTTAATTTTGATTGAAGTGTAACAAGGCATGCAAAAATGAATGAGCAGTCTGTTGTTGCCATCTGACAGGGTTGAAAAGGGGAATCAATTCACCACCACCACTCACTTGGTAATGACAATGCTTTCACAATTGTTTCTAAATATCCCGAAGAACCTCTTTGTTCATTCACTGGGTAAGGAATGACATTTGGAAGAGTAAAAATTAACTTAATGGTTTGTATATCATTGACGTGAATATTGTTCTAATTAATAATGGTATTTTGGGGGGATCCAAGTTGGCGGCAATCTAAGCACTGCATCATAAACGGCATAAAGTCCTAGCCTGCCCTACCCGGATCACCACAATATCCTGGGACTCTGGAAAGGTCATGGAAGCCCAGCAAACTGTCAGAGACCAGTTTTTGCCGTCCAGAGATGATGAGGAAGCGAGGAGGTATGTCCGAGGCAGGGTCTGCGGCCAAGGCTGCAGGATCCTCAGACTCGATTTCCTACCAGGTCCTTGCGAAGGAGCTCGTGAAATCTCATGAGATGTTGGGCAAGCAGATAGAGGAGCAGCTGATCCCGATCTCTATCATGCTGCAGAAGCAGGAGAGCAGCTGGGCAACCTGGAGAAAAGGATGGATGAGGTAGAACACAGAGTCGCAGTGGTGGAAGCTGGTACCAGTTCCTCCAAGGATAGGTTCTAGGCCCTAGAGATGCATGTCTATAATCTGCTTGGCCAGGTTGATGACCTCGAGAACAGGGTCAAGAGAAAAATATATTTGGATCGTAGGTATGCCGGAAGGTATGGAAGGTGCGGAATTTATTGAGGAGCGATTGCCGAAATTCCTTAACTTGGAGGCTGGCATGAAAAGCTAGAAGATCGAGAGGGCACACCGGGTCATGGCACAGAGGTCAGGTCTGGACCAACATGCTCGTCCTGTCTTGGCGCAGTTTCATCACTATAGAGATGAGGAGAGAATCGTGGAAACTTCCAGAATCCAGGAGAAGGATCCGAAGGCACCAGTTTATGAGGGCTCTAAGATCATGATCTTCCAGGACTTCTCAGCGGCGGTGATCTGGAAAAGAAAATCCTATTACAGCATCAAGAATAGACTGAGGGAGCTTGGGATCCAGTACTCTCTGAGGTATCCAGTACTCTCTGATGTTACAATTCACCTTTGATGGATGTGTACATTTCTTTGACACGTTAGAGAAGGCACGAGACTTTGCGGACAAATTAACTTAATCTGAACAATTTAGCATATCTAAATAGTTGTGTTGTTTGAGTATGTCTCTACTTTTTGTTAAAGGAAAGAGCAAGTCCAGTCGGGGCTTTCTTTTCCTATCTTTTATTGGGAATAATCCGGTCTAAACTAGGTTCGGGGCGATTGGGATGTGTACCTTCAACGTCCATGTTAATTTTAGATTACTTACAGTGTGGAAACAGTCCCTTCGGCCCAACAAGTCCACACCAACCCGCCGAAGTGCAACCCGCCCAGACCCATTCCCCTACATTTACCCCTTCACCTAACACTACGGGCAATTTAGCATGGCCAATTCACCTAACCTGCACATTTTTGTTATACCCAAGGATGAGTGGGGTACTTACCCTTTTTTTTTCAAAATGTCTTTGTTCACCTTGTTATTTCATGGTGTATTTTCTTTCTTTTCTGCTTTTTCTGTCCTTTGGGAAACTGCCAAAGCTATGCTGGAGGTTAGTTATCTCCTACTCTAAGAGTAGGGAGCGGCAGAAGGGCAAGCAGTAACATCTTTCTGAAGTATGGTTGAAGGCAGCTGAGAAGGCTTACTTTAACAGGCCTTATTGGTCAAGCTGTAGAGGATTACAGCACTGCAATCTGCATTGACTTTTACGCTCACATTTTTCAGCTCTGATCTCCAGCATCTGCAGTCTTCATTTCCTCCTTGCTCACACAGAATGCAAAGGAAGTGCAAAACAAAGGTTATATGAGCACAGTGACAAACCAGGCAAGTACATGGCATATCTAGCCAGTAAAAGGAGTGCCCCTCAAGCCATTATGTCGATTAGGGAAGGGTCTGGGAACCTAACATGTGATTC
The DNA here is from genome assembly GCF_020745735.1 of Hemiscyllium ocellatum. NCBI lineage: Eukaryota > Metazoa > Chordata > Chondrichthyes > Orectolobiformes > Hemiscylliidae > Hemiscyllium > Hemiscyllium ocellatum. The sequence goes on along the minus strand of NC_083407.1, from coordinate 59,361,300 downwards.
CAAAAAAATGAATGTGGCATTCCAGAGATTTTACCCTGAATTATACCAATCTGAGGGTTGTGAGGAGGGGCAGGCCAAAATGGAGTCCTTTTTCAAGGATCTGGAGCTCCTGGTGTGCCCCCTGAACGAAAGTCTTTCATCAATGCCCCCTTATCAGAGCAAGAGGTGCAGGAGGCTGTGAAGCAGCTTCAGAGTGGAAAGGCACCTGGTCCTGATGGACTTCCCAGTGAATTCTATAAAGAATATATAAACATATTTTCAGGCCCAGTGCTCAACATGTTCAATAACTCATGCAGTCATGATCGTCCCCTGTTATCTCTAAAAGAAGCCAATATTTCGCTTATTCTTTAAAAAGGGAATGCCCCGAAGGGACTGTGCTTCTTACAGGCCCATTTCACTCTTAAATGTTGACTTGAAAATCCTCTTTAAGACTCTTGCTTTAAGGCTGTAGACTGTTTTACCTTATATTGTAAAAGAGGACCAGACAGGCTTCGTAAAGTTCCACAGATCCTCCATAATGTTAGGATGCTGCTTAATGTAATTCCAACGTGTCAACAACAGTCAGTACAGGGATTGGTGATTTGTCTCAATGCAGAGAAGTCCGAGATGAGAGGCCGTAACTTTTTCTTTCATACTCTAGAGCAGTTTGGCTTGGGCGAAGTCTTTATAAGATGGGCAAAGGTTCTCCATAGTGACCCTCTCACAGTGGTCATCACCAGTGGAGTATGATCAGGCAGTTGTAGTATTCTTTCACCATTGCATTTTACATTGGTGATCGAACCGTTGGTGGAGGCCATTTGTAGTGATCCTAATGTACCAGCTCTAGAAGTGGCGTCAAAATTACATAGTTTTTTTTGTGTGTGGACAATGTCCTCTTTTTTTGTCAAATCCAGCTGTTTTGGTGCCTTGCCTGATACAATGCATCGTTTGGTGCCATTCTGGATACAAGATTAATTTTGCAAAATCAGAAGCTATTGCCTGTGCATGGTCTTACAAAGGTGCTAGGTCTTGACAGTGAATCTTGATTCCCATTTAAGTGGTCACAGAAGGGGAATCCAAGATGGCAGTGATCTGAGAAGATCGCACTGCAGAGCTTCGCATCACAGCACAAGCAGGGCGATTCTTTAACACGCCAAACCCAGACCATCATGACATCTTGGGACTCCGGAAAGGTCGTGGAGTCTCAAGAAACTTCAAAAAATTAACTTACTTGTGATTTCAGCTGTCCAGAGATGTTGAAAAAGGGAGGAGGAGCGTCCAAGGCCGGGTCTATAGTTCAGCCTGCAGCAGCCTCGGAGCTGATTACTTTTCAGGCCCTGGTGAATGAGCCTTCAATATCTTGCGAGATATTGGAAAAACAGATAGAAGAGATGCTGGCTCCAATCTCACTCATGCTGCAGAAGCATGAGTAGCAGCTGAGAGACCTGGAAAAGAGGACAGATGAGGTAGAACACAGAGTCACAGTGGTCGAAGCTGATCCCAGTTCATCCAAGGATAGGATCCAAGCCCTGGAGACACAAATCCATAATTTGCGTGACCAAGTGGATGATCTTGAGAACAGTGACAGGAGAAAAAACATTCGGATCATCGATCTGCCTGAGGGTAAGGAAGGTGAGTGGCCTGTGGAATTTGTTGAGGACAGGCTGTTAAAATTCCTTGACTTGGAGGTTGGAATGAGAGGATTGAAGATAGAGAGGGCTCACTGGGTCGCAGCACGGAGATCGGGTCTGGGTCAACATCCTCATCCTCTCCTGGTGTGATTCCATCATTACCGGGATAAAGAGAGAGTCATGGAGGCTTCCAGAGTTCAGGGGAAAGATCTGAAGGCCCTAATTTATGAGGGCTCTAAGATCATGTTCTTTCAGGACTTCTCAGCGGCGGTGATCCAGAAGTGGAAATCTTATGACAGTATCAAGAGAAGACTGAGAGAGCTTGGGATTCAGTACTCCCTGAGGTATCCGGCGGTGCTTCAGTTCACCTTAGATGGATCCATACATCTCTTTGACATGTTGGAGAAGGCAAGAGACTTTGTGGACAAACTAATCTAATTTGAACAATTTTCATATGTGTAAATAATGTTGTTTGGGTATGTATTTATCATTCTGTAAAAGAAACGGAGCAAGTCCGGTTGGAGTTTTATCTTTTTTTTTCCTCTATTGATAATAATTTGGTTTACACTATGTCTGGTGGCAGTTGAAATGTACATTTTTGATTTCTAAGTGAGGATATGCCAAAGGACAGGTGGGGTATTTAATCCCTCCTTTTTTAAATGAAATGTTGTTTTATTCATATTGGTATTCTATGGGGTGTTTATTCTTTTCTGTTTCTGTTTGCAGTGTGGCTTTAGCTGGGAGAAGTGAAGGTGGTTGGGATGGTTAGATGCCTACTTGTAGGCAGTTTGGGCTGGGTAGTTGTCCCTTGGGCAGTGGGTGAGTTCCCCTACTCAGCACTGTTGGCACTTCATATGTTGGTTTGTTTTTTGGTTTTTGTTGTTTTTTTTATTCTCAATAGCTTTGTAGGTTTGTTAAATGTAATGATTTTAGTTTATGTAGTTTTTATATTTGGTGAATCATGTGACAGTAAGACTCGGCAGTTTGTGGTTCGCGTTCCTCCTCTCTGGAATTTAAATGTTATTGCAGAAGATTATGGTCAATGATTGGATTAAATGGTATATCTGGAATATCAAGGGAAGTCACTCACCAATTAAGAGGAAGAAGGTACTCTTAAGTCTTCGAAAGAAGAAGGTGGATATTGCTTTGTTACAGGAGACACATTTGGATGACAAGGATCATCTGAAATTACAGCAGAATGGCTTTAACCCAGATCATTTTTCATCATTTAATACCAGAAGTAGGGGAGCGGCTATATTGGTGAGGAAAAATCTCCCATTTAAATTGTTGGAGTGTGTTAAAGACACACACGGGAGGTTTGTAATTCTTAAAGCCTTGATAAATGGAGAAGAATATTATGTTTCAAATGTTTATCATCCTCCAGCTCATCCCCTTAAATCTTTGGTAGGTGCTTTTTCTAAACTAATAAGTCTTGAGTCCCGGCATATCATTATAGGGGGAGATTTTAACTGTCTCATGGATCCCACAGTAGACAGGTTGCCCAAAGGTCCTTCGATACCCTCTGTACAAACTAAACAGCTAGTGGGTCTGTGTGGGGAGTTAGGGTTGGTGGACGTCTGGAGGCGTCTCCACCCTACAGGTAGGGACTTTACATTTTTATCCAATCTGCATCGATGTCATACGAGGATTGATTTTTTTCTGACCCCCGTGGTAACCCTGGATCTGGTGGCATCTTGTACGATTGGTAATATTACCATCTCTGATCATGCTCCAGTGTACCTTATAGTTAAGATTAAGGATGTTACAGTGGATTTGAGATACTGGTGAATGGATCCCTTTATCCTCAAGGAAATTAAGTTTGCGGAGTCTTTTTCTAGGGAATTTCGGGTATTCCTAGACATCAACATAGGCTCGGTTGATAGCTCATCCATTCTCTGGGAATTGTCAAACCTACGCTAGGGAGTTAGTTATTTCATAGTCCACCAGTAGGAAGTGGCAGAAGGGTGAGCAGCAACATCTCCTTGAAGCACGATTGAAGGCAGCTGAGAAGGCTTACTTTGACAGACCCTCATTGGTCAAACTACAGAGGATTAGGGCACTGCAGTCTGCACTAAATTCCGTGTTCATGCAGATGGCAAAGAAGAAGCTGGCTTTTGCAAAGCGAAGGTTATATGAGCATGGTGGCAAGCCAGGTAAATACTTAGCATACCTTGTCAGAAAGAGGAGTGTCCCACAAGCCATTATGGTGATTAAGGAAGGGGCTGGGAACCTAACATGTGATTCTAAAAAGATTAATGTGGCATTTCAGAGATTTTACTCCATGTTATACCAATCTGAGGATTGTGAGAAGGGGCAGGCCAAAATGGAATCCTTTTTTAGAGATCTGAAGCTCCCAGGTGTGACTCCTGAACAACAGTCCTTTCTCAACGCCCTGGCATCAGAGCAAGAAGTGCAGGAAACTGTGAGGCAGCTACAAAGTGGAAAGACACCCGGTCCTGATGGACTTCCCAGTGAATTCTAGAAGGAATTTATAAGTATACTGTCAGGCTTGATGCTCAATATGTTTAATGATTCATTCAGTCATGATTATCTCCCACCATCTCTGAGAGAAGCCAATATTTCACTTATCCCTACAAAGGGAAGGACCTGGAAAACTGTGCTTCGTACAGGCACATCTCGCTCTTAAATGTGAACTTTAAAATCCTCTCTAAGACTGTCGTCTAAGGCTGGTGACTGTGTTACCTTCTGTTATTAAAGAGGATCAGACAGGCTTCATAAAGGGTCACAGATCCTCCAATAATGTTAGGAGGCTGCTTAATGTAATTCAAGCATGCCGACAATAGTCAGTACAGGGTTTGGTGAATTCTTTAGATGCAGAGAAGGCATTTGACTGAGCTGAGTGGCTTTTCTATACTCTAGAGTGGGTTGGTTTGGGCGAAGTCTTCATAAGATGGGTAAAAGTTCTCTACGGTGGCCCTCTCACGGTGGTCATCAACAATGGAGTATGATCAATGGAATATTTTTAGGGGCAGCCGGCAGGGCTGTCCCCTTTCACCACTGCTTTTTACGTTGGTGATTGAACCATTGGCGGAGATCATTCATGGGGATCCCAGTATATCAGCTCCAGAGTGGGGTCAAAATTATATAAGATTTTGTTGCATGCAGACGATGTCCTAATTTTTTTGACAAATCCAGCAGTTTTGGTGCCTCGTCTGATACAATGCATTCGCACATTTGGCGTTTCTTCGGGGTTTAAGATTAATTATGCCTATGGGTGGTGTTATGAAGGAGCTAGCTCTTGAGGGCGATTACAGATTCCCATTAGGTGGTCACAGGGGGGTTTTGTGTATTTGGGCATACTTATCGCTCCAGTTCTGGATTGGCTGTTCAAAGCCAATTTCATCCAAATATTTGGAAAAATTAAACAAGACCTTCAAAGATGGGAGGCACTTCCAGTCTCGTGGTTGGGTTGGATAGCGTTTATTAAGATGAATATAAGATGAATACCCTATACGGATGCTCCCTTTGACTTTCAATAAGCAAACACTCAGGAGGATGAACGGCTGGTTCAGCTCCTTTATTTGGCATCATAAGTGGCCGCTCATTAAATTAGCCAAACAGCAGTTGCCTCACAGACTGGGGGGAGTGGACCTTCCAGACATTAAAAATTACCAATTAAGCTCGCTTTTGTCATCCATGAGTGATTAGGTTTGTGGAGATCCTCTTTCAATATGGCGAGATATCGAAGCCTCCCAGGCAAGGTGCCCCTCACCAGTTTACTGTTTTGGACAAGATGAGGATAGTCAGGGAATATTGCCATAACCCAGTAGTCATCAATACTGTTCAAGCATGGAGGGCAATTCGGCAGAGGGAAGGCAATATTGGGAAAATATCTTTGTTTACACCTTTGCCAAGTATACCAAGTTTTCAACCAGGATTTAAACGTTGGGCAGCTAGGGGTGTGTCTTGCATGGGCAATTTATTTGAGGGAGACGTAATGATGTCCTTTGATCAGTTAGTACGGAAGTTCGAGTTATCTAATAGAGACCTCTCATTTTTTTTAAGTTAGGGATTTTATTTTAAAAAAACACTCTTTCGACTGACCTCTGCAAATCTGACAGAGAGAGTGGGGTGCTAAGTGCTATGAGTACACTCTCACCCCACTCTCATCAATTGTGGGGTGCCACAACTCTGCAGGATGTGGGAAAGAGAGCTGGGTGTTGAAGTCTCCTCAGAGACATGGGAGGATATTTGGGAGAATGCAAGGAAGATATCAATTTATAATAGGACCCATGCTTTACACTTGAAGATTCTCCACAGGGTTCACTTGGCTCCAGACCATTTGTCAAAATTTAAACCGCGGTATCTTCAGCATGCCCCAAGTGCAAGGTCTGCACGGGCACTCTTATTGTCTTTGTTCTTGTGATAGGCTTGAAACATATTGGAGTGCAGTGGCAGGTGCAATGCAGAGAATTTTGGGTGTAAAGGTGGAGAAGGACCCTATCTCTCTCCTTTTGGGCCTTCCACTGTATTCCTTGCAGATGTGCAAAAGAAATATTCTCACATTCTGTGCAAGAAAGAATATCTTGCCAGGTTGGATATCCGAAAACCCCCTGGGCCTGTCAGGTTGGTGGAAGATTGTTATGGAGCATATTCCCTTGGATTTTCTCACAAATATGGTACACCACAAAACTGAGAAGTTTTACCAGACATGGCAGCCATTTTTGGAATACCTTCACACAGATTTATCTGCCACACTAACAAGGGCTTTTATATATTGGGTTTTACGAATCCACTTGAAAACTTCCCAGAATTCCTTCACTCCTCCCTCACACCTCTCGGCAAATGGAGGCCCCGACGCCTGAGGTAAGTCTTTTAAACGGTTAGACTCACCTTCCCAGAATTCCTTTGCTCCTCCCTCACATCTCTAGGCAAGGACAGCTGGGTTACTGTCAGGGGGAGGAAAGGGATAAAAACCATCAGAGCAGGGATCCCTCAGCAATAAGTATACTGTCTTGGATACTGCTGGTGGGGACAGCCTACCAGGGGAAAGCCATAGTTGTCAGGTCTCTGGCACTGAGCCTGGCTCTGTGGCTCAGAAGGGATGGGGGGAAAATAGAAAAGCACTAGTGGTAGGGGTCTCAATAGTTAGATGGATTCACTGAGATTTTGTGTCAGGAACGGGACTCCCAGAAGGAATGTTGCCTCCCTGGTGCCAGGGTCCGGGATGTCGCCGATCGGGTTTACAAGATTCTGAAGAGGGAGAATGAGCAGCCAGAAATTGTGGTACATATTGGCACCAATGATATAACTGAGAAAGGGATTGAGGATCTGAAAAGTGACTACAGAGAATTAGGTTGGAAGCTGAAGAGCAGGACAAGTAGAGTTGCTACCGGTTCCACGAGATAGTTAGGTGAGAAACAGTCAGCGAATGCAGCTTAACACGTGGCTGCGAGGCTGGTGCACGAGCGAGGGCTTCAGATACCTTGACCATTGGGATACCATCTGGGGAAGGTGGGACCTGTACTTGAAGGACGGGTTGCACCTGAACTGGAGGGGCAAAAATGTACTTGGTGGGAGATTTTCTTGTGTGATTCAGGAGGGTTTAAACTAGATTGGCAGGGGGGTGGGAATCAGAGCTACATATCTGAGAGGGGGTCAGTTGCAGATGGGGCAGTGACAGGATATATTAAATCTATCAGGAAGGTTTCTCACGCGACAAAACAAGGGGATCGGTTAAAGTGTGTCTGCGTTAATGCAAGGAGTATGCATAAGAGTGACGAACTCAGAACATGGATCAGTACTTGGGGCTACGATGTTGTGGCCATAACGGAGATATGGGTTTCACAGGGACAGGAATGGTTTCTTGATGTTCCAGGGTTTAGAATGTTTAGAAAGAACAGGGAGGGTGGAAAAAGAGGAGAGGGTGTAGCATTGCTAATCAGACAGTGCATCACAGCTACAGAAACGAAGGTTGTTGAGGAAGGTTTGTCAGTATGGGTGGAAGTTAGGAACAGCAAGGGAGCAGCCACCACATTGGGAATTTCCTACAGACCATCTAATAGCAGTAGAGAGATTGAAGATCTCACAGGTGAGCAGATTCTGGAAAAATGCAAAACTAGCAGGGTTGTTGTTATGGGTGATTTCAACTTTCCCAATATCGACTGGAATATCCTAAGTGCAGATGGTTTGGATGGAGCCATTTTTGTCAGGTGTGTTCAGGAGGGTTTCCTTACTCAGTATGTAGACAGACCGATGAGGAGAGAGGCCATTTTGGATTTGGTGCTCTGCAACGAGCCAGGTCAGGTGTCAGATCTCGCGGTGGGAGAGCACTTTGGTGAAAGTGATCACAACCACCTCACATTTAGCATAGCCTTGGAAAGTGAAAGGAGCAGTTACTGAGGGAAGATATTTAATTGGGGAAAAGGAAATTATGACATTATCAGACAGGAGTTGGGAAGTACAGACTGTGAGCAATTGTTCCACAGAAAGGGCACAGCAGATATGTGGAGACTATTTAAGGAGCAGTTGTTGCGAGTGATACACACATTTGTTCCTCTGAGACAGGTAAGAAGGCGTAAGATTAAGGAACCTTGGATAATGAGAACAGAGCAACTTCTCATCAAAAGGAAGAAGGCAGCTTATGTAAGATGGAGGAAGCAAAGATCTAGTACAGCTTCAGAGGATTACAGGCTTGCTAGAAAGGAGCTCAGAATTGGACTGAGGAGAGCCAGGAGGGGGCATGAAAAAGGCTTGGCAAGAAGGATTAGGGAGAACCCAAAGGCATTTTACTCATACGTGAGGAATAAGAGAATGATCAGGGAAAAGGTAGGGCTGATCAGGGATAGCGTAGGGAACTTGTGCATGGAGTCTGAGCAGACAGGGGAAGCCCTAAATGAGTTTTTTTACTTCAGTTTTCACCAAGGAAAGGGAACTTGTTATAAATGAAAACTTAGAGGAGCTGGGATACAGTCTTGACCAGATCAAGATTGATGAAGTTCATGTGCTAGAAATTTTGGAAAATGTTAAGATTGATAAGTCTCCAGGGCCAGACCAGATTTATCCTAGACTGCTCCGGGGAGCGAGAAAGGAGATCTTTGTCTGTGGTCAGCAAGGTTTTGGAAAGAATTCTGAGGGATAGGATTTATGACTATTTGGCAAAGCATAACAATTAAAGGCAGTCAGCATGGCTTTGTGAGGGACAGGTCATGCCTCACACATCTTATTGAGTGCTTTGAGGAGGAATCAAAACAGGTCGATGACAGTCGAGCAGTGGATGTGGTGTATATGGACTTCATCAAGGCATTGGATAAGGTTCCCTGTGGTAGGCTCATTCATAAAGTCAGGAAGTATGGGATACAGGGAGATTTGGCTATCTGGATTCAGAATTGACTGGCTGACAGAAGGCAGAGAGTGGTTGTAGATGGAAAGTATTCTGCCTGGAGGTCAGTGTTTGTGGGGTTCCGCAGAGCTCTGTACTTGGGCCTCTGCTCTTTGTAGTTTTTATAAATGACTTGGATGAGGAGGTTGAGGGATGGGTTAGTAAATTTGCAGATGGCACAACGGTGAGAGGTGTGGTCAACAGTATAGAGAGCTGCTGCAGCGTGACACAGACAGGATGCAGAGCTGGGCTGAGAAATGGAAGATGGAGTTCAACCTGGATAAAGGCGAAGTGATGCATTTTGGAAGGTTGAACTCGAATGCTGAATATAGGATTAAAGACAGGATTCTTGGCAGTGTGTAGGAACAGAGGGATCTGGGTGTGCAAGTACATAGATCCCTCAAAGTTGCCACCCAAGTGGATAGGGTTGTTCAGAAAGCATATGGTGTTTTGGCTTTCATTAACAGGGGGATCAAATTTAAGAACCATGAGGTTTTGCTGCAGCTCTACAAGTCCCTGGTGAGACCACACTTGGAATATTGTGTCCAGTTCTAGTCGCCCTACTATAGGAAAGATACAGAGGCTTTGGAGAGGGTGCAAAGAAAGTTTACCAGGACACTGCCTGGACTGGAGGGCTTGCCTTATGAAGAAAGGTTGAATAAGCTCGGACTTTTCTCTCTGGAGAGAACGAGGAAGAGAGGAGACCTGATCGATGTGTACAAAATAATGAGAGGAATAGATAGAGTCAATAGCCAGAAACTTTTTCCCAGGGCAGGATGGACTGGAATGAGAAGTCATAGTTTGAAGATATTAGGAGGAAGGTATAAAGGAGATGTCAGAGGTAGGTTCTTTACACAGAGAGATGTGAATGCATAGAATGCATTGCTAACAGTGGTGGTGGAAGCAGAGTCATTGGGGACATTTAAGCGACTGCTGGACATGCAAATGGATAGCAGTGAGTTGAGGGGTGCGTAGGTTAAGTTACTATTTTTTACATTAGGATTAAATCTGTGCTGTACTTTTCTATGTTTTATGTTCTATGGTTAGATATCAAAACCTCTCAGGCAAAGTGCCCCCTTACTAGTTTGCTGTTTCCGGACAAAATGAGGACAGTTGAGGAATATTGCCGTAATCCAATACTTATCAATAGAGTTAAAGCATGGAGGGCAATTCAGCAGAGGGAAGGCAATACCGGCAAAACATCTTCTCTTCCACCTATAGTGGGTATGTCAGGTTTTTAATCGGGATGATGGACTCAGGATTCAACCATTGGGCGGCTGGGGGTGCATCTTGCATAGGTGATTTATTTGAGGGAGACACAATGATGTATTTTGATCATTTAGCAGGGAAATATGAGCTTTCCATCAGGGAACTCTTTTGTATATTCAAGTTAGGGATTTTTTTCAAAAAAAGATGACACTTTGACCGATCCCGACAAATCCGACATAGAGAGGAGGGTGTTCAGTGCTAAGAGTACACTTTCTGTCAGCACATATATCATAGGTTGGTGGGGGCAGCCCCTCAGATGAGTCTGATCAGCTTTGCAGGGTGTGGGAGAGAGAGCTAGGTATTGAGGTCACCTCAGAGACATGAGAAGATAATTGAGAAAACACAAGAAAGGTATCAATTGCAATGGGACCCATGTTTTACTGTTGAAGATGCTCCACAGGGTCCACTTGGCACCGGATCGTTTGTCAAAGTTTAAACCAGGGGTATCTTCAACATGTTCCAAGTGTAAAGTTAGTACAGGCACTGTTACTCATTGTCTTTGGTCCTGTGATTGGCTCCAAACATACTGAAGCATTGTGGCAGGTGCAATGGAGGGGATTTTGGGTGTAAGGATGGAGAAGTACCTGATTTCTCTTCTTCATGGCCTGCCCAGTGTATTCCCTGTAGATGCGCAAAAGAAAAGACTTTTCAACATCCTCACTTTCTGCACAACAAAGACTATCTTGTTAGGTTGTGTATCTGAAAATCCCCCCAGCCTGTTGGGTTGGCAGAAGATTGTTATGGAGCATATCCCCTTGGATTTTCTTACAAGTATGATATGCCACAAAATGGGAATTTCTATAAGACGTGGTGGCCCTTTTTGGAATACCTGGACACAGATTTGTCTGTCACACTAATAAGGGCTTTTATATAGCCGTAACAATTGTGTTTTATGAGACCTAATATCCAGACAGCGGAACTGAGAATGTATGAATAGGTGAAAAGTAATGCTCATGATAGTTGAGAGCTAGTGTCTGTTTCGCAGAGTTGTATTATTATTTATTAGTTTGTTGTTAGTTATTATATATTTAATTTAGTAGTTGGGGTTTTTATTATATATTTTGTTTATACATGTACTTTTGTACATGAGGGATGTTTGGGTTTTTTGCATGTTTTTTGGTGTTGTTTCTTTGTATTGTTTTCAATTGTATTGTTTTGTATTTGTTGTAATATTAAAAAAAATCTATTTTTCAATAAACATGTATTTAAAAGAAACTATTTTAGTCCTTGAATGTCACAAGTGTCAAAAACAGATAATGCAAGTTGAAAATTAATAGTTCACTTTTATTAAAATTGTGACATTTCCTTCAAAATATTGATGTTGATAATAAAATTTTTAAAATTCTAAAAATGCTTGAAAAAGAACCAATTGTAAATTTCTTTGAGAGCTTTACTTCTGTGACCCTATGAAAATGACCTTTCTGGATTCACCGGTAATAGTACTGAAGAAGCTACTGATGAACATTTTTTCATGAAGCTCTTGGGTTGCAAAATGAACCTGTTATTGTTGTAGATGAAGATGAACAGTGCACTGTGCGCTGGCACATGAAGATATCATTCTCTCAGTGTAAAAAGGGCAAAGCAACATGTAAAAAGAAAACAAAGAGCCTGAAAAACTGAAGAACAATCTAGTAATGCTGACAGTCAGCATGTGACAGATAGAGAAATAGTTACCATATATGAAGCGTTTGTAGGCATTTAGTTCTCAATGAAATTAAATGGAATGGAAGAAGCAACTTATATTTAAATTAGCTACAAACACAATTACAAAAAGATGACATGTTATGTTTAAAACTGGCCCTTTTATGTGACTATTTTTATGAATAAGATTAAGAAAATACATGGATTATTTCTGTTGGCTCTTCTGGGCAAAATTTCCTCTCATTTGAAAAAGTGTGGGTGCCCACAATTTTACTTTTCCTAATTTCTTAAAACACAAGAACACCTGAGCAAAAGAAAGCAACATTTATGTCTTTATTAATGCTCACCAGATGCCTATCTGCATGCAAGTGCAAAGAGAGCAAGCAAGAAGCCCTGATCAGCCTGGTTTGAGCTGGGCAGTGTCGATGACTACAAAGTGTCCCTGCTACAGCCTTTCAATGCTAGTTACTTGTTTGCCTTGCAATATGACTCTCTGCTGCCTAACTGGCCTCCCAGTGCATGGGAGAAGTATCATGATGGTCATGTGGGGTTAGGAAAAGCCAGTTACCAATGACCATAGACCATGATGTCCATATGGCTGGTACCTGTGGATCGAGTCCTAAGATGCTGTTTATTTGCATACTATATGGAAGTTCTCTGGAGGAACTGGCAAGTAGAACTCACAGGTACACATTCCAACTTCCATGTCAGGTTTTGGTGGTGTTTGGTGAGGTAGAAAGCTGAATATTAATGAAGACAGGTGGGCCATTAACAAGATGTTGAACAAGCAATAATTCCCTTCAACTAGCACCTTGCCACTGCCTCATGAGAAACTCACAATGCCACTTGTCAAAAACAGAAAAGTTGGAGTGAGATGCTCCTGCTGTCGAGATGGACCTCTCTGGATCCTTCACCTGATGTCACCATAACCTATATTGCTCAAATCCTTAGAAGGGTCCCCCCTGCATAAAGTGTTTCAAAAGAATCGTAACTGACTGGAATTTTGAAAAAAAGAACTGGGCTTTTGGCTGAGGAGTTGGTCCACAAATAATGTTCAAAGTTTTCAAAGGGCCGTTATCAGGACGTAGAAGTAAAGGTAAAGTGCAAAAGAGATTTATAAGAATGGCATAGGACTGAGGATGGAATCTTATAACAACGTAACAGCCTGAGCTATGATGAAAACTGTGCCTATTAAGGATGATTGTTGCTTATTAACATTTAATCTCAACTCATTAATATTCTATCCTACCACAGGGTGGGTAAAAATGAGAATTCTTGACATGTAAGTCAAAGCAGGTAACTGTTTTAAAACCGGAATTGTCTGAAGAAACTCAGTAGGTATGGTTGCATCTGTGGAGGGAAACTAGAATCAAAGTTTTGAGTCCAATGACCCTTCAAAATATTGGAAGCAGTCTACAGAAGGTTCACTAGTTTAATGCCAGATTTGGAGGGAGTGTCTTAGGAAGGGAGATTGAGTAGGTTGGGCCTGTACTCATTGGAATATAGAAGAATGAGAGGCAACCTTACTCAAACATACGAGATTCTTAGTGGACTTGACAGGGTCAATGCAGAAAGATTGTTACCCTGTATAGGTGAGTCTAGACCAAATTCTACAATTTGATCTTCTAGACCAAAGCCATCTCTAACAATTGCGCCAATGCAATTTTTCAGTAATAGTGCTGCTCATCCACCTTTACCTCATTTCTTTTTTTTTAATGTCAGAGATGCCTTAATGTCAGAATAAAGAGTTGCAGAGGTAGTTTTCTTGGACAATTGTGAAGTTGTGGAATAATTTACCACAGAGGACTGTTGAGTCTGGGTCATTAAGTGTATTCAAGGCTGAGATAGACAGATTTTGAATCTGTGAAGAAATCAAGTGTTACAGGAAAAAGGCAGTAAATTGGAGTTGAGGATCATCAGATCAACTGTGATCTTCTTGAATGGTGGGGCAGACTCAGATTAGATTAGACTTACAGTGTGGAAACAGGCCCTTCGGCCCAACAAGTCCACACCGACCCGCCGAAGCGCAACCCACCCATACCATTACCCCTTACCTAACACTACGGGCAATTTAGCTTGGCCAATTCACCTGACCCGCACATCTTTGAACTGTGGGAGGAAACCGGAGCACCCGGAGGAAACCCACGCAGACACGGGGAGAACGTGCAAACTCCACACAGTCAGTCGCCTGAGTCGGGAATTGAACCCGGGTCTACAGGCGCTGTGAGGCAGCAGTGCTAACCACTGTGCCACCGTGCCGCCCACGAGTGCCACCGTGCCGCCCACTGTGCCACCGTGCCGCCCAATCGGTAGGCTGAATGGCCTACTTCTGGTCATGCTTTATTTAAAGGCTGCCAGCCTTTCTAGCTTGCAATCTTATTTAATGTAGATGGAAAAGCAGGTGGCTTGTCACACATGGCTGAACTGAACATTCAAAGGGGTGGCTATGTGGCATTGGACTATATCAATGTCAGACCTATAGCATATGCCACAGGCTTCTGCAGCAAAAGCATTGCATATGCTTCAACAAAATGGGCATACATGAAAGTACAGGGGACCAGTCCTCAATGGAGTGAGGTTTTATTTCCCACAATAACCTTTGTTGCACCTTCTCAAATGCCTTCCGGAAATCCAAGTACTGTACATCTACAGCTTTCCTTATTCTACAGTGCATGTTGCTCCCTCAAAAAATCTCCAAAAATTGGTTGACATGATTTATCTTTGATGAACTATTCTGACTATTCCTGATTATCTTGAGATTTTCTAAGTGTGCAACTGTAATCTTGTTAATGGTCAATCTAACACCTTCTCCACAACAGATCTCCAGCTGACTGACCCATATTTTATCTGCCAGTTATATGCCTTCCTCCCTTCTTGGATTGAGGGGTTATATTCCACATATGTTGCAGTCTGATAGACCGTCCCTGAATCTAGAGAATTTTGGAAAATTAAGCCATCACATTCACTACTTCATTAGCAATCTTTCTTAAGACCTTAAGATGAAGTCCATCTGGACTGAGAAACTTACTTCCTTCCAAATTGGATGTAAAATTCAATGATACTGTGGTCGCTGATACCTAGGGATGCCTTTACTCTGACATCGTTAATTAAGCCTGTCACATTACGCAATACTAAGTCAAATAAAACCTGATCTGTGGATGGTTGTGTTGTAAGAAACTATGTTAAAAGTATTTGATGAGCTCCTCAACCAGGCCACTACTGGCAATCTGATTTTTTCCAGAACATATGTAGATGAACATTAGCCATGATTATTTCTTTTCTTTTTAATAAGCATTTGATATTTATTTTGTATACTTGGTTTTTCAGAGTGGTTACTGTTAAGAGCTCTATACACTAACTTCCACCAATAACTTCTTTCCACAACTATTCCTCATCTCCCCCCCGAATCATTTCTACATTTTGATCTCCTGAACCAAAGCCATCTCTAACAATTGCACCGATGTAATTTCTGAGTAATAGTGCTGCTCATCCACTTTACCTAGCTTCTTATTTTGTTTGAATGTTGCAGACACCTCAATATTTAGGAAGTGATTCACCTCATCCTTAAGTCATATCTCCCAAATAGGTATCATATTGTATTTAAACACTTAATTTCAAGTACTTTTGTTACCTTGATATGAATGCAACAATCTTTCTTTATTTTTGTATTTTTATCAACTTTTCAGAATGGCAGCTGGAGACTAGTGGAGTTGAGGACTCTGGGTCTGTACTCAATGGATCTTAGAACAATGAGAGGGGATTAGATTAGATTAGATTACTTACAGTGTGGAAACAGGCCCTTCGGACCAACAAGTCCACACCGATCCGCCGAAGCGCAACCCACCCATACCCTTACATTTACCCCTTACCTAACACTACGGGCAATTTAGCATGGCCAATTCACCTGACCCGCACATCTTTGGACTGTGGGAGGAAACCGGAGCACCCGGAGGAAACCCACGCAGACACGGGGAGAACGTGCAAACTCCACACAGTCTGTCATGAGTCGGGAATTGAACCCAGGTCTCAGGTGCTGTGAGGCAGCAGTGTTAACCACTGTGCCACTGTGCCGCCCACAAATTTCATTGTGGAATTTCATTGAAACTAACAGAACAGTGAGAGACCTGGATAGACTGGATGTGGAGAAGAAGTTTCCACTAGTAGGAGAGACTAGGACTCAAGGCCACAGCCTCAGAGTGAAGACATGATCCTTTTGATCTGAGCTGTGGAATTTCTTCAGCCAAAGAAGTGGTGAAGCTCTGGAGCTCATTACCCCAGAAAGCTGTAGAGGTCAAGTCACTGAGTGTATTTAAGACAAAGATAGATAAATTCTTGATTAGTAAGAAGATCAAAGGTTATGGGAAGTAGGCAAGATAATGGAGATCAGAAACATGTCAGCCATGATCCAAAGGAGGGAGCACACTCAATGGACTGAATGGCCTAATTCTACTCTTATATCTTCTGGTCTTATGACAGTAATTATAGTTGTTGGTGTACTCTTAGGTTTTTCCTCTCTTTACCCCTTCCTGACATTCTCTGAACCCCCATTTCCCATATTTCAATTTTTCTCTCTTACATTGTCTCTGCCCTTTGATATACCATATTCTTCAACATTTGATTCCTTTCCTCCAGTGTTTAGTTTAAAGCCCTCTCAGTCTCCCTGGTTGTGTAGTTCACAAGAGCGTGGCCTCAGCATTGTTCAGATGTGGACTGTCCCAATTTTCTCTTGTAGTGATGTGTTAAGGTTAAGTGCACATGGCCCATGAACTGGAACTCACTTCTCCCACTCCAGTCTTAGAGCAACAGATTCATCTCTTCAGTTTTATATACACTATGCTGATTTGCTCACTGCTCAGCTAATAGCCCAGATATTTTTACCTCCATGGTTCTGCTTTTTAATTTATTTACCAGCTCCTCATACTCTCTACGGAGAACCCCTTTTCTTGTTCTACCAATGTTTTCGGTATCTGTAGGGACCATGACCAGTTGATCTTCTCCACTGCAAGTTCTTTTCAAAAGCCCAGTAAAAGTGAAAACTTTTGCATCTTCTGCTGCATGACTACTGTATATGAACCAAATTAATGAGACAAACGGTAGAGGATTACTTGAGAAAAGTCAACATCAGCCAGGGTGGGCCATCTGTCATGAATCCCATTCAAAACAGCATATTTCCAAAAAGTAGGAAAATTCAGCCCATTCCCTGAATTTTTCTAAAATACATATGTAATATGTAATACATAGGCAATAAGCATAGGTAAATCAGGAAAATGTTATGTTGGGATTTTGGGGCCAGTGGTTCTAGTGTTATGGTACTGATTGATGTTTAATTGGAAGTAATAGTGACTCACCCTAAACTAAGAGGTAGGCAATCAATCTGATAATGAGGAGTGCAATGATGGAGTCAGCATACAACTAGAATTTTATCTGGTGAAATTACACTGATAAAATTTCTGAATATTGTTTGTTTTCTGCTGTGAAGTCTGAGAGAGTTTACAAATCACTCGAAAACTCATTCTGTATTTCTACTCCACCAATTCTGTACAATTATTGACTGACTTTCTCTCTATTAGGCAGGATATAATTTTTCACACGGACATATAGAGGGATCTGGGCATACAGGTCCACAGATCCCTGAAAGTAGCAGCAGGTGGGTAAGGTGGTCAAGAAGGCATTTGAAATGCTTGCCTTCATTTGTCGGAGCATTGAAAATAGAAGTTGGCAAGTTATATTACAGCTGTACAAAACTTTAGTTAGACCACATTTGGAATATTGCATGCAATTGGGCGGCACAGTGGCACAGTGGTCAGCACTGCTGCCTCACAGCGCCAGAGACCCGCGTTCAATTCCCGACTCAGGCGACTGACTATGTGGAGTTTGCACATTCTCTCCATGTCTACGTGGGTTTCATCCGGGTGCTCCGGTTTCCTCCCACTGTCCAAAGATGTGCAGGTCAGGTGAATTGGCCATGCTAAATTGCCCGTAGTGTTAGGTAAAGGGGTAAATGTAGGGAATGGGTGGGTTGCGCTTCGGCGGGTCGGTGTGGACTTGTTGGGCTGTAAGTAATCTACAAATTACAGAAAAATTCTGGTCACCACACTACCAGAAAGATGTGGAAACTTTGGAGAAGGTGCAGAGAAGGTTTACCAAGATGTTGCCTGATCTGGAGGAAAGGTTAAATAAACTTGGATTGTTTTCACTAGAAAGACAAAGGCTGAGGGATGACCGGATAGAGGTCTACAAAATTATAAGAGGCATAGATAAGGTGGGTAACTAGAGGCTTTTTTCTAGGTTGGAAGGGTCAACGACAAGATGGAACAAGCTCAAGGTGAGAGACAGAAAGTTTAAGGGGAGAAATGTGGAGAAAACTTTTCAGACAGTGTGTGGTGGGTGCCTGGAATGCACTGCCAGTGAAGGTGGTGGAAGCAGGTACGTTAGCAATGTTTAAAGCATATCTTTACAGGTTGTTCTGGTATAACGTGTGTTTCATCAATGTGAATTGGCTATAACATGATTGACGAATTGTGGACATTGTTAGGATAACGCAAACTTCCTACTGAACTGGTGTAGCAATTTTCTACAGCAACCTTCTACAATTTTCCATAGTGCAATTTTCTATGGCACATGGTTGCAGAGGAACACAACTATTATGTTGTAGCAGAATGATCTGTACATGAACAGGAGGCAAACAGACGGAGAGAAACCATACATGGGCAATGAGTAGTCGGTGCAGACTTCCTGTGCTGCATTGAATTGTATTAATTTTTTTTCCTTTCCCCCTTTTATAATAAATCCCTTTTCAGTTGATTCAGTATGCAGAAGATGGATTCATGGCAGAATTTGACTGTTTATGCTAACTGCAAGTTTTACTCACCTGTTTAGGCCCAGAGGAAAACATGCCCTCAACTGCCAACCTATATTTGTGCAAAGCACTGTTGCTATGCAAAAGAAGCAGTACGTCATTATAGCTAATTATTCCCTCAAGACACCATGATGCATTCTCAAGAATAAACAGCACTCAGTAAAATGACTTGACCTTCATCAGCTGTGTGTGGTACAAAATAGTTGCAAAGATGTATTATGTTGAAGATGTTTGCACTTTTTTGTGAATCCTTTTATGAAGCCTAAACAACTGTTATACTGCAAGGCTAAGTATTTTAATGTTTTGTTTTAATTTCTCACCAGCTTATTACCAATTTTCTCTTTTGTCCTGAAGTGAAATTAAGCATAGGCAATAAGCACTGGCATCACCAACGACACCGTGTCTCGTAAAGGGTTAAATAAAATTGATCGTTTTCTTAAAGCCAGTTGGGTAATGTGATATCTTGCCATTATTCCAACCCGTATTTGTTGTGCTGTAGCCAGCTGTGGTCTTGCTCTTGCAACCTGCCTGACAACAACAAAACTGAAACAATGGATGAAATTTGAGGTTTTCTTGATCTGACCAGCTCAGCAGCTCACTAAATAAATTAATTCTGCTATCAAGAAACCTTTTTTCTTTATTATTGTTTTCAGTCCCTTCCTTGTTTTATCCATTCATGTCATGAAATTGATGAAAAAATTAGAGTGTAGCTTTACAGAATCTGGCAGTCCGCCAAATCCTCTGTTTTTGGTGCCAGGTACGGAAGTGAGTATCTGCAGACTAGTGGTGCCTAATAAATATCATATAGAAAGCCAAGCTATTCTCATGTGGACATTTCAAACATGCATTTCCAACAAAAACTACTTCATAGCAAGAAGAAACAGGAATTTGAGTCATAGAGGTATAGACAATCACAGCACGGAAACAGACCTTTCGGTCCAACTCCTCCATGCCGTGCAGATATCCTAAACTAATGTAATCCCATTTGCTAGCACTTGGCACATATCCCTCTAAAACCTTCCTATTCATGTACCCATTCAGATGCCTTTCAAATGTTGTAATCGTACTCGCCTCCACCACTTCCTCTGGCAGGTCATTCCATACACGCAGCACCCTCTGCGTAACTGATTTCTCTTTATTTTCTTGGTCAACTAATCAAATCTGGGAGGTCTTGGCATATTAGACTCAGCATCATTGGAGGAGAAAGTGCGGATTGCAGATGCTGGAGATCAGAGCTGAAAATGTGTTGCTGGAAATGCGCAGCAGGTCCGGCAACATCCAAGGAACCGTAGAATCAATGTGTCCTTGGATGCTGCCTGACCTGCTGCGCATTTCCAGCAACACATTTTCAGCTCAGCATCATTGGAGAACTGGAAAAATGTCAGGAAACGGATGTGTCTCAATATTGTATTTGAACCTTTAAGGTGATTCTATCAGTAGATTCAAGCAGAGCATTAAACCGTAACTAAGGTCTTTTAGATCTAACTATAAAAAGTTACAATTAAGCCCGTGGACAATATCCTCCTTAAAAAGAGGGAATGCATGGAGAAAAAAGACATATTCTAGTGAAAATAAAATGGAATTTTTCAAAGATCATCTATAAATACCCAGTCAGCTAAATTGCAGGGAAGTAAGTTGTACCTTTAATATGTATTAATAGGTTAAAAAATATCCATAAATGAAATAATTCATTTTATGATTCACTTCGCCGTACGCACAATTAAACATGCACAAAAAGGTTAGTTGAAAATATAAAAGCAAACATTCAGGAAAATAGGGTAGAATTTTTTTAAAAAAGCATTAAAATAAAATGTACAAAGCGGGCGACCTATTTCACAGTACACATCAACATCTTTGGAAACATTCATGAGAAATGACAGTGATTTATGATTTCTTTTTTTCTCTGACCCTCCAGGGAAAGTATTTATTCCTCAGATATCACAGATGAGTTAAAGAAGTAAGAAGCAAAAGAAAATAACACCAAATTGACACATAGGAAATAAATCATATTAGGGTTGATAAATGTCTTCATATTAAAAATCCACAGTACAACTAACATGTCTAAAGTTTAGAAATAATATGTTATGCACTATGATAGATAGGTTTAAAAATCAAACGTGCCTTGGAGCCAATAAAAAGCTGTACCAATTAGTGCACTAAAAACACAATGCTGTAACTGTCCAGCATTGAAAATCCTCTAACCATACCTTAAACTTAAATTTAATATGTACAATTCTTTTCAATTTAGTAGCAAGATTTAAAGCCACTGGTTTAGCTTTTGACTTGGAGCAGTTGTTTTTCCTTTACCTCTTTTGATGCCAGTCTTATTAATACCTCATGTCTGGAAGAAAAAAAACAGCAGAAATGTTCTGACAATTCTAACGTTTTCTTCGATGTAAACAGTTTTGATCTAAGGAGTTAACTCTGTTTTTGTCTCAATAGTTGCTGCTCAATAGTTTGAGTATTTCCAGTGGC
The DNA here is from genome assembly GCF_020745735.1 of Hemiscyllium ocellatum. NCBI lineage: Eukaryota > Metazoa > Chordata > Chondrichthyes > Orectolobiformes > Hemiscylliidae > Hemiscyllium > Hemiscyllium ocellatum. The sequence continues at coordinate 59,340,104 of NC_083407.1, read as the reverse complement.
TTTTCTATGCATGTCAAATCTCCAGTATCTCCGTATTTTGCTTTTGTATTCATCATTTTTCAAGGTGGAATTTAAAAAAAAGTTATGGCTCTGAATGTGCATGTAGTAAGTTGCTCTGCATTTATACCAATAGAAAAATGTTGTGCCATGCAATGGCCTGGACAGCTGCTTGAAACAGCATGGGTCAATTTATTTACTTACTCTTTCGATGAGTGGTTACTGTAAGTTTAATACAGAATGAAAGACATGAGGTTAGAATGCATGGAGATTAGGTTTCAGCCTCTCATGAGGTATATTTGGCTGAGGATTGCAGCAGCTAAGTAAGGGACAGTGAGTGGATAACTTCTAACAGTTCATGTACCTTCAATTGAGGCATTCAAGGGACATTGGATGATTATTTGGATAAAGATAATGAGCCGGGGTCTGGGGAAAAAAAGCAGGAGGTTGGCACTAGGCAATGATGCTCATATAACCAGCTGGTGCAAGCAGGATTGGCTGAATGGCCTCCTCCTGTGATTCTGTGAAGTTGACCTTCATATTGTTGTTACACATGCATCCACTTCATTCACTGCAGGAAGGATGAAAACGCATTGGGGGTTTTAATGCATTAATTTTGCAAGGTGGCCCCAACAGAGCTGCACCTTTGTAGTGAAAGAAAATGTAATTTACCCATCACACCTCGAAACTAATCCAAAAAAGATGTGGAATTTCAGGATTTTTTTACTCAAACTATTTCAAAGCAATTGCTTGGCAATCAAATTTAAATACAAATAAAACATAAATGTGTTTAAAAGACCACACTAATAGCAAGCCAGAATATATCCTTGTTATTTTGTTCAGCATTATAATCACTTAAAGACATTAAAACAGTAGTCCCGGCATGTTTTACTGTAAATGGTTAACACGCTTCATTTGCAGACACTCTGTTTACCATAGAATTCAATCCACAGGCACCAGTGTCACAAAATGTCATAAACCATCTCGGGTGTTTGGCTTTTACATATAAATGTCTCCCAACCAATATCTTTATTGATGTAGCAATCTTTTGATGATCTGGTAAAGAATTAATAATAATACCAAAAAGATTATTTCTTCCTGTAAATTTTAGCTAAAGGTCAAGAATCTGTGTTAAAAACAAAAATTATTGCACAGATTTAAAAAGGGAAAACAAAAATAAAATCTCTTTGAAATTATAGTGAGGTACTCTGTGACATTTTCACAACTCTGCAGGAATATCTACCATGGAGACATCCAGCTTTGCCAGTGACAGATGGAAAAGGCTTTCGGATCTGGCAAAATGCCAGAAAATGCAGAATCCTTGATGTTGTACAAATAGCTGAATCCAAATCTTCAGATGAACATTGAACTCAATTGAATCTGAGCAGATTTTTCTTTTTATCCAATTACAATCTGATACTTTTCAACTTATAGACAGTCTACAGAAGGAAAATGCAATAAGGCCTTTGAGCTGTGCAATTACCTCCCCCCCCCCCTCCCCCGTGCAAATGAATTGAAGTAGGTTGCATGTAAACTTTGTGTTGACTTCTTATCAAAATGATTTCTGCATGTAGTCCAATGTGAAATGCTCTGTTGACTGACTGCACACTCAACAGCTGGCTCAGGAACATATGTGGATGGTATAACTTACAGAAAGCTTGTATTTCATAAAGGCCTGGCTTTCTGAAAAGGGTGATGCACTCAACTTACAGGAGCTGCTGCATGATCTCAGAAAAGTTTTGCTGGAAGAAAAGAGACTGTAAAAATTGCAAAATAACCACACAAAGGTTTCCGACGTTCTCTGATGTTGTGGTAGAGGTCTTAAGCGATGGAGATAGCAATGAGGAAAGAGCAAGTGTTTTCACAGTGAGTCTCCAAGCCCTCATGAAATATTTTACAAAGGAACTGAGAGCAGGGAGCCAAGGAGATCTGCCCCAATACATAGGTGCAATGCTGAAATATTTTAGTGACTTTATGTGGATGGTCAAGGTCAATGAATGGTTCCTCAAATAACATTTCTCATCCATAAGACCATAAAGTAGATAAGATGTAGAAACAGAGCAGTCCATTCATCAGGTCCACTCCGTCATTCAACGGGATCATGCCAGATCTGATATTCCTTGACCATCTTTCCTGCCTTTTCTTCATAACGTTGATGCCCTTATGAATTAAAAATCAGTGTCAGCCTTGAAAGTTCTTAATGATGCAGTCTCACAGCTTTCTGTGGTAAGGAATTATAGAAATTCACTACTGCTGAGACAAGAAATACCTCCTCATTTCAATCCTAACTGGCTGATCCCTAACTCTGTGAATATGCCCCTGGTCCACAAGGGCAAATTACCTCTCTGCATGTATTCTGTCAAGCCCCTTAAGGATTTTACATCTTTCAGTCGGGTTGCATCTCATTCCTCTAAACTCAACCTACTCAACCTCTTCTCATTAAAAAAATCCCTCCATGTCAACCAAGTGAGTTTTCTTTGGATTGCCTCAATGGCCAGTATGTCTTTCCTCAGATAAGGAGACCAAAGCAGTTGACCATAATCCAAGTGTAGTCTGACCAGTACTTTGCATAGTTTTGGGAAGATCTCTCTTTTTTTATGATATATTCCAATTTAAATAAAAGGTGGCATTCCCCTTCACTACTGCACACTGAACCTGTGGGCTAGCTTTTTATGATTCATGCCCCTGTCAAATGCCCCTGTGCTGTAACTTTCTATAGTCTTTTTCCATTTAAATAATGTTCAGCTTCTCTATTCTTCTTACTAAAGCTCATGACCTCATATCTTCCCACATTATATCACATAATTCTGGCTCCAGCACTGACCTCTGTGGCACTCCATTAGTTGTCATCCTGAAAATGCCTCCATTATACCAACTCTCTGGGGAGAATCTTTTCGGGGTGTGAGTGACATTGACTATAGAGCCATGGCAGAATCGAACAAGAAGTCTGACGAGGACCACTTCAACATTGGGTACATCTTGCTCCATCTTTTACAAGCAGCACAGCAAGTTGCCAACTCATGGGGAATTAATCATTGTTAAATACCTTGTTGCAACCTGGCTTGCCTCATTAATATTCAACTTTATACCATGCCAAACGTGACAAACAAGCTCAAAGTCAAGAAAACTCAACATGGAAATTAGAGTGGATTCCTGGTAGATTCAGCTCATATTTGTTCCAAATAATCTCTATGTCGGAAACAACCAAACTACATCTCAGGTCACAATCCACAGGCATTGGCTGCAGGCACCCTTCATCCAGAGGCATTGGCATCAGGCATTTGCCAACCCCTCACAACGAACAGGGCACCTCTCCTATACACTGACAGGATATTCAGAAACACAGTTTTGCATAACATCTTACACTGGCAATTGATACTGAAAACTTGCAATAGGGAAACTTTGAGTGCATGGACAGGCACCCAGTTCACAGCTGGGACCACATTACATTTCAGGGCCGTTCGCTTGTTTCCTTAGCACTTGCTCACTTAGCACATTTCACACCAATTCTGCTTTGACTTGTGATGCCAATCAGCACAGGCACACAATGAGACAGATCTCCTTACTACTCAGCAGTTCTCAGTCAAGCGGGAGCATATCTTTCTGTAAAACAGTGTGCTATGCCAATGTCACAGTTTGCATCATGCACCAGCAGCCCTTTGCACGTGCAGCATGGATCAGCCTCACATGCTGGTCCAAGGATCAACCACAGTCACGTGTCTCGTCCAGGTGCTCTCAGTACTAGGGTCCCTGACTCTGCTGTTCAGGGAGAAAGTGAAGACGGCAGATGCTAGAGATCAGAGCTGAAAATGTGTTGCTGGAAAAGCGCAGCAGGTCAGGCAGCATCCAAGGATAAGGAGAATCAACGTTTCGGGCATGAGCACTTCTTCAGGAATGAGGAAAGTGTGCCAAGCAGGCTAAGATAAAAGGTAGGGAGGAGGGACTTGGGGGAGGGGCGTTGGAAATGCGATAGGTGGAAGGAGGTTAAGGTGAGGGTGATAGGCCGGAGTGGTGGTGGGGGCGGAGAAGATTGCAGATTAGGAAGGTGGTGCTGAGTTCGAGGGTTGGGACTGGGACAAGGTGGGGGAGGGGAAATGAGGAAACTGGAGAAATCTGAGTTCATCCCTTGTGGTTGGAGGGTTCCTAGGCAGAAGATGAGGCGCTCTTCCTCCAGCCATCGTGTTGCTATGGTCTGGCGATGGAGGAGTCCAAGGACCTGCATGTCCTTGGTGGAATGGGAGGGGAAGTTGAAGTGTTGAGCCACGGGCTGGTTGGATTGGTTGGTCCAGGTGTCCCAGAGGTTTCAGAGAACACCTCTGGGACACCAGGACCAACCAACCCAACCACCCCATGGCTCAACACTTCAACTCCCCCTCCCACTCCACCAAGGACATGCAGGTCCTTGGGATCCTCCATCGCCAGACCATAGCAACACGATGGCTGGAGGAAGAACGCCTCATCTTCTGCCTAGGAACCCTCCAACCACAAGGGATGAACTCAGATTTCTCCAGTTTCCTCATTTCCCCTCCCCCCACCTTGTTTCAGTCAAATCCCTCGAACTCAGCACCACCTTCCTAACCTGCAATCTTCTTCCTGACCTCTCCGCCCCCACTCCCTCTCCGGCCTATCACCCTCATCTTAACCTCCTTCCACCTATCGCATCTCCAACACCCCTCCCCCAAGTCCCTCCTCCATACCTTTTATCTTAGCCTGCTTGGCACATTTTCCTCATTCCTGAAGAAGGGCTCATGCCCGAAACATCGATTCTCCTGCTCTTTGGATGCTGCCTGACCTGCTGCGCTTTTCCAGCAACATTTTCAGCTCTGCTGTTCAGGGACTGCATCACCATCAGTCCTGTAACTCAATAGTGAACAGTCCGGGGAGGATGGAGTATTTTTAACATGATTGGGGAATTGTGCAGCCACCAGTGAGGGGCCTGATCACTTCTCGGTTTAGGTCTCTCTCAGTTGGATCACTCAAGAGGGAGTTTGGGGCAGAGGGGAAATAAATGTTTTAATTAAGATTTTCTGACAAAATGAAGTCTCCAGAGTGAGAGGCATACGGGAGAGAAAATAATGTGCGGTGCAAGAGGCCGATCTGCACTGAGACCAATGGTGGTGTGTCACAACATTAGAACATAAGGCCATTGGAAAAAGGAGCAGGTGTAGGCCATCTGGCCCTTCGAACCTGCTTCGCCATTCAGTAAGATCATGGCTAATCTTTTTGTGGCCTCAGCTCCACTTACCTCCCCTCTCATCGTAACCCTTAATTCCATTATTGTTCAAAAAAAATCTATCTTAGCTTTAAATACATTTACTGAAGCAGTGTCAACTACTTCGCTGGGCAAGGAATTCCAGAGATTTATAACCCTCTGGGTGAAGAAGTTCCTTTTCAATTCAGTCCTAAATCTGCTCCCCCTAATTTTGAGGCTATGCCCTCTTGTCCGAGTTTCACTTGCCAGTGGAAACATCCTCTCTACTTCTATCTTATCTATTTCCTTGCATAATTTTATGTGTTTCTATAAGATCCTCCATCCTTCTTCTAAATTCTTCTAATATAAACCAGTCTACTCAGTCTCTTCTAATAAGCCAACCCCTTCAACTCCAGAATCAAACTGGGGAACCGCCTCTGCACCCCCATTAGTGTTTTCTTGAGTAAGGAGAGGAAAACTGCATGCAGTACTCCAGGTGTGACCTCACCAGCACCCTATACCGCTGCCCCATAACCTCTCTGCTTTTAAACTCAATCCCATTTGCAATAAAGGACAAAATTCCATTTGCCTTCCTAATTACCTATTGTACCTGCAACCTTCTGTGATTCATGCACAAGGACACCCAGGTCCCTCTGCACAGCAGCATGCTGCTACTTTTTAACCATTCAAATATCAGTACTTTTTAACCATTACTGCTGCCAAAATGGATGACTTCACATTTTTAACATTGTATTCCATCTGCCAGACCTTTACCCATTCATTTAAGGTATCTATGTTCCTCTGCAAATTTTCACAGTTCTTTGCACACTTTGCTGTGCCACTCATCTTCGTGTCAACAGCACACTACACGTAATCCCCAACTCCAAATCATCTATGTAAATTGTGAATAATTGCAGTCCCAACTCTGATCCCTGAGGCACACCACTGGTTACTGATTGCCAATCAGAATAGTACTCATTTATCCCCACTCTTTGCTTTCTTTTAGTCAACTAATGCTCTATCCATGCTAATACTTTACCTGTAACACCAAGTATCTTTATCTTATACAGCAGCCTGCTGTGCAGCACCTTTTCAAAGGCCTTTTGGAAATCTAGGTACACCACTTCTACATGGTCCCCATTGTCCAAAGTGCTCGTAATTATGAAAGCAGCTGTTTGATGAGTAGGATAGGTCAGTAATTCTAAAGTGAATGTTAGGTAGTTTGTTTGTGTTAAAGTGTCCAGACTCTTTTTCTCACTTTCTGAGCAATATTTGGTTAAGCTTTCATTGAATGACAATATTTATTCTTAGAGAAACAAAACTAGCTGTGAGGGTTATGGATGGCAGGTCAAAAGTGGAGTGTATATCCTCATGGTCAGACCACGTATTCCAAACATACTTGCAGGAAGTGTCACCAGTTGCACAAGTTTAAGCTCCAGGTTTTGGAACAAGATTAGTGACTAGAGTCAGTGTGGTGCTTTGTGAGATAGAAGACTACAAGGGTAGCATGTATTGGGAGGTGGTCACAATATAGGTTAGAATTGTATTGGCAGAGAAGAAATAGGTGACTATCAGGCAGTCAAAGCAAACCAGGCATGTAGTGCAGGAATCCCTTGATTCTACCTTGTTGGCTAATTGATACTCCATTTTGGAAGCTAGTGAGGGTGATGGTTCTCCAGGGGATTCTAACCAGAGGTAACTCCATGGCACCATATGCATCTCAGTTATATAGGGAGGAGAAAGAAGAATGGATGAGCAAAGATTGTAGAGGATTCCACAGTCAGGGGATTAGACATCTCTATCTGTGATATTAAGCATGACTCCAGAATGGTGCCAGGATTAAGGATATCACAAAGCAGCTGCAGGACATCTTTCTGGGGTAGGGGATCAGATAGAGGTTGTGGTCTACATTGGTACCAATCATATAATCTGAAGACAGAATTCTGGGAGTTAGGAAGGAAATTAAAAAAGCAGTCTGAGTAATTGAGACAGTTTCTGGGGCAGGTGTGACCTACTATGGGTTGGTTATTAGATTAGATTACTTACAGTGTGGAAACAGGCCCTTTAGCCCAACAAGTCCACACCGACCCGCCAAAGCGCAACCCACCCATTCCCCTACATTTACCCCTCACCTAACACTACGGGCAATTTAGCATAGCCAATTCACCTGGCCCGCACATCTTTGGACTGTGGGAGGAAACCGGAGCACCCGGAGGAAACCCACGCAGACACGGGGAGAACGTGCAAACTCCACACAGTCAGTCGCCTGAGTTGGGAATTGAACCCGGGTCTCAGGCGCTGTGAGGCAGCAGTACTAACCACTGTGCCACCGTGCTGCCCATATGTTACACAGTAACAGGGCTGGGACTTTTATCCTTGCGGTGTGATTTGCTAGTGCTGTTGGGATGGGTTTAAAAGAACTTTCAAGGAGAATAGAAACCTGAAGAGTAATCCAAATTGGTAAGAAGTAAAGTTTAAAACAAGAAAAGATATTTGGGAGATGAGAAGATAAGAGAAATAAAGCCAAGGATTGAGTAAGCTTCAAATTTGGAATGATGTCAAAAAAGACAACTTTAAGGGCACTGTATTAGGAACTGAATATTCAAGAATATTCAATGTTTAGGAAGGCAGAGAAATTGAAGGTTTGGTTAAGAAAAGAAGGAAGCATATGTCAAGTATAGACAAAGGGATTGAGTGAATCCTTAGAAGAGTATACCTAAGAGGGAAATCAGGAGGGCAAAAAAGATACTTTTTGGCAAATAGAGGTAAGGAGAATCCAAAGGGTTTTTGCAAATACATTAAGGACAAAAGGGTAACTAGAGAGCAAATAGGGTCCCTCAAAGATCAGCAACATAGCCTTTGTGTGGAGCCATAGGAGATGGTGGAGATACTAAATGAGTATTTTGCATCTGTGTTTACTGTGGAAAAGGACATGGAAGATATAGAATATAGGGAAATAGATGGTGACATCTTGAAAAATGTGCATATTAGAGGTGGAAGTGCTGGATGTCTTGAAACGCATAAAGGTGGATTAAACCCCAGGACCTGATCAGATGTACCATAGAACTCTGTGGGAAGCTAGGGAAGTGATTGCTGGGCCTCTTGCTGAGATATTTGTATCATCGATAGTCACAGGTGAGGTGCCAGAAGACTAAAGATTGGCCAATGTTTTACCATTATTTAAGAAAGGTGGTAAGGGCAAGCCATGGAACTATAAACCGGTGAGCCTGATGTCGGTGGTGGGCAAGTTGCTGGAAGGAATTCTGAGGGACAGCATGTACATGTATTTGGAAAGGCAAGGACTGATTAGGGATAGTCGACATGGCTTTGTGTGTGGGAAATCATGTCTCACAAACTTGATTGAGTTTTTTGAAGAAGTAACAAAGAGGATTGATGAGAGCAGAGTGGTGGACGTGATCTACATGGACTTCAGTAAGCTGTTTGACAAAGTTCCCCACGAGAGACTGGTTAACAAAGTTAGATCTCATGGAATACAGGGAGAACTAGCCATTTGGATACAGAACTGACTCAAGGGTAGAAGACAGAGGGTAGTAGTGGAGGGTTATTTTTCAGACTGGAGAATTGTGACTAGTGGAATGCCACAAGGATCGGTGCTGGGTCCTCTACCTTTTTGTCATTTACATAAATGATTTGGATATGGACATAGGAGGTATAGTTAGTAAGTTTGCTGATGACAACAAAATTGGAGGTGTAGTGGACAGTGAAGAAGGTTGCCTCAGATAACAACGGGATCTTGGTCAGATGGGCCAATGGGCTGAGAAGTGGCAAATGGAGTTTAATTTAGATAAATACAAGGTGCTATATTTTGGGAAAGCAAACCTTAGCAGGACTTATACACTTAATGGTAAGGTCTTAGGGAGTGTTGCTGAACAAACAGACCTTGGGGTGCAGGTTCATAGCTCCTTGAAAGTGGAGTTGCAGGTAGATAGGATAGTGAAGGCAGCATTTGGTATGGTTTCCTTTATTGGTAAGAGTATTGAGTACAGGAGTTGGGAGGTCATGTTGTGGCTGTACAAGATTTTGAGTTAGGCGACTTTTGGAATATTGCATGAAATTCTGGCCTCCTTCCTATCGGAAGGATGTTGTGAAACCTGAAAGGGTTCAGAAAAGATTTACAAAAATGTTGCAAGGGTTGGAGGATTTGAGCTATGGGGGGAAGCTGAATTGGCTGGGGCTATTTTCCCTGGAACGTCGAAGGCTGAGGAGTGACCTCATAGAGGTTTATAAAGTCATGAGGGGCGTGGCTAGGATAAATAGACAAAGTCTTTTCCCTGGGGTGGGGAAATCCAGAACTAGAGGGCATAGGTTTAAGGTGAGAGGGGAAAGATATAAAAGGGACCTAAGGACCAACTTTTTCGCGCAGAGGGTGGTATGTGTATGGAATGAGCTGCCAGAGGAAATGGTAGAGGCTGGTACAATTGCAACGTTTAAAAGATATCTGGATGGGTACATGAATAAGAAGGGTTTAGAGAGATAAGGGCCAAGTGATTGGTAAATGGGACTCAATTAGTTTGGGCTATCTGGTCGGCATGGACGAGTTGAACTGAAGGGTCTGTTTCCATGCTGTACACCTCTATGACTCTGTGACACATAAGAAGGTAAAGGGTTACAAACGGTATTTATCATAGAACATTGAACAGTGCAGCACAAGAACATGCCATTCGTCCCAACATGTCGTGCTGACAATGATGCCATTCTAAAGTGATTCTACCTGCCTGCAATGGGAGCAGACATTGGTTGGCGTTATTTATAGGCAACTGAATAATAGTGGTACTGTGGAGCATGGTATTAATCAGCAGAGGGTGGTATGTGTATGGAATGAGCTGCCAGAGGAAGTGGTGGAGGCTGGTACAATTGCAACATTTAAGAGGCATTTGGATGGGTATATGAATAGGAAGGGTTTGGAGGGATATGGGCCGGGTGCTTGGAGGTGGGACTAGATTGGGTTGGGATATCTGTTTGGCATGGACGGGTTGGACTAAAGACTCTGTTTCCAAGCTGTACATCTCTATGACTCTATGAGATGAGAGAAGCACATAGCATTGGCAACACAATTGACATGGGTGACTTTAATCTGCATATACACTGGGTAAACCAAATGAGCCCCAAAACTGTGGAGGATGAGTTTCTGGAATGTTTCTAGTTTCTAGAGCAATATGTTGAGGAGCCATTAACTGAAATCTGCAAACAAGACACAAATATAGCCACAGAATTCTGAAATTTGTGAACTTAAAATAGTAACTATTTCAGGCCAGTAAACTGGGCTTCTACTTTTTTATCCTTTCACCCAAATGTATATTTCCAATGAGAATAGGGTACTGGCTGAATGTACAATCTATATTGCATTGAATGATTTGTGTGATTTCACTTCAGATTTGGTTGTTGAACTCTGTCAAGATTTTTAACCTGTTGTCAAAATCGTAACTTCACCCAATAGCACTGAGCTGAGGCATGTTTCACTTATCACCAACTCAAACTGTACCACATTCAGTTAGCAATCAGGGTTGGTTTGAACATTATGTCCTGCTATATGAGGCATTGTGGCCACTGCAAGTTGTTCTTCCATGTAACAAACCAGATGTGACATCCCAAACAGTTGTTTTGACTTCTAATTTCAGTTAAAGTAAACTTGTCTAATGCCTGTTGTTTATTTCAATTAGGTTTTTATTTTAAACTATTTATATTAATGTAAAACATGAGGTCTGCAGATGCTGGAGATCACAGCTGAAAATGTGTTGCTGGTTAAAGCACAGCAAAGCCCACCTCCAAACGGACCCCACCACCAAGGATATATTTCCCTCCCCTCCCCTATCAGTATTCCGCAAGGACCACTCCCTTCGTGACTCCTTTGTCAGATCCACACCCCCCACCAACCCAACCTCCACCCCCGGCACCTTCCCCTGCAACCACAGGAAATGTAAAACTTGCGCCCACACCTCCACACTCACTTCCCTCCAAGGCCCCAAGGGATCCTTCCATATCCGCCACAAGTTCACCTGTACCTCCACACACATCATCTATTGTATCCGCTGCACCCGATGTGGCCTCCTCTATATTGGGGAGACAGGCCGCTTACTTGTGGAACGCTTCAGAGAACACCTCTGGGCCGCCCGGACCAACCAACCCAACCACCCCGTGGCTCAACACTTTAACTCTCCCTCCCACTCCACCGAGGACATGCAGGTCCTTGGACTCCTCCACCGGCAGAACATAACAACACGACGGCTGGAGGAGGAGCGCCTCATCTTCCGCCTGGGAACCCTCCAACCACAAGGTATGAATTCAGATTTCTCCAGTTTCCTCATTTCCCCTCCCCCCACCTTGTCTCAGTCGGTTCCCTCAACTCAGCACCGCCCTCCTAATCTGCAATCTCCTCACTGACCTCTCCGCCCCCACCCCACTCCGGCCTATCACCCTCACCTTGACCTCCTTCCACCTATCCCACCTCCATCGCCCCTCCCCCAAGTCCCTCCTCCCTACCTTTTATCTTAGCCTGCTTGGCTACTCTCTCTCATTCCTGATGAAGGGCTTATGCTCGAAACGTCGAATTCCCTATTCCTGAGATGCTGCCTAACCTGCTGTGCTTTAACCAGCAACACATTTTCAGCTATTTATATTAATGGACAAATGTAAAAAGAAAAGGCTGTGGACTCTCTCACGAGATATGTTCATTGCTAACTTTGTGTTAACAAATACTTATCAAGTTCTGGAAAATGAAATAAATTTCCAGGCTTTCAGCAATGGACCAGGAAGCCCCTTTAAGGCCAGTTGCTTTCAATGCAGAATGTGGTTGTATTATACAAAACTGACTTGATGCTATTGCCTGAGGTTATTTCACTCCTGGTAATCAATGGTTTGCAAAGTAAAGTAGTTGCTTCATAAATATACTTAATTAAATAAGAGATTAGAATTATAAAATTGAAATGAAATAAATGTACATGTTAAAAATGATATTGACTGGATTTTTTCTATGCATGTGAAATCGGCCATGTGTTACTCAATACAATAACTTTTTCAGGGCATGATGCAGCTGAAGGAAATGGATGTATAAAATATGAAAAAAATAGCAGAATATGCAATTGTGGAAAAACAAACAGACTATATTGGAAGAAATTGTTATTTTGGTAATCTTAAAAGTAACAGAATTTGAAAAAAGCTGTATAACTATGACTTTCACCTTCCCTTTGAAGTGGAAAAGTCCCGGTGGGCTCATGCCATTCTTGTACAATATATGGCAAAAATATAATTTTGGCACTCAGCTGAATTACACATCTGGTGCCAATTCTCTGTAGAATCGGGCTCTGAGGCTAGACAGTCCAAATGCATTGACAGTTTCACTCAACTGATAAGGGCTTATCTAGAAATAAATAAATGTTTCAATACTGGTACACATCAGTTTACTGGGGAGGTGACGACCTAGTAGTAATATCATTGAACTGGTAGTTCAGAATGAGTCAAGTGGCTTTTACAATGAGTGATAATAGTTGTTGATGCTGTCCAAGATAGGAAGAGAATATGGAAAACCAGCAACCTCCCTGAGAAAATCAAATTGTGAGTCTGCCAAGCCTGCATTCTCAATATACTCCTCTGCAGTGGTGAGATCTGAACAGCATATGTTCGGCAGGAGAATAAGTTGGTAAGTTTTCACGTTCATTATATCAAACACAACTTTATCATCTTTTGGCAGAGCAAGGTCACCACTTCAGAAGCCCTGAAGCATGGTAATCCCATCAGCATACACTCATTGCAAAACTCACAAAGTCTGCACTGGTTCAACCACAAACCCCAGAGGGCCTGCAGAAAACAAAGACCAGCAAATAATGCACCTCCCTAATCCATTATCTTCCTCTGAAGTTAATGTTGTATTGGCTAGAACTGTGCAAACCATTATCTTACATGATAGAAGAGTGCTGTAATTTGGTAGATATCACAAATACCACTACTAAGATGTGTTTTTTATTCCAGATTTGTACATTAAATTTCACGAAATGTCATGGTCTGTTTTGAAGCCATTTTTCCAAGGTTTATCCTAGATCTCTCAGAGGTATTATTACTACATTATCATCTCCCTAACTTTAGTTACTTCCATTGTAATGCCAAAAGGAGCAGAAATGCTTTTTCCAGATCCTATAAATACAACTTATATCTCCATGATCCTGCTACTTCTCCTTATCACAAGCATACCTGCCCAATCTCATAATAATGCTCTATTATAAGAGCAACTTGAACAAAATATATTGCCCCTAGAACTGCCCTCCATTTGCCTGGATGGAGAATGTTAGCATAAATACTGCATTGTGCTCTATCACAAGAATGATCAATACAAACGAATGAGGAGATCAGACCAGGTAGGACTTTTTTTTCAATGCAATTCTTTTTGCTGGTAAGGCTACCCCTTTGGAGATTTGGGGAACTCCTGGAGATATGATTCTCATATGTATTGAGGGTGGGTGGGCAGCAACACTTTTAAGCTTGTGGCATCAGGTATCCCATTTTGTCATGACCTGTTGAGACCTGTCATGAGCTGTCAGTTACGATCGTAATGTGATTTTATTAATGAGATTGCTTTTCTTAGTGGAATGTGGTCTGCAATATAGAACTTTCAGTAATAGAACTCTATTGGTCCTCCTGTATGCATGGTCACTTGTGGATACTCGATGAATTGGCATGGTAGGTGAAGCGATAAAGATTTGATGGAAGTAGGCACAAAGCTGTCATGGGGGTATGAAAGGTCATGAAGATGGGTAGAAAGGCATAAGGTTGTACGGCTTAGGGGCTATAGAGGCCATGGGGATGGGTAAATAGGAATAAGGTGGCACAAGAGGCACAAAGGATTGTGGGGAACTGGCATGGGGGCATGAGCAGCCATGAGAATGGGTAGAAGGGCAAAGAGTGGCTTGGATTAGAAAAGGGGAAAATGTAGGGTAAAGAGGGGGTGTGCAGAAAAGAAACATTATGTTTCTATATTTATTTTTAAATGTTTCATGCAGCCCACCTCAGGAACTAGCGACCTCACCCAGCCCAACACCCAATCCAACCTATCCACTCACCCACCCTGGCCCAATTAACAGAACTGTTAACTGCTATTTTTTAAAGGTTGTGTTTGCAGAGCTAAGATTTCTCTTAACCTTGCTGTCTCCATTGTCTCAATGTAACCTACCTCCACCATGCTTCCAGGCAGTGAATTCAACACTCTAACTACTCACTGAGTGAAAAAGTTTATTCTTACTTCACCCTTGCTTCTTTTGCAGATCACTTTAAATCTGTGCCCTCTTGCTCTAATCCCTTTATGAGGAGGAAAAGCTAGCTACTCTATCCCTAACTACTCTATCCAGCCTGCTCATGATAATGAAACTCTCCTCTTGGACCTCATTTTAACCTTCTTCTTCTCCAAGGAGAACAGACCTAACTTCTTCAACCTATTCTCGTAATTAAAGTTCCTTGTTCTTGTAAACCATTTTTGCACTATCTCCAATACGTTCCCGATATTCTGATAATGTGACGCCCAGAACAGTAGTTTTACAGTATAGCACAAAAGCTGAATTACCCCAATATGTGGAAGCATTAAGTGTTGATGTAGCATTTAAACATTCCTATCAAAGTATCATATCAGAGTATGACAACTGTACATGACAATTCAAATGCCTAATGCATTTTCAATATGCAAGTTAAAGATTAGCTGATGCAGGATTAGCTATGTTAATCTTTCCTCTGAGGAAACCTGATTCTGCTGTGGAAGAAGTGGGTTCATTAAAAATGCAAAAATGAGCTTGAGAAGTTTGCTTTTCTTACTTTTTGAAGGGAAATTTTCAACTTCTCATTCCACTAAAATATATCTCTTTTTAGTAATTTTAGCTTTTTAAGGCACTTTTTATACCAGCTTTGGCTTTGTTGGTTACATTGCAGTACTTTCAAACATTGCTAATCTGTGGTTTCAAGGCAAAGTATCTATTTTCCACTGATTTAGCTTCTTTCACTCAGCCCAAACTGGGCATGGGCAATTCAAATAAGGAGAGTTTACCCACTGTGATTCTATTGTCTTTTTGTTGTGTCCCAAGATTGTACAGTTGAAGAGGACACTCACAGAAATTTAACAGAAATATTAGACAGCAGGCAGAACAACGGGATGTTAACCTGAGCTACATTCCTCATTGATGTCAAGAATAAATTCTTGGCAAATGATGACACAGATAGGCGGCGTCAGCACTAACACATGAATTGCTCCCCTGATTCCTAATATTGAGCCTGAGACCTCAATGAGACAGTGGGCTTCCACGAACAACTTGCAAGTGAGACATATTTGAATATCAAATCACTAGCCTCAGACAAACAATCAAGGCAATCATACTCTTATTCCGGATTCAGGACTTCTTTAAAAACAATAATTTCATTGGCATCTTTTAAGGACTACTGACAGTTAATAACCAGCTCAGGCTTGGGCATGGGGAATGCTAATTTTCAGCACTTTACCAATTTCACAGATAGCTTGCTTCCAGTTCATAGTGTGCTCACCCCTACTGCCTACCATTTTGGATGCTTAGAACGCTACTTAGGCAACTGGAAAAGGGAGCTGTGCAGCTGAATTTCGAGGTCATTCTTCTGCTGAACTGAGAGGTGTTCCAGTGTCTGTGACAGATGAAGCAAATAAACACATGCTATAGTCATTTCCATCACTAGTTCTTCTTGGAACAAGTCACCAGCCTGTCACCAGAGCCTACCGCTGAAGGGTCGTCACTCTGCATCAAGCATGGCT
This sequence comes from Hemiscyllium ocellatum, assembly GCF_020745735.1. Classification (NCBI taxonomy): domain Eukaryota; kingdom Metazoa; phylum Chordata; class Chondrichthyes; order Orectolobiformes; family Hemiscylliidae; genus Hemiscyllium; species Hemiscyllium ocellatum. The sequence continues at coordinate 59,324,142 of NC_083407.1, read as the reverse complement.
GACCAGGAGATTCTTTCACTTTTTATGTCTTCCACGGTCACATTGGAAAGGATGTACAGATTGAAAACCAAACTGTTTGAACTAATACATACACACCTTCCCAATCATCAAGTCATGATCCAGGAACGTCGATTCTCCTTCTCCTTGGATGCTGCCTGACCTGCTACGCTTTTCCAGCAACACATTTTCAGCTCTGATCTCCAGCATCTGCAGTCCTCACTTTCTCCTTTGAATCTGGAGACTCTGGTACAGAGATAGGGACAGTATCCATTGCACACAATGCCTCTAAACCATTCTTTTGGGAGCACTAAGCAGAAACAAACAGATTTCCACTGGCAACATGAACATTATCTGCTGATTGTTGCAGTAATTCTGTTTTTTTTTTCTTGTCAGAGTACTGACTGTGCGTGAGCCTTGAAGCTTTCCTATATTGTAAAAATTCTTCATGTTAGTCAGCCAAGAGTTTTCTTTTACAACAAAAACAGAGTGCTGGAGAAACACAACAGGTTTAACAGCATCTTTAGAGAGAAAACAGATTTAATGTTTTGAATTCAGTGACCTTTTAGAACTGATGATAGATGGGGAAACGGAGGAATTTATGCTGATGTTGGGGTGAGGGTGGAGTGGGGTTTGTTCAGAGAGTCAGAGATCTTTTGTGTTTCTCCAGCACTCTTTTTGTTTCAGACTTTTAGCGTCCGGAGTCCTTTATGTTTATTTAATGGATTTATTTTGTCACAATTTGTAACAGCTCCTTGGCATACCTGAATAAAGTATAGCACACATTTCTCCTCGACAATTATTGTGCATTTGCAGGAATACTTAATGTAGGAAAGTAAAGTCCAAATGGGAAAAATAACTCTGCTATATAAGTGATCGAGGCAGACAATGAAGTATCTGGAGCAGAAGATTCTCATTATGTGCAATAAGTGATTTTCTACTGACATGACCGGCAATAAATCTGCTACTGTTCATCCAGGGAATAATCACATCAAAAATGTTGTTACTGTATTATAATGTTTAATGTATTTTAAAGGGATTTACAATATTATCATTATACTTTATGTATGTTGGAGCATGTTTTCATTCTGCTTTTTCTTCCGTTTATTCTGCATTCAACCTTAATTTACAGTGAGTCTTCCTTGCCTATATTTTCTTGATTCAGAATTTAGAAAGCAAGTTTTATATAATTTCAAATATATTAGTTCTTCACAAATAGTGAACAGCTTGTTATTAATAATTCAACATGACATCATTGCAGGTACTTTCAATATCCATTTGACTTTATTATGTTTGCTTTATATGATTTTTAAAGTGTTTGTTTTCTATTGCACTTGCAGTTCCACCTAAAAATCACCGAATGTGTGTAAATTATTAACAGAAGAGTCAAGCATGATACTGTTTAAACAGAAAAGTTAAAATGAGAGGTAGCAATTTTAAAATGTTGTAATTCATTTACTTTGGGAGATTAACTGATATTCTACATTAATTTGGTTAATTAATGTGCAATACTGCTAAATTAGCAGAGTAACTTAAAGAATTGTTTGAACAAATTTTTAAAAAAATGAAATCAACATATTGTGAAGTTTCTTTACATTACAAAGCAAAGTTCTGATTTTGATAAATTCAGGTTTGCGCTGACTTTTGGTATGAATACTCTCACACCAGGAGGTTTCGCCTAATAAGTAAAATGATAATCAAAATTCTTATATTAAAATCAATACATTGATTCAAAATTCCCAGGGGGCTACTTGGTGGAATCCTCAGTAGAATAACATAGACTCATTTGTGCTGGTTTACAAACATTTCTGGAGGTTTCTTGGTTCTTTGTAAAGATCCATCTAAAGCTAATGCTCCCTACTTCAGGCTACAAGATAAAATAGCAATGTGTTGGAAATCCATGAGTGACTGATCTCCATGATGCAAGCTTCGAAAGAGTTTTCTAATTAAATGCAAAGTAATCCCTTTGCTCACGATGCTATTAGGACCATTGCTTTGATTGGGCAATTCCTCCTCCAAGGACAGCCAAACAGGTGAGTTCACATTGGCATTGGCCACACTGGCACTAGAGATGCTTTTGCCTTTTCTATGCTAACAACATATCTTCCTACTGGCCCACTGAATTCTGGTATGTTCAATACTGAAGTGTCATCTGTTGTGATCCAGTGTAAATTCTGGAATGGTGAATTAATAAGTTTTAGAATCCATTTCAAATAAACAAGTTAGCAAGTCTATTTTATTTAGACACAACATAACTAAGAAAGGGAAAATCAAACTGCAAAAAATGCTGTCAGTGTTAATAAAATAGGAAACACTGGAAAAACTCAGACGATAATGTTGTCCTGATACAAATTAGCATTCATGGTATAATTGGCACTAGAATACAATCCCAGACATAAGCACCAGAGAATGAAGATAGCGCTTCTGAAGTCTAAGGCTCTTCCTAAAGCTGTGGCAAAATTGTACCATCTTCCTAATAAAAATGATGAATAATTACAACTGATTTGTCTGATATTACTGGTAACCAAATTTTTCTCAGCAGTCAGTGTTTATTCCATTTCACTTATTTGAGGGTAACACTGAAATGTGTGCATTGCCCTTCCACAGTTGTTGCACTTTTCCAGCAACACATTTTCCGCTCTGATCTCCAGCATTTGCAGTCCTCACTTCGTTCCACAGTTTAATCAAGGATATGCCTTCATATTATTCTGCAGATCAACAACATCATTGTTTTGGCCATGAACTTGCACAAGATACACGGGGATGAATTTTATCTCCTGAAAACAAGTTAATTGAGGTTTTGCCAGAGGTTAAAATGCATTAAATCTGCAACAGTGACCCATTTGGACTCAAACGTGCCCACTTCCTATTTTAACGGAGGTAGGTACATGGACTGAGAATCAATTCACTCATGGGAATTGGATCAATCATTTAAATATGATGGTGTGGCTGCATGCCTTTATTTGAATATTTATTCTAATTTCAACATGGATGACTTGGTTTCCCAAAAACCAAGAAAAATGAACAATGTAAAACAGGTGAAACTGACTGAATTCATATGGCAAGCATCTTTACAACACTGCTTGTGGGCAAGAGGAGAAGCCTACATTATCCTTGTCGCCATCAATTGTTGGCTCTCACTCACTACTATTGGATGCCTTGACTACCTACGGAGAAGACACCCCTTCCCATGATCACTACATCCCTCGCCACAATCTGAGTCACTAAACTCCATTGGACAGCCACCCAACAACCAGCTGCTCTCTTCAGAAATTCATCTGACCCTCATTCTCCTTAAATGGGGTTCACTGAACAAACATTCAAATCCCCTCCCTGTGACAGGAAGCCAAACTAAGGGTACACAGCAAGTCATCACATCGCCCCCACCCCAAGATAGAAAGTGTTACTTCCTAACGATAATGAGAATCAGTGGAATGTCCAAACACATGTCTAGTCTTTTCAAACAATAGACCATTCCATAGTAGCTGGGGAAATATTATATCATGATGCGCAGGATGAGATGGTGCCAGTGAGATTGATGTATCAGGTATAGGATTATCAGATTTCTGTAGAAAGAAGACATGGAGTCTGCATGAGTGGCTCTTCGGACAAGTGCTGGATTGAACAATAGGCCTGGACATAGAGATACTGGGTTGGAAACACTACTACAAGTCTGCAATGAAATTAAATCAAGGAAGAAGAAGTTTTAATCAATGATGCAGACACAATATTTTACACATACACTTCGTCAGTGAATACTTTGGATTTGGCTTCTCTGGAAGTAGACATACATATCCAAAAAAGGAAATTAAGGACATTTTAATTAAATAAAATATTGATCAGGTACTCTAAATTAAAAGGGGATCAAGTTATCATCGTTCATCTATCCAGGATGGAGGAATCAATATGCCTCAGTTGAGGCTGCCTAGAATTATACACGTATTATGCACGGCCCCTGGTTGATAGAACAAACCTCTGAATGTATGAGACAAGTTTATGAGAAGTCACTAATGACCATTTGGAATCATTGGTCATTTTTCTATGTATAGAAAAACACATCACTGTGTCAGCTCAGATGTTAGAACCATAAAAGGAAAAATCATAAGTGAAGGGATTGGTACACAATTTTTCAGTTTGCCACATAGGATGACATGACTCCCAGTGTACAGTGTTGCGAATATCAGAGTTTTGGAAGGAGACAACCATGTGCATTACTATGATATGATACTATAAGTGGTGAATTTGGATAATTATAAATCAGGAACCCTTCTGGAGAGTTGCAACACAAATGCGTAAAGGATTGAGAGACATGAACAGTTAACCTGTGGTTTTCAAATCACAGAAACAAATTGTATCAAGGAGATAGTGAAGACAATCTTCAACACCTATTTTAGATGGTACAAGAATGAGAAGGAGTGTATTTTGTTATCACAAACTGTAGCAGTTTGGATCAAATCTGATTTGTCCAATAATCTTCCTTTGCCCAATAACTCTTCCGACTTCTTTGTTTTATTTCTGCAGACTGAAGAAAGAGAATTAGTGAACATTTATAGTCATAACACCACCAAAACTAAAGACCAGGTCATGGACAAGGAAGAGTTACAGGATTATATGGAGAAATTTGATTTTGATATTCCCTTACTGCAAGAACTTCTATTGAACTGAATGCAAAGATTGATAATTCCCGAAAGTATTTAATCAGTAGGTGAATCACAAGATACTGCAGGAAATCCAGACTATTAAGCAACTGTTCCATTGATGGGAAATGTCATGGGAGTGGAGAAATAACATTGAAGTTCATCCTTGGATAGAAGTTTTTCTTGTAAATTAGCTGTGACCCAATTGATTACACGATATGTGATTTATGGCCATTAATGTCAATGTAGGAAGCTGAAGCAGTAGGTTAAACACAATTGGACAGCGTGAGAAAAGCATATATAGTAATGTACTCAGAAATAAAAATTATCACTTAAAAGGTAGATGGTTTAAACCAGTATGCACATACAAAAAACTCTGTAAGCCAATGTATTATTTAGGCGAAAGTGAGGACTGCAGATGCTAGAGATCAGAGTTGAGATTAGAGTGGTGCTGGAAAAGCACAGCAGGTCAGGCAGCATCCAAGGAGCAGGAAAATTGATGTTTCGGGCAAAAGCCCTTTATCAGGAATGTATTATTTACCCTTGTGTTAATCACTTTCCATGATATAGCAAAACTTTTATTTATTTCCTCGTGATGGATGTAAACAGGTTGTGACGGAGTCCTGTGTGGGATGGTTTGCTATTGATATCTGGGCCAGAAGCTTTAGACACAATACATGACAGCAAATCTCTTGACAGAGAAAGATACGAGCAGCAACAGTTATTCCTTTCACATTCTCATAATTCCTGAATAATTTTTTTTATATCCTCCATCAAATGGACACATCTGCCATATACATGTATTGGGGGTTTAAGTAATTCTTATCATTGAAGTCCACACAATAATATCAGCTAGTTGACATTGTCTGACTTGGAACTTATGTGACTGGATTCTGCTTCATTCAAGTGCATTGGGTGGAGAATTCCAGCCAACATAAAGTCAACTGAACAGAGATCTCTGCCTAAAACTGTATGCATATTAACCAAACCAGTAAAACAACACTTGTAGTATTACGGTGCTAGAGTTATATTCTTCTCATTGTTAGTGACAGTGCAAATTTGTTTCTGGACAGAAGTTGGGGATTTGATTCCTATGGGTCTTAAGCAGTGAACTATCAACATCTTTTTTCATCAGTGCCCTAAACTCACTATCACCACAACCCCCACTCCCCCTCACTCTAAAGCATGCATGCTGTCCTCTCCACACTTCACTTCAGCTCTGATGAAGTCATCTAGACTCAAAATGTTAGCTTGCTCTTTCTCCATGGATGCTGCCTGACCTGCTGTGATCTCCAGCCTTTGTTGTTTCCAATAATATCTAAAATAGGTGCAATATAGTGAACAGGTAACAAGAAATTTAAAACTAAATTAAATGAAAAATAGAAACTAAATACTTATAAATTTGAGAATGTTGAAATATATAAATCAATAGCCTTTATTAGAACTAAAAATGGAAAAGAAATCATTGCTCCAGCTTCATCAATAAGGGTATGGTGAAATATGAATCAGAATGCTCATAATAAAAGGTTTGCAAGGTATGCAATATCACAATTTGCACATTACAGTAAGTAAAATCATCAGTGAGCTATCTACTGAAGCCTCACATATTCAATTGTCTCCAAATAAAATGTTCTTAGCGTCATAAGCTCAACAATTAATGCCCTGCGGAGACAGTGGAGTTTTTGCAAACACATCACCAGAGATTTACATCTACAAAGCAGCAGCAACAATATTATCCATAGTACAGAAAGATATTACTGAAAGCTGACATATCAATGTACATAGCCCTAATTTAAAACTGTATTTTGTTAAAACTTTTCCTTTTGATAAATCACCTATTAATAACACTGTCTAAATACATATGGCAATTATCAAATGCTGAAATAAACACCATCTGCTCTTTACAATCTGTTATGTGTTGTACATTCTAAGGACATTGTTTTGCACTGAAGAAACCTTGCAAAAAATGGTCAGAAGACAAGAAAAAATATACATGTTTTGCAAATTTATGAAGGTCAACTGATATTGAACTCTACTATATAACATGGAAGTTTAGACACGATGACAGAATAAATCATAGTCTTCCAACTCTTTAAACATATTAAATCACATAACAACATGATGCATCAAAAGAAAGGAATGGTGATCCTTTTAACTTCTCAGGCACTGACAGCTTTAAAATCCATAAGCGCTGTAAAATACATGTACTTGACAGTCAAATATCAATTTATTTTAAATTATTGATGGAATATTAATATATTTGTAGTTGGGACAAATTTAATATAATTATCGAATGTAATATCTTAATTATCTGTTGTAAAACTTTTGTTTTTCTTTATGAAAATCTGGATATTATTTGTGTCATCACTAACATTAGACCAACTAGAATTCTGGTCTCCAATTTTGTTTGACTCCAAAGATGTTTGAATCCTAACACGTTCATTTTGATTTGTTTTCCACTCTTTATTCTGTTTCAAGAAGGATCTGTCAATAAATGTATAGCATCTCAACCCCACATGAAGAAGTATAGAAACTAAGGGCAGGAGTAGGCCATTCATCTCTTTGAGCTTGCTTCACTGTTCAATATGATCATGGTCAAGGTTTTCTTTATTTAAAGAGAATGTATGGCATATAGATCAATCAATATTTATAGACAATAGACAATAGGTGCAGGAGTAGGCCATTCAGCCCTTCGAGCCTGCACTGCCATTCAATATGATCATGGCTGATCATTCCTAATCAGTATCCGCTCCCTGCCTTATCTCCATAACCCTTGATTCCACTATCTTTGAGAGCTCTATCCAAATCTTTCTTATATGAATCCAGAGACTGGGCCTCCACTGTCCTCTGGGACAGAGCATTCCACACAGCCACCACTCTCTGGGTGAAGAAGTTTCTCCTCATCTCTGTGCTAAATGGTCTGCCCCATATTTTTAAGCTGTGTCCTCTGGTTCGGCACTCACCCATCAGCAGAAACATGTTTCCAGCTGCCAGAGTGTCCAATCCTTTCATAATCTTATACGTCTCAATCAGATCCCCTCTCAGTCTTCTAAGCTCAAGGGTATACAAGCCCAGTCGCTTCACTCTTTTGGTTAAGGTAATCCCTCCATTCCAGGAATTGACCTCGTGAACCTACGCTGCACTCCCTCAATAGCCAGAATGTCTTTCCTCAAATTTGGTGACCAGAACTGCACACAGTACTCCGGGTGTGGTCTCACCAGGGCCCTGTACAGCTGCAGAAGCACCTCTTTGCTTCTATACTCAATCCCTCTTGTTATGAAGGCCAGCATGCTATTAGCCTTCTTCACTACCTGCTGTACCTGCATGCTTGCCTTCATTGACTGGTGTACAAGAACACCCAGATCTCTCTGTACTGCCCCTTTACCTAAATTAATTCCATTGAGGTAGTAATCTGCCTTCCTGTTCTTGTCACCAAAGTGGATAACCATACATTTATCCACATTAAACTGCATCTGCCATGCATCTGCCCACTCACCTAGCAAGTTCTGAATCTTGTTATTCAGTGGCGAATACCTTACCACCATGCATTTGCATCTCATTATTGAGTAACCTCACCTCATTTCTAATATGAACAGAAAGTGCTGAATCACTATACCTTAAGAAGGTGAGCCCACATTCTGAAATAGCAGAATGCTGGAGAAACTCAACAGACTTTGCTGAATTTATATAGAGAGATACAGAGTTAAAGTTACCAGTCCAATGTGACTTTACTTCAGAACTGAGAAGTGTTCAAAAAATTGTTTTTTATGCCATAGAGAGAGGGGGAGGAGGAACAAGTGGAACAGCTTGTAAGAATGCTCAGAGCCAAAGACAAAGGTATTACTGGTGATGGTGAAGGGAAGACAGAGATGTAAAAAGGGTTGTAAATGATGGTATGAAAAGGAGAAAATGAGTCTGTTCTGTTGAGAATAAAGTCAATAAGACACAAACGAGTGATGCTTTCTGTGTGTGTTTGGAGGTGAAGGGATGGAAGGGGACTGGAGGATGTAGGAAAGTTTGCAGATAGAGGTTACATTCTGATATTGTGGAATTCAATATTGAATTCACCCTTCAGTCACACAAGTGGGCATTGCTAAACTACCAGCTGCAACGCATCATGCTTGCTGTTAGATCAACTCACACACCATTCAACCCTTCAAAACTTCACTATGGAGCTCAGGTATGCTACTTTTAGGCTGCTTCACATGTAGAGGCACATACGTATCTCATACATGTTATACGCACAATGCATCTTATGGCTCTTCATTTGTTTTCTTAGGGCTCACTCATTTTATGCTTATTTTTAGGCTACCAGCCTCCCTGCCTTGCATTATGCTTCAGCACATAGGATGTTCAGTCCAAATGTATAGGCTCTGTGGCTTGCATCAGCATTTGGCATAGACAGAGAGACAGGCAGTTTGTCAGGGTTCAGAGCATTGAGTGGTCAGGTTGCCATCCAGTTCAGTGCTATATCAACCAGATGGTCTCAATGTCAAAGAGAAACAGTACTTAGTGGGGTCTAGGAGGCCTGCAATTAGTCAGGAGGTGCTGCCACACTCAGTCAGGGATTCATCTGATTGCAGTCCAGGCGGTTGGAATGATCAGTCAGGCACTTAGTCTGACCAGAGTCTGGAGTCTCAGTCCTGCAGGTCAAGTGCAAACAATTCAGGAATCACAGAAATTAATAGGGCTAGGTCTGTGGAGTCATAGGGAAAATGGAAAAGTCAAGTCGAGGGTTGGACTACATTGAACTGGATCACTGAGGGAATGAATATTATGAATGTGGACAATTCAATATAGAAGTGTGAGATCTCACACAACATAGGAGGGGACAAGAAGCTGCAGGAGGAGGGGCTATCACAAGTGATAACATTCTGGTCTCTGTGTGGGAGAGCGTATGCCCAAAAAGGACATGGGAAACCACAAAGCCAATGGTTTAAGGGATACAGTCGGAACATTAACTGTTATACACGAGGGCTGAACAAAATGATGGCAGGCTGAAAGCTGATCACGGCATGCAGGAACAGCAGCACTGAAGGAAATAAAGCTTGGGGGATATTTCTATATCTTAGGTAGAGCCTGGAACATACACATGAGGACATAAGGCTGAAACATTGCTACCTTCACATCAAACCCAAGTGCGCAATAACAAACCAAAATGGCTATCATTGCATGCAGAGTGAGTGGGATAAGTTACTGCTTTTCTCATCAGAGGAAGAGTATAAGTCTTTGAATGTAAGCCCTGGCTGTGGGCAATTGTATTGACCACACATTCGTTTACTCACTAACCTATCTGGAATCAAATTGTAATTCATTGACAAGTCATTTCCTTTTGCAGGAGTGCACATTCAGACGCCTGGCCTCAAGCAACTGTGACCATTATATGGTTTGCATCAATTACCTCTTTATCCTGTCATAAACAAATCTAGTTAGATGTTAGCTTAGAAGTATCACCCTAGTTTGACAATTTTGCGTCACAGCTCATAAGTAATTCTGGAAGACGTCACTTCAGAGCTTTCCCTTTTACATTTACATCACTAGTTAGTCATCAATGTTTCAGAGTTTGTGCAGACTGTTAGTGTGCTCTGAAATGTTTGAGCATCCTTTAAGACCGTGTTTAACCTGAGAAATGCAGCACTTTATGCAGTTTTCTCAATAGACCAATCTGTTTTGAACTGCCCATTGTGAATCTCCCAGTGTCAATGATGGTGTACTCCCTTAAAACACTGATGAACACAGATTTATCACTGATTTCATGACCTCTCTCACTAGTTAGGTGTAAATGTGCAATGCCTTGTGCAGGCCAGGCCCAAACACAAGCCCTACACATTGTATTTAACCCCATTCTTGTCCACATTAAAGTTCAAATCCTTAACAGCTGTCATCAACATCACGGTTCAAATATCTGTGATGTCTAAGGTTGTCTGCAGTCAAGGAGCTGGTTGGTTGTGAGAATTGAATATTGATTGGACATTGCAATTTGTTTTACCCTTAGGATATTTGCAAAGGCTGCTCATCTCAGAAGGTGTGACCTAACCAGCTTCAACAGCAACAGAGACATGAGAGCAGGCATTTTAAGAATGTGAATGGACATCCATTTACAAAAATGCAAGATCGTTTACGATAATGCCACCTATGTACACTCAGTAAGTTGATTTCCTTCTTTCGCTCCCACTGTGTTGGAGTACAGCTCCGACTTCTGCAGCTGGGTGGATGGAGCATGCTCTGTAGTTGTCTCTGGTGGCTGGGAAGATGTGGCTGTCATCCCAAGAGACATTTGAACTTCCCTGTATTGGCATCAATGTTAGGGAAGGTAGAGGGACCGGGGAACTTTGGAAGTCCCAAGAAGCTTCTAGAGGTCCAATGTCTGACTCCTCCTTTCTATGGTTGTCTGCTGGCACTGTTTCCCTGAGAGGAAGGAACACCAAATTGAGGAAGAGGTTCCTCATTCCACTGTTGCCCTGCTTGCTACTCATGCTTATTATATAAGACTAGAGAGGTCCATGCACATATAAAACAGAGTGTGAGTGTGCTGGACCTGGTTCTCCATGGCAGTCACTAACTATTTAATGGAGACAGCCAGGTGCATGTCTGTCAGATCTGGCAAGATACTAATTAAGTTGGTGAATTCCTCCATCTTTCTAGTTTGCTGCATGCTGTTCTTGTGCCTGTTTTTTGCATTTTGACAAACATCATTTCCTGTCTGGTGGAGTCAGATGAGCAGCTGCCTGCTCTCTGGAAATCCTCTGAATGCTGAAATGCGCCATTTTCTCATGTATGAAGTGAGTGCCCACTCCCGCGTGCAAAATGACCTGGCAGCAGCATTCAAGATAAAGTGTCAGTGAGCTCCACAGAGCAGTTCTCTGGTATTGAACAGCAGTGTAAGATGCACCATAATGATGCAGTGAGGCTGCTTCTTGTCCAGTGCCAACCTCCTTGGACAGTGGATGAGGCTGCCCGGTTCTACCTCCTTCCCAAGATTCATAAGCCTGACCACCCCGGCCAACCCATTGTCTCAGCATGCTCCTGCCCCACTGAACTTATCTCTACCTACCTCAACACTGTCCTATACCCCCTAGTCCAGGAACTCCCCACAAACGTTTGAGACACCACCCACGCCCTCCACCTCCTCCAAGACTTCTGTTTTCCTGGCCCCCAACACCTCATCTTCACCATGGATATCCAATCCCTCTACACCTCCATCCGCCATGACCAGGGCCTCCAAGCCTTCCATTTTTTCCTCTCCAGACGTCCCCAACAGTACCCTTCCACCGACACTCTCATTCGTTTGGCTGAACTGGTCCTCACCCTTAACAATTTCTCCTTTGAATCCTCCCACTTCCTCCAGACCAAAGGGGTAGCCATGGGCAGACATATGGGCCTCAGCTATGTCTGTCTCTTTGTTGGCTACATAGAACAGTTGATCTTCCATAATTACATCGGCACCACTCCCCACCTCTTCCTCCACTACATTGATGACTGCATTGGCGCCATCTCGTGCTCCCGCGAGGAGGTTGAGCAATTCATCAACTTCACCAACACATTCCACCCTGACCTTAAATTTACGTGGATCATCTCTGACACCTCCCTCCCCTTCCCGGACCTCTCCATCTCCATTAATGATGACCGACTTGACACTGACATTTTTTACAAACCCACCGACTCCCACAGCTACCTGGATTACAACTCTTCCCACCCTATCTCTTGCAAAAATGCCATCCCGTATTCCCAATTCCTCCGCCTCCGCCGCATCTGCTCCCAGGAGGACCAGTTCCACCATAGAACACACCAGATGGCCTCCTCCTCTAGAGACCGCAATTTCCCTTCCTACGTGGTTAAAGATGCCCTCTAATGCATCTCGTCCACATCTCGCACCTCCGCCCTCAGACCCCACCTCTCCAACCGTAACAAGGACAGAATGCCCCTGGTGCTCACCCTCCACCCTACCAACCTTCGCATAACCCAAATCATCTGCCGACATTTCTGCCACCTCCAAAAAGCCCCCACCACCAGGGACATATTTCCCTCCCCACCACTTTCCGCCTTCCGCAAAGACCGTTCCCTCCGTGACTACCTGGTCAGGTCCACGCCCCCCTACGACCCACCCTCCCATCCTGGCACTTTCCCCTGCCACCGCAGGAACTGTAAAACCTGTGCCCACACCTCCTCCCTCACCTCTATCCAAGGCCCTAAAGGAGCTTTCCACATCCATCAAAGTTTTACCTGCACATCCACCAATATCATTTATTGTATCCGTTGCTCCCGATGTGGTCTCCTCTACATTGGGGAGACTGGATGCCTCCTAGCAGAACGCTTTAGGGAACATCTCCGAGACACCTGCACCAATCAACCACACCGCCCCGTGGCCCAACATTTCAACTCCCCCTCCCACTCTGCCAAGGACATGGAGGTTCTGGGCCTCCTTCACCGCTGCTCCCTCACCACCAGACGCCTGGAGAAAGAACGCCTCATCTTCCGCCTCGGAACACTTCAACCCCAGGGCATCAATGTGGACTTCAACAGTTTCCTCATTTCCCCTTCCCCCACCTCATCCTAGTTTCAAACTTCCAGCTTAGCACTGTCCCCGTGACTTGTCTGGACTTGTCCGACCTGCCTAGCTCCTTTTCCACCTATCCACTCCACCCTTTCCTCCCTGACCTATCACCTTCATCTCCTCCCCCACTCACCCATTGTACTCTATGCTACTCTCTCTCCACCCCCAACCTCCCCAAGCTTATCTCTCCACACTTCAGTCTCTCTGCCTTTAATCCTGATGAAGGGCTTTTGACCGAAATGTCGATTTCGCTGCTCGTTGGATGCTGTCTGAACTGCTGTGCTCTTCCAGCACTACTAATCCAGAGCCTGTTACAGCCTATCAAGGGAGCCCTGAAATGTTTGGCTGCAATGGATTCCCAGATAATGCTCCAGAAATTTGCAGCAGCAAGGTACGTGATCAAATTTTCATGTCAGGAATCATTGCTGACACTGCAGTGGCCAAGAAAATCGCAACCTGCACATAAATCATGCAGAATGAGATAATAATATATTATTGCCCTCATTGCTCACGAGCAAGATTCTCACCTCATTATCTAAACCTTTGGCGGAAAATTGGACTTTTTCTCAATGTTGAGAATGTCATTTTCTGTTCTCACCATATTTTGCCAATTAAATCACCATTGCCCATAATTTCCAGTGCTGGAAATGCTCTGCACTGAGAGTCTATTCAAACAATTTATTCTGGATGTAGGTTTGCTCGCTGAGTTGGAAGGTTCATTTCCAGACATTTCATCACCTTACTAGGTAACATCTTCAGTGGGCCTCTGGCGAAACACTGCTGATATTTCCTGCTTTCTATTGGGTTTCTTTGGGTTGGTGATGTCATTTCCTGTGGTGAAGTCACTTCTTATAGTGAAGTCATGTCCTGTTCTTTTTCTCAGGGTGTGGCAGATGGGGTCTAACTCGATGTGTTTGTTGATAGAGTTCCGGTTAGAATGCCATGCTTCTAGGAATTCTCATGTGTGTCTTTGTTTGGCTTCTCCTAGGATGGATGTGTTGTCCCAGTCGAAGTGGTGTCCTTCCCTATCTGTATGTAAGGATACTAGTGAAAGTGGGTCATGTTGTTTTATGGGGAGAAACTGAGGACTGCAGATTCTGGAGATCAGAGCTGAAAATGTGTTGCTGGAAAAGTGCAGCAGGTCAGGCAGCATCCAAGGAACAGGAAAATCGACGTTTTGGGCATGAGCCCTTCTTCAGGAATGAGGAAAGTGTGTCCAGCAGGCTAAGATAAAAGGTAGGGAGGAGGGACTTGGGGGAAGGGCATTGGAAATGCGATAGGTGGAGGGAGGTCAAGGCGAGGGTGATAGGCCGGAGTGGGGGTGGGGGCAGAGAGGTCAGGAAGAAGATTGCAGGTTAGGAAGGTGGTGCTGATTTCAAGGGATTTGACTGAGACAGGGTGGGGGGAGGGGAAATGAGGAAACTGGAGAAATCTAGGTTCATCCCTTGTGGTTGGAGGGTTCCTAGGCGGAAGATGAGGCGTTCTTCCTCCAGCCGTCGTGTTGCTATGGTCTGGCGATGGAGGAGTCCAAGGACCTGCATGTCCTTGGTGGAGTGGGAGGGGGAGTTGAAGTGTTGAGCCACGGGGTGGTGGGGTTGGTTGGTCCGGGTGTCCCAGAAACGTTCTGCAAGTAGGCATCCTGTCTCCCCAATATAGAAGAGGCCACATCGGGTGCAGCGGATGCAGTAAATGATGTGTGTGGAGGTGCAGGTGAATTTGTGGCGGATATGGAAGGATCCCTTGGGGCCTTAGAGGGAAGTAAGGGAGGAGGTGTGGGCGCAAGTTTTGCATTTCTTGCGGTTGCTGGGGAAGGTGCCGGGAGTGGAGGTTGGGTTGGTGGGGGGTGTGGACCTGACGAGGGAGTCACGGAGGGAGTGGTCTTTTCAGAACACTGATAGGGGAGGGGAGGGAAATATATCTCTGGTGGTGGGGTCCGTTTGGAGGTGGCGGAAATGACGAAGAATGATACGATGTATGTGGAGGTTGGTGGGTTGGTAGGTGAGGACCAGTGTGGTTCTGTCCTGGTGGTGATTGGAGGGGCGGGGCTCAAGGGCGGAGGAGCGGGAAGTGGAGGAGATATGGTGGAGGGAATCGTCGATCACGTCTGGGGGGAAATTGCGGTCTTTGAAGAAGGAGGCCATTTGGGTTGTACGGTATTGGAACTGGTCCTCCTGAGGTCAGGGTGGAAGGTGTTGGTAAAGTGGATAAACTGCCAGTGTAGCTGCGGAAGATGGATTGTTCTACCTCCTGCCCATGTGTTGTTTTCCTGTAGATGCTGGTTTGAAGTTCCCCATTGGCTGTTTGCTCTACTGTGACATCTAGGAATGACAGTTTGTTGTTGTTTTCCTCCTCATACGTGAATTTTATGCCAGTAATGGTATTATTGATAGACTTAAAAGTTTCCTCTAATTTATTTTGTTTAGTGATGAGAAAGGTGTCGTCCATGTAGCGCACCCAAAGTTTGGGTTGGCTGGTTGGCAGAACTGTTTGTTCAAGTCTCTACATCACTGCCTTTGCTAAGAACCCTAATATCGGAGATCCCATGGGTATTCCGTTGGTTTGTCCATAGGTTTTGTTGTTGAAGGTGAAGTGTGTGGTAAGGCATAGGTTCACTAGCTTGATAATACTGTCCTTGTTGTTGAAGTTAGTGGTGTTTGGTGTATGTGTCTTTGGGTCTTCTAAAGGCTATTCAAAAAGAATGGGTACTCAATCTCACAGTCTGCCGATTTCTCAGCAACAAAACAAAACAAGCTGACAAAACATGTCTAGAAACCTTAGCCACTCTCCCCTACATCAAAGGCATCTTGGAAATGACTGCCAGACTACTCATACCCCATGGCATCATGGTAGCCCACAAACCCACCAACACACTAAAACAGCAGCTAATGAACTTGAAAGACCCTATACAGACAACAAGCAAAACGAATGTCACTTACAAAATACCGTGCAAGGACTGTAACAAACACTACATTGGACAAACAGGGAGAAAACTAGCCACCAGGATACTTGAACACCAACTAGCCACAAATGACATGACTCGCTCTCGCTAGTATCCTTACCCACAGATTAGGAAAGACACCACTTCAACTGGGACACCACATCCATCCCAGGAGAAGACAAACAAAGACACACACGGGAATTCCTAGAAGCATGGCATTCCAACCTCTATCAACAAACACATTGAGTTAGAACCCCTGAGAAAAGAATAGGAAGTAACTTCACTACAGGAAATGACATCACCACCCCAAACATATAAATAGAAAGCAGGAATTGTCAGCAGTACTTCGCCGAAGGTGCCCACAGAAGATGTTACCTAGTAAGGTGATGAAACGTCTGGAAATGAACCTCCCAGCTCAACGAGCAAACCTACATCCAGAACCTCAACTTGAGCTACAAATCTTCTCAAAACTCGTTAAAATCTTTTATTGATTTTAAGAAAAATGCTGCAAATTTCCAATGGGTAGGACAGGCTACACTTTAATTATTAATGAAATTTCACATGACATATGACGATCAATTCTTGATCTAAATTTTATTTCTGATAAAAGGGCAAGCAAAAAGTATTGCTGCCGCTACTGAAGACAAAAGAAAGCAGTCAAAGAACAATGGAACTTCTTTGTTCAAAGCTGCTCAGCAGATTTGGTATTCATAGTGTTAACATGAAAGCACATTTCATTGATACAACTTAACTTTCCTCCTTACCTAAAACCCTAGCAATTTAATCAAGTGAAAAACAATAAATTATTTGTATTCAGTATTTAATTTGTATAGGGAGCAGGTAAGTTACTCAAGTCTTAATTTGAAGATCTATTTAGGTTCTGAGCTGATGACTACATTCTGCGTGAAAAGTGCATTTCTGGTGTTAGTTATTGGGAAGTAAATTGACATTTATGTATTCTAGGAGAAAGTGAGGACTGCAGATGCTGGAGATCAGAGCTGAAAAACGTGTTGCTGGAAAAGCGCAGCAGGTCAGGCAGCATCCAAGGAGCAGGAGAATCGATGTTTTGGACATTAGCCCTTCTTCAGGAATCATGCATTTATGTAGAATTTATGTATTCTACAAAGAAGACAGAGTGTTTCAACTAGGCAGACATTTAACAAAATCCTTTGTGTATTTTCAGTCAATTATGGTTATAACATAATCACAATATTTAAATCTTGGAGATACTAATGTTCCATATCTCACATCGGTCATAATGATTTTCAACTCCTAAAGACTGAGAAAATTTTCAGATATTACATTTCTTTGATGACTGACCAAAAATTACAGTGCTCCTCCTTATATGCTGGACATGAAAATCAAAGTAATCCTCTATACAATATTTTGATCTTTGACACAGAAGCATGGCATTTCTTCATTCAGTCATATTTCTCTCAGACTCAATGAAACTAATGTCTAGTGAATGGTCCTGAAATATTTCTGTACAAAAAGCAGTGGCTCAGATTTTACTGTTGGGCCTTCTGGGAATGGGACAGTGGCTAGATTTGATATCATGCAGGAAATCCAGATGTAAGTGCAATGTGTCTATCAGTGACTTTGTATCTCAGCCAATTCATCATAATTTTATGTCCAGGATTCTTAACTCATCAGCCACACTGGTTGTGATGCGGTCTGTGTCATAATGTCAACTCCATTATATACAGAGCCATTCCACATTTAACAGTTGAAGAAGTTTGGGTTTAATAGAAGTGAAATAATGGATTCCTTCTGTGCAAATTGTTAGAATCAATCCTGAAAGATCAGGTAAACTGTGACCTAGAAGGGCATAGATTCAGAGATAGGCAGCATGGCTTTGTGCAGGGAAGGTCATGCCTTACAAATTTCATTGAAGTCTTTGAGAAAGTGACAAGGAGATTGATGAAGGAACTGGGGTGAACATTATCTACATAGATTTTAGTAAGGCATTTAACAAGGTACCACATGGCAGACTGGTCAAAGAAGTAAAAGCCATTAGAAAGAGGGTAATGTGTCAAATTGAATCCAAGATTAGCTTAGTAACAGAAAACAAAGGATAATGGTTCATGGATAAAAAGTTATTTCAAGTGGTGTACTGCAGGGCTCAGTGTTGGGACCCCTGCTACTTGCTTTTGCATTAACAATTTGGTCTGGACACTGACGTGTGCAATTGGGAAATTTGCAGACGACACAAAAATTGGCCGTGTAGTGGATAGTGCAGAGGCAAGCTATAAGCTACAAAGTAATACAGATGGGTTGGGGGAGTGGGCAGAGAAATGGCAGATGGAGCTCATCTCTAATAACTGTGCGGTAATGCATTTAGCGAGTTCAAACAGTAAAAGGAAATACACAATAAATGGGAATATATTGATAGGGGTAGATGAAATGAGAGATCTTGGCATGCAAATGCACAGGTCCCTAACGCTAGCTGTCCAGGTAGAGAAGATTGTAAGGAAGGCATATGGAATGCTTTCTTTCATTGGTAGAAGTATAGAATATATGTCCACATAAAGCAGGGATGCAATGATAAAACTATATAAAAAACTGGGGAGGCCACAACTGGAGTATTGTTTGCAGTTCTGATCATCACATTACATAACTGCACTGGAGAGAGTGCAAAGAAGATTTACTGGAATGTTGCCAGGCTGGAAAATTGTAGCCATAAGAAGACATTAAAGAGATTGGGATTGGTTTCCTTGGAACAGACAAGGCTGAGGGGTGACATGATCAAGGTGTACAAAGTTATGAGATAGAGACAGACATAGAGTCAACAGGAAGAACCTATTTTATTTGTGAGAGATCAAAAACTGGGAGATCATAGATTCAAAGTAAGTGGCAGAAGGAATTGAGGGGATTTGAGGAAAAACGTTTTTACGCAGAAGGTGGTGGGTGTCTGGAATTCAATACTTGAATTGGTGGTGGAGGCACAGACTTAAAACTCTTTTAAAAAGTACCTGGATCTGTACCCTTAATGCTGTAATCTGCAGGACTATGGGCTGTGTGCAGGAAGATGGGATTAGAAAAGGCATCTGGGGTGTTTTTGGGGTGGCATGGACAAGATGGGCTGACTGGCCCCCTTCTGTGCTGTATCATTTCTATGGTTCTGAAAGATGCATTTCTTTTCAGTGACATTCTGGATTTATTGATCAAAGCTAGGATGAGTTGGAAAGTAGTGTTCTCAGACTTTCAGAGGAAGAAACCCGCAACCAAGGTTAAGATGGTATGCTTGCAGGTTGTAGAGGAGATCAATAGCTGGAGCCGTGTGCCATGATCCTGTGTTTAAGCAGAGTGTGCTTTCATGAGCTAAGCAGGAGTGGTGACTAAAGTGGCATGGTCAACTGTACCCATACACTCAATTCTACTCAAGTTGATCACTGTTCACACCCTCTTATTTTGCAGATGACCTTTCCTTTTTTTTAAGTGCTGGTCCTCACATTCCCACCTACCCATCTACCCCTTCCACACACCCTCATTGTATGGAGATGTCGTGCCTCTACCTCATATTTAATTTCAACAAATGCATTCCAACCATCAGAAGAACTCATGCCACTACATTCAATCATATATCTCACTTTTTCCCCCTTCCTGGTCAAGGCAGCACTAAGCATCAAGGATTAGAAAGAACTGGAGGGGACCCCCCCAAAAATCTCACAAATGATGAGCGCAGCTGGATGAAGTAGTGGAGAGCTGAAAGGTTCTGATGTTGGAGATGGTGAGTCAGAAAGCTCCCAGTTACAGT
The DNA here is from genome assembly GCF_020745735.1 of Hemiscyllium ocellatum. NCBI lineage: Eukaryota > Metazoa > Chordata > Chondrichthyes > Orectolobiformes > Hemiscylliidae > Hemiscyllium > Hemiscyllium ocellatum. The sequence continues at coordinate 59,304,259 of NC_083407.1, read as the reverse complement.
GACAATGAGATAAAAGCCACCAATGTGCCATTTGACACTTTTAATCACATTGGCTTATTTTTAGTTTTAAGTGAATATGGGTCATACTTTGCAAGCAATTGCAAAATGACAACACTTTTGACTGTGCTGAAAAATTCCTATTTATGTATTTCAATACCTGCAGTGATATTTTTAACTTCTTCCCACAGCATGGCCTACTGATGGGAAGAAGAATGAAAGGCTGCAGTGAAGCTTATTCTGGGTGAAGCCTTGACCCCGATAACATTGTGAGCCAAAATACATCCATTAAGGTCAATCTTCAGCTGAAAGATTAGTGAGTGTTTTATAACAATTTTAGACACTTCAAAAAAACTGGAAACTTTTAATAAACTTAAGATTTTATAAATGTGTAAATATTTAAAAACAACTGACATAATTGAATAGGCCTTCCTAAATTTCAAAAACGTTATAATAATTGGTAAGTGCAGTGCAAAATCATTAAGAAGATCAGTAAAGAAGACAGCTTATTTGGAAAAGCTTTTATTTACCTACTTACAGAAAGGAAGATAGCAGCATAAAAGGCAAAAGAGAGGAAGAGATATCATAAATACAGTGAGTAAAGCCTCAACACATTCTTAATGAGACAGAAATGTATTGCTAATGGTAAGTATAGGGTTCCCAGAGAAGTTAGTATCGTGCTGTAGTAAGAGGATGCTGAGAATGAGACTACAAACAGGACTGCTTCATGGTGGCCAATGTTGCAAGAAATTGAAAGATCCGATGTGATCTGCCAAGGTTTAGAGTATTCTTCGAAATGTTTTTGTTTAAAATTATAATTTAGAAAACATTATGAAGCAAAGATCGCATATGATGACGACTGAGATGATCAAAGCTAGTTCATGACAAGTGGGCATAAGATTCAGTTGCCTTTGAGGACAGGGTTCAGCAAGTACTTGTGACGATCTATCTGCAGCTCACAGATTGGAATGTAGCATTGTCTTCAAAAGCACCCAACAAGTCTTACTCCTATCTACAAGGAAGAACAAAGTGATAGTTACTTTACACATTTATTTTGACTAAGTTTGCTCATTACGTCTGGGGACATTCATTGACTGGAGTTGTGTTAACATTTTTGAAGGATCATAGAGAAGGAGTTCTGTTAATTATTGTAATCATAATATTTATAAATTACAGTTTGTGATCTACTTGAGTATGGTTACATATTGGTATGTCATTCTAAAATATTGAAAATAATTTTATCAACATTACAATTTACAAAGTAGAAAAACAACTAATTAGCGCAAAGTTCTTGATATTAAAGTTCTTGCACAAAGCATCTGATGTTTGTTACTTTCAATAATAAGCATCTTAGAAGTTATGCAATAATCTTTGCTGTGAAAAATGTCACTTGCTTCACTTTCCACTTACATTATTCTTTTGTATAATTTTTCTGCAGGAAAAAGTCTTTGTCAATCTTATTGTCTGAGTGCTTCAGCCACAGCAGCTCTCTAGTTGCTCTGGAAGCAACAATGGGGGAATTCATAGAAGAATTAATTATTAAATAAAAACCTGATACTAGCTGTACTGTACAAGGTGATATTACTTCCAATGATCAAAAGTTAGATCAATGAGGTAGCTTTTAAAGGAGGAATGTGAGTTAGTGAGGCTGTGAGGTGTGGTAACTCAGAGCTTGCACTCCACCAGTCCAATGGGTAAAGATTATTTCTACCTGCTTCAGGCAGGCAACAGATCAAGGACAGGGACATATGGATGAGGCACAGGTCGGGATAGTTTTATGTTTCTTTAGCCCTGTTCACCCAATTCCTGTCCTAAGTTATGTGTTAGGGACACAGACATTACATGATGAATTTTACTGTAAATGAGATGTTGCTAATATTCTGTGTTGCATTCTCATGTTCTATAGCAGCTGAATTACTTTCAAAGGAAAGCTAATGGAACAAATCAGCTACAATTTAAGACTGCAGTTAGAATGGTTAATGCTGATTGATCAACAATTAAATTCTCCCTCCTCTGATCATGGACCCAAATGATTGAGTGAACTTGTTAAAAGTGGTTAAATTCTTTGAACATTTCCAATTCAGCACACCATCTCTTGTATTGATGCTAGTGTATGTATAAAAGGAGTTCTCTAGTGGAAGAAACAGAGAGGATCAGTGAATCAATCCCTGAAATTATTCTTTGCCAAATATTGAAAGAAATCTCCATGCTGAGAGCATTTGAAGAATCTGTAATACTGTTTACAAAGGAATAGATGGCTGAGGTAACTCTTAATAACCTATTAACTGACAATGACCATGCTGAGACTGATACTGCAAAGGATTTATTGTGAGCATTGTAATGTAAGAATCTGATTTTTATCTTTTTAATTATTCTGGCTATTGAGGGAGTGCAGCGTAGGTTCATGAGGTCAATTCCTGGAATGGCAGGACTACCTTACGCTGAAAGACTGGAGCGACTGGGCTAGTATACCATTGAGTTTAGAAGACTGAGAGGGGATCTGATTGAGAGATATAAGATTATTAAAGGATTGGACACTCTGGAGGCAGGAAACATGTTTCTGTTGATGGGTGAATGCCGAACCAGAGGACACAGCTTAAAAATATGGGGTAGACAATTTAGGACAGATGAGGAGAAACTTCTTCATCCAGAGAGTGGTAGCTGTGTGGAATGCTCTGCCCCAGAGGGAGTGGAGGCCAAGTCTCTGGATTCATTTAAGAAAGAGTTGGATAGAGCTCTCAAGGATAGTGGAATCAAGGGTTATGGAGATAAGGCAAGAACAGGATACTGATTAAGGATGATCAGCCATGATCATATTGAATGGTGGTGCAGGCTTGAAGGACAGAATGGCCTACTCCTGCACCTATTGTCTATTGTCTAATTAAAAGTTTGAATGCTAATAATTAGCATACAAAATGTAATTCATTACATTCTCAATCATCAGTAAAGTGATGGAAGGTGTCAACGGTGCTATTAAGCAGCACCTGCTCAGCAATAATCTGCTCAGTAATGCCCAGCTTGGCTTCTGCCAGGGCCATTCAGCTCCTGACCTAATTACAGCTTTGGTTCAAACACGGACAAAAGGTGTGAATTTCAGAGATAATGTGAAAGTGACAGCCCTTGACGTCAAGACCATTTTTGATCAAGGATGGCAATAAGTCACCTTTAAAACTGGAGTCAATGGGAATCAGTGGCAATGCCCTCCATTGCTTGGAGTTATATCTGATACAAAGGAAGATGGTTGTTGGAGGTCAGCCATCTCTGCTCCAGGATATCTCTGCAGCAGTACCTCAGGGTAGTGTCCTGAATAAAACGTTTTCAGCTGCTTTATCAACAATCTTTCTTCCATTATAAGGACAGAAAAATTCATTGATGATAGCACAATGTTTAGCATGGTTTGCACATCTCAGATACTGAAGTAGTCTATGCACAAATGCAGTAAAACCTGGACAATATTGAAGATTGGGCTGATAAGCGACAAGTAACATTTGTGCCAAGTGGTGCTCAGTAACGACCATATCCAACAAGAAACTTTAATTGTTATCACTTGACATTCAATTGTATTATCACCAATCAACATCCTGGGAATTACCCTTGACCGGAACCTGAACTGGACTACAAGAGCTTGTCAGAGACGAGGAATCTTGTAGTAAGTAACTCATTTCCAGACCCCCCCCTCAAGACCTGTCCTCTACTAAGACATAAGTTAGGATTGTGAAGGAATATTCCTCATCTGTCTGGATGACAGAAGCTTGACCAATCCAAGTCAAAGAAGCCTGCAGATTGACACCAGTTCCACAAACATTCACTCTCTACATCACCAGCAGTAGCAGCTATGTATACCATCTATGGAATGCACTTCAGAAATTCTCCAAGGCTTCTTAAACAGCACCTTTCAAATCTTTGATCACTTCCATCCAGAATTAAGAGGATCAGATACATGCTTTCATCTAGAAGTATACAGGGAGCATATTCCCTTCCAAGTCACACATCATCCTGATTTGAAAATCAGGATCCTTCAGTATCATAGGATCAAATTCCTGTAACTCCCTTCATATCAATTTTGAGAGTCTTTAGAAACTGCAGCAGTTCCAGAAAGAAGCTCACCATCTTCACAGAGAAAAGTAGGGATGAGCAAGAAATGGTACCCCTGCCAATAATGTTGACATCCCATGAATGAATAAAGAAGAATTGAACTAACCAAGTCAATACCATAATTACATCACCGGGGTGAAAGGTGACTTTGGCTGGAACCTGAATGTTGAAGAATATTTGACAGGAAGCCAGGAAATGATGGTTGGGTAGCTCTATGAATTAAGAATAGCATATAATCAGTATTGAGATATTTCCTTAATTTCAAAGAACAAAATATAGAATCAGTTTGGATGGAGGTAAGAAACAGCTAAGGTAGGGGACCACTTGTGACAGTAGTTTACAGACTCCCCGAAAAGCAATTACATTGTAGAGCAGAATATGCAAAAAGGAATAAGTGAGGTGTGTAAGGATGATATAGTAATAATCAAAAGCAACTTTAATCTGCATGTGGATTTGGAGGGCAGATTAGCAAAAGTATCCTGGAAAATGAGTTCACAGAATGATTTCAGAATAATTATTTGCAGCAGTATGTTCTACAGCACGTGGCAGATTATTCTTAACCTGGTATTGTGTAATTAGGCAGATTTAATCAATAACCACATGGTAAGAGAGCCTCTGGGTGATTGTGGGTAGAACACGAAAGAATTTCATGTTAGTCTTGAAAGAGAGACTTGTGGGTCCACGTTGAATGGTTTAAACCTAAATAAAAGTAATTGTGAGGATATAACTGCAGAGCTAGCTCAGGTTGACTGGGAAAATAAGCTAAAACAATGAACAGTAGAGATGGGGTGTCAAATGTTTGGGAAATATTTAACATCTTTCAACAAAGTTTAGTATTGTGGGAAAAAAAATCAGCCCTTTGAGAAGGATGCACCATTCATGATTAAAAGGAATTTAAGGGTAGTATTACATTAAAAGAAACACTACATAAATCTACAAAGATTTGTGGTAGTTCAGAAGATTGGATCAATTTTAAGAACCAAGAAAGAATGACTAAAAAGAAAAAGAGTGAGAGCACGGTGTGAGAGAAAGTTGACTCGTCATATTAAAACATGTAGCATGAGTTCCTGTAAGCATTTGAATAGGAGTAAAATAACGAAAACTAGTATTAGTCTTCTGGAGAGCTGGTCTGGGGAATGGATTTTGGAAAACAATGTAATGTTGGTATTTTTAACAGATAGTTTGAATGTCTTATAGTGTAAAACTTAGAAAACTTCCCAAATATATTTGAAAATCAAGAGGTAATAGAGAAGGATGAACCCGAAGTCCGCCTTGGAGGATGGTCACCCAAAGGTCCGAGGTCAAACGTCCTGGACCACTGAAGTGTTCCCCAAGGTGGACTTCGGGACAGGCAGCAGCGAAAAGTGGCCGAGCAGAGGCTGATAGCTAAGTTCGGTACCCATAAGGAGGGCCTCAACCGGGACCTTGGGTTCAGGTCACACTACAGGTGACCACCATTGCACTATATATATATATATATATATACACACACACACCCACACACTCACACACGGACGCACATATACACAGATGTGCACACAGACACACACACACACACCCTTAACAGACACACACACTCCCACACTCACACATGCATCCCGTCACAGACTTAAGACACTCTACACTCGCTACACACACACGCATACACTTTCTCACACTCACGGCCCCAACCCAGACAGACAGACACGCACACACAGACAAAGACCCACATGCACACATATATTTTGTGGGCTGAATTTGTACTTGCAGGGTTACATTGTACTTTGCTCAAAACTACATGCATTCATGTAGAACTCTGAGCTCAAAAACTGCATGAATTAATGTAAAACTCCGTTATCTCACTTTTTAGATTAGAATCAATCTAAACATCATGGCATAGACAGAGAACACAGGGGTAACACCTTCAACATATTGTCTAGCTATCACCATTGTTAACAGCTAACCTGAGAATGCAACTTTTTAAAAAAGGTTTTGTGATTTACATATGAAAGAAGTGAAACAATCATGGTATTCAAACAGATGAAAGACTTAACAGACAATCAATTTTTCAATGCATAATTTCAGTTACATCACACTGTAAATGTTTACTATCAATTCTGTGTTAGGATTGAGCCCTCCACAATCACCTGATGAAGGAGCAACCCTCCGAAAGCTAGGGTGCTTCCAATTAAACCTGTTGGATTATAACCTGATGTTGTGTGATTTTTAACTTTGTACACCCCAGTCCAACACCGGTATCTCCAAATCATGACTACTCATGAATCATGCAATGTTAGTATGGAGGTTCAGCAAGGGAGTGTGAAAACAAACAGTGATTTCATTCATTGCAAGGAGAAGGGAATGCAAAACTGGAGAGGTTTTACTGCGGCTGCATAAAATGTTGGTGAGACTACACCCCAAGTATTGTGTACAATTTTGTTCTCTTTATTTGACAAAGCATATAATTAGTTTAAATGTATTTCAGAGAGCATTTACTTGATTCATTTCTGGTATGGAGGACTTAAGAAAGGGTGAAGAGGTTAGATGAAGAGAGAATGTTTTTCAAACTTAGAAGGTCCTAGGGGATTGGATGTTATGGATAATGGGAGAATGTTTCCTCTTATGAAGGAGACTAAAACCTGGGACATTGTTTAAAAGGAAGATTCCTTATTTTTAAAACAGAAATGAGGAAAAGTTCTTCTCGAGAATGATTAGTGTTAATTTTCCTTCCCAGGGTCTTTAAATTTGTTCAAGGCTGAGCTAGATAAATGTTTGATAGATGAAGGGATCCAGGATAAATGGATGCAGAGAAGAAATCACAACCAGATGATCTTAATCAATAATCAAGCAGGCAGAAGGGGACAATTGGCCTAATTCTACTCTCAAGTATTTGTCCCTATGCACAACAGAGTAACAGGCTGAGAACTTGCAATAATTGTTTTACTTTTGGACTCTACAAAACCTCACTGCCACTTATAAGGCTAAAGGCAAGAGTGTGATCATATATTAACTGTTCATCTGGACGGATGCAGCTGCATCATCTTGTGAAAATCTTGACAATATCATGAATAAAGCAGTTTGCTCGATTGGCAATCTTTACAATTGACGCAAAATGTACCATCGGAGCACTGTTGTTACAGTATGTATGACTGAAAGATTGCATCAAAACTATAGTTTGGGAATAGATAATGATAAAACATAATGTTTTTGTACCATTATTACAAAATGTAATGAAATATATTTATTATTTTTTGTGAATGCCACTTTACATTTTTTGCAGTTTCCTTGTGTGTTTGTTTCAGATCTTACCAATCTCTTCATTTCACAATGTGTAATAGCAATTTTTGTTTTTGAACTTACGCAGATGCCTTCTATATGCCTACCATAAATTTCAAAGATAAAAGTACTTAAATTGCTTAAAATATTTTTTCTTCCCAACCAGACACCACTATTTACACATTATCAAGTTGTGTGTCTAAAATGTTATTATACGACTTCACTCAAATTGAAGCTTCAATCTTACTCAATGTCTAATTTGTATAAAGCTTGACAATCCTTAGCTAAGATCCAACTTACATAACATATTCTAGTCACTTCATTTTCATTTTAACCAGCTGTAGGATTTATAATATATAAGGTTAAAACAATATTTACAGGTTAGTTAATAAGTTTACTGCAGTTATCAATGTTGGGCTATGTTATTGAAATGGATTAGTGGTACTGGAAGAGCACAGCAGTTCAGGCAGCATCCGAGGAGCAGTAAAATCAACGTTTCGGGCAAAAGCCCTTCGTCAGAAAAACAGGCAGAGATCCTGAAGGGTGGAGAGATAAGTGAGAGGAGGGTGGGGATGTGGAGAAAGTAGCATAGAATACTATAGGTGAGTGGGGGAGGGGATGAAGGTGATAGGTCAAGGGGGGAGGGTGGAGTGGATAGGTGGAAAAGAAGATATTCAGGTAGGACAAGTCATGGGGACAGTACTGAGCTGGAAGTTTGGCATTAGGATGAGGTGGGGGAAGGGGAAATGAAGAAACTGTTGAAGTCCAGATTGATGCCCTGGGGTTGAAGTGTTCTGAGGCGGAAAAGGAGGCGTTCTTCCTCCAGGCATCTGGTGGTAAGGGAGCGACGGTGAAGGAGGCCCAGCACCTCCATGTCCTCAGCTGAGTGGGAGGGAGAGTTGAAATGTTGGGCCACGGGGCGGTGTGGTTGATTGTTGCGGGTGTCCTAGAGATGTTCCCTAAAGCTCTCTGCTAGGAGGAGTCCAGTCTCCCCAATGTAGAGGAGACGGCATCGGGAGCAACGGATACAATAAATGATATTAGTGGATGTGCAGGTAAAACTTTGATGGATGTGGAAGACTCCTTTAGGGCCTTGGATGGAGGTGAGGGAGGAGGTGTGGGCACAGGTTTTACAGTTCCTGTGGTGGCAGGGGAGGGTGCCAGGATGGGATGGTGGGTTTTAGGGGGGCGTGGACCTGACCAGGTAGTCACGGAGGGAACGGTCTTTGTGGAAGGCGGAAAGGGGTGGGGAGGGAAATATATCCCTGGTGGTGAGGTCTGTTTGGAGGTGGCGGAAATGTTGGCGGATGATTTGGTTTATCCGAAGGTTGGTAGGGTGGAAGGTGAGCACCAGGGATGTTCTGTCCTTGTTATGGTTGGAGGGATGGGGTCTGAGGGCGGAGGTGCGAGATGTGGACGAGATGCGTTGGAGGGCATCTTTAACCACGTAGGAAGGGAAATTGCGGTCTCTAAAGAAGGAGGCCATCTGGTGTGTTCTATGGTGGAACTGGTCCTCCTGGGAGCAGATATGGTGGAGGCGGAGGAATTGGGAAAACGGGATGGCATTTTTGCAAGAGAGAGGGTGGGAAGAGGTGTAATCCAGGTAGCTATGGGAGTCAGTGGATTTGTAAAAAATGTCGGTGTCAAGTTGGTTGTCATTAATGGAGATGGAGAGGTCCAGGAAGGGGAGAGAGGTGTCAGAGATGGTCCAGGTAAATTTAAGGTCAGGGTGGAATGTGTTAGTGAAGTTGATGAATTGCTCAACCTCCTCGCGGGAGCACGAGATGGCACCAATTCAGTCATCAATGTAGCGGAGGAAGAGGTGGGGAATGGTGCCAGTGTAATTACAGAAGATCGAATGTTCTACGTAGCGAGCAAAGAGACAGGCATAGCAGGGGCCCATACGGGTGCTCATGGCTACCTCTTTGGTCTGGAGGAAGTGGGAGGATCGAAGGAAAAATTGTTAAGGGTGAGGACCAGTTCAGCCAAATGAATGAGAGTGTCGGTGGAAGGGTACTGTTGGGGATGTCGGGAGAGGAAGAAACGGAGGGCTTGGAGGCCCTGGTCTTGGTGGATGGAGGTGTAGAGGAATTGGATATCCATGATGAAGATGAGGCATTGATGGCGGGGAAACAGAGGTGGAGGACGTGGGTGGTGTCTCGAACGTATGCGGGGAGTTCCTGGACTGGGAGGATAGGACAGTGTCGAGGTAGGTACAAATGAATTCAGTCAGGCAGGAGCATGCTGAGACAATGGTCGGTCAGGGTGGTCAGGCTTGTGGATATTGGGAAGGAGGTAGAACTGGACAGTGCGGGGTTCCCGGACTATGAGGTTGGAAGCTGTGGGTGGGCGATCTCCTGAAGTTATGAGGTTCTGTATGGTCTGGGAGATGATGGTTTGGTGAAGGGGGTGGGGTCATGGTCGGGGGGGGTAGGAAGAGGTACCCTTGAGTTGGCGTTTGGCTTCAGCAGTGTAGAGGTCAGTGCGCCAGACTACCACTGCATCCCCTTTATCTGCTGGCTTGATGGTGAGGTCGGGACCCTATGTTATTGAACTACAGTTTCAGCAGTGGTGACCATCCATTACATTGTGCTCTTGCATGCATATAATACTCAAGCTGTCACACTATGGACGCTAGGAAATTGTTTCCGTTAGGCAAGGAGACTAGGACCCGTGGACACAGCCTTAGAATTAGAGGGGGTCAATTCAGAACAGAAATGCGGAGACATTTCTTCAGCCAGAGGGTGGTGGGCCTGTGGAATTCATTGCCACAGAGTGCAGTGGAGGCCGGGACACTAAATGTTTTCAAGGCAGAGATTGATAAATTCTTGATGTCACAAGGAATTAAGGGCTATGGGGAGAATGCTGGTAAGTGGAGTTGAAATGCCCATCAGCCATGATTGAATGGCGGCGTGGACTCGATGGGCCGAATGGCCTTACTTCCACTCCTATGTCTTATGGTCTTATGGTCCCAACATCAGATAAAATGCAGACTCTCCATTGTCATGGTGGTAGTGGTACAGATGTAGTCTGTATTTTTTTCCTTTAAAAAGTCTTGACAGTTAGAGTGGCTGTCAAAACTGTGCATTGAAAGAGAAAAAAAAGCTTGCATGAACATTAGGAGTTGTTATCCTGTTTGTAGATGACAAATATAGTTGCCATCTCTTTTTACCCCCTCTACCTCAGTCTCCTTAGTTCCTTCCACCCACTTCACAAACTGACTCAGTTTTCCTAACACTTTCTAAACTGCTTGACCTGAATTTTGGAATAGTTTTGACTTGCAGCAGAAATGTCACTGGAGGTCAGCTATTACTGATTGTGTAGTGATGGACGTGAAGGTTTTTCAATGTTTATCATTCGATGTTTATTGTGTGGTGAACTCTATTACCCCTCAAAAAAATTATAATTTGGAAGTAATTGTTGGTGAAATGGACAAATGGACATTAAACCTGTTTTTATGGCTCTCTTTTGTCTTTTAGCATAGCTCTAACAAAACTGTTTTAAGGGTTTAAATGCCTTTGTTAAAATCACACCGTGGAATTCCATATGAACATGTTAAAATTTCTCTTTCTCTCACACATATTACATTTCCTGATTTAGCAGCAGTGATTACAAGTTATGGCTTTTAAAATGTGGACGTTAAATAGGATTCAATGAGAAGTTATGAAACAAAAATGAAAGGAAACTAAATTAATACACAATAAATATCATCGGTCAGGTTTTATTCTAGGGACATTTTAGAATTGCTCAGCTATCATTAAGGCTATTTCTGAGACCTCAAATCACCATGAAAATTTTCTAAACTGCAAATCACTTCACAAAATGTAACAGTAGTCCTGTGTATCCTGTATAGTGAATGAAGTGGGGGGTGGGGCTTTGTGCAGTAAATCCATTCCATTTGAAACAAAAAGCAAAATAGAGCTTGGTTCAAATTTCCAGCAGCTGCACTAAGTGTTAACAAGAGTGAGGCATTCAGTCAGCATGAATAGAAAAGCAGAGAACTTAATGTTTCAGGTGTGGGCATTTTATCAGGAATATTAAATTTTCTGTCTACATTTCATTCCTGACATTCCTAGTTAATGCTTTTCACTAAAGAAAACCCAGAATTAAGGAAAACAAATTACACACAATGGAAAAGTGCTTTAAATCAGATTTGCAATCTGAAATCAGGTTAAGTGGATTTTAAAATGTAAAATACCACTGAAAGCCCATCGATGACTACTATTCTAGAAGAAAGAGTTATAATCTGATTGATTTGACTGATGCGTGAAGTTTAACATAATTATTTGATGATGTCAGTGAGGTTATCTGTGGGATTACATTAGAGGTCTGGAGTCAAAAACTTTCACAATTATTTCTCCTTGCACAAATGCTGGATCAGCAACAGAAGGTTTCTCCAGCTTGAGGTCTGGATATAATAAGTGGAAGGAAAGTCAAATAAAGTAGAAAGGTGAGACAGTAAGATTGATGACCTGACAATCATTATCTGCAGAACCTGTTTTTAGAATGTCTTGAACAACCAGCAGTTCTTGGATTATAACCCATCTCCACGGCTTTGTAACAAACCTAATAAATATATCTTCAACAATCTTAAGAAAAGAGAAACAAAAAAAAGGGCAGCAAGTCCATCAATCTTGTTCCTTCTAAAGATCTTAAATAATTTAATCCTTTCACACAGTCAGTTCCCCAAGCAAAGGTCGCATAATTTTTGTTTTCTCCCTCCAGCAAAATTCAAAAAGATCTTTCACACACCTCTGTAAAACAACTCTGTTCAGATCAAAAGCAAAACACCATGTCTGCTTGAAATCTGACATAAAAGCAGAGGATGCTGGAAATACTCAATTTCTGACAGCAGCTGTGGAGAGAGAAAAAGGATTGAGTTAACATTTCAGGTCTGTGACCTTTCATTGACAGAAAGAAGGTAGATATGTCATGGGCTTTGAGCAAATGAAAGGCTGTAAGAATGGGAAGAACAACCAAATGGAATGCCTGAGGGAGTTTGGAGGATAGGGCAGTTTCTTCCTATAAATAGCATTTCACCTTCTTTTAGCAACACACAAAAGCTTTGACATGGAGAGAGTTCACAAGCTTAAAAATGACATGGACTTCATCCAAACAATTTTTAGTACCAGTGTATCATATGATACAATGCCATAATACAATATATGCTCATGAAAATAATGCTTGAATTCAATAAGACCTAAATGTAGACATAGCTTAATTGAACATTGCTTCTGATGCAAACATCACCTAGTATGCAGACAGAACTATGTATGCTATTACACAGTTGCATGCTTCAGCAGTGATTGTAAAATTGAGAGAAGCTAGCACTTTTGAATGCAGTCTGCAACTTTAAAGGGAGAGTCACACATTGCTTGCTTTAGTGAGTTTGATCTTGGATAGGTACAAACATGGTATAAAATAATAGACAATGGTTTCCAAAAATTTCTAATGGTGTAGTGGTGACCTTGGTTAAGTGGGTTGACATGAGAAGAGATGTTACTTACCTGGAATCTTTTAGATAAATGTTCAGAAGGCAACAGGACAAGATAGTTGGAGTGGTCAATGCCAGGAGACTCAACTCAAGGACATAAATGCATTACCACAAAATGTTCAATGACCTCAGAAGTGGTGTATTTAATGCATCCTCCAATATCATGTCCCATTGCTAATCTTATCCTAAGCTCAATTAACTGCACTCCTATCATTCATCCACCAACAAACACGAACAACCATGATTCAAAACAACCATTCATGCAAACTTAGCGCTACTGAGAAATTCATACCCATACATCATAGCCTGGAAACACTTTCATCTATTCCAAAATAACTGTCCATCATCCAATACACCACACAACACTTACTGACATACCACACTCCTTGCAGAGTAAAATAGATTACTATCTAAAATAGATAACCTAATATTATAATCAGGCAAGGAGGGGGGAATCTGCAACCTTCTTTTTTAAATCCCCTCTCAATTAACTGCAACAAATACTTCAAATACAAATACTTTAACTTTACTTTTTTTGGCACACAGCAATGTTTTCTTGAGTAAAATAGAAATTTGATTACCTACTGCCTCAAAAAATGTAAAACATGCAACATTGAAGTGACACACACACACACACACACACACACACGTAATACATTTAAAGGAAACAAGAGGAGAGTGTCTATACAAATATAAAGATAAATGCAAATACAGTTTTAAAGTTCTCAAAATCTTTGAGTTTGGGAGTGAAACCCAAGCGCACAACTGATCGATTGATGTCTTCTTTCATCAATGAGATTTGTATAATCCTTAGTTCACAGGGTAGTCCCACGAGAGTTGAGAAGGCACAAGGAGAGTGAGAGTGAGAGACACACAGAGGGATAGAGTTCTTGCTTAGAAATCCATTTATCTCCTTAAGCAAGCTAATGAAACACAATTGATTTGCATACTCCTGAATATAGTTCTATTATTTGTATAAACTGAATGCTTCACTGGCAACCTTTCAACTTTCAATAAATAAATTTATTTTGCAAGTGTGAATCAAACAAATGATGCAAATACCTGAATGTGAACTTGTTTGGCCATGATGTGGAGGTGCCAGTGCTGGACTGGGGTGGACAAGGTCAGAAGCCACACAACACCAGGTTATAGTCTAACTGGTTTATTTGAAATCACAAGCTTTTGGAGCACTGTTGGACCATAAACTGGTGTCATATTACTTCTGATCTTAATTATTTAGTTTCACTGTCTTTGGATGAAATAATAAATTTCATACTGATTTCACAAACCTTACCTCAATCTGCAGTCAGGTAATCACAGCAGCCATTTTAGGTCAAAATTGTTCCTCATTAAAATTCATTTTAGACCTTAAAAGTCTCAGAAATTTTAAAATAAAGATGACAGAAGTTGAATATCAATAGTCCATGAGTTCCTTCTGTGCTGTCAAGGCAGTTAAAATATTGTTAAAGACCTCCAAAAGGTCTGTTCAATCACAATTTACATGATAGCTAATGTTTGCTTTTGTTTGCATGCTTGATACATGAACCATATAGTCAGATGATATTCCTCACTACCCACTAACCACCCTTTTTCTTCTTGTGGTGGGTCAAATGTAGATGGCACATTAGACTGCCACATCATGAAAGCTCATGACTGCTGCCAAGAAACTGGCCATTGATCTCCATGAAACATTATGTATCATCACAAGCTTGCACCAAATTGACAGAGTACAATCTTATCCAGCTCTTACGCATCTCAGAATTCACATGTGGTACTTGCAAAGAAGTATGCATGAAATGAAAAGCACTCAGCTCAATAGTGAAACCTCCAAACATCAAAAAGCCATGCGCTTGTTTTGCCTGATTCTCTCAAGCAAGAGAGAATTGCACATACTTTGTTCTCTTTGCATACAGAACCTCAGTTATCCCATTTTATGCCATTTTACTGGCAAACTACGAGATGAAATTCCAGTCTCGAAGGAGCCAGATGCATAAATGTCCATTACCATGGCTATCTTCACTGGAAATGTGGCTACAGCAGGTAGAAGATTTTAATGAGGTCCTCCTCAGTGAAGCCAAGCCACCTAAAATGCTGTTACCTGCTGAGGGTAAGTATTGCCAATTATTTTTGAATACTGTGGATGGAAAAGACCAACTCCTAGGACCCTTTCTCTCTCACCAGTTCCTGTCTTTCCAAAGCTCCGTTCTGAAGAAGAGTCATATTGGATTCAAAATGTAAACTCTGAATTTCTCTTCATGTCAGACTTGCTGAGTTTCTCCAGCCCACTCTCGCTATTTATTTCAGCTTCCAGCAATTGCAGTGCTTTGCTTTTACTTTAGCACTGGAATCAAATTTGATTGATAATGTTTATTGATGTCACAATCTGGCAGAAGATCTGTGCCTTCATCAACATGGGATCCATCACAATAAGTGTTCATGAGCCCAGTGGATGACGTTTGGGAGGCAAACAATCATTGAAAGTGATGAAAAAAATGGTCTCTGTGCATCTGGATACAGCAGCCACATT
Organism: Hemiscyllium ocellatum; assembly: GCF_020745735.1. Lineage (NCBI taxonomy): Eukaryota > Metazoa > Chordata > Chondrichthyes > Orectolobiformes > Hemiscylliidae > Hemiscyllium > Hemiscyllium ocellatum. The sequence continues at coordinate 59,288,891 of NC_083407.1, read as the reverse complement.
ATTTCATCTAATGACGTACCAAATTAATAAAGAACTAGTCGAACTGCAATGATCTCCAGCATTAACCTCATAAAGGTTAATCTGTGCCTTGATTAACTTTTGAACAATATTTCATTAATAAAGTATCAAGTATGATGTATACAATATGTGATACAAGTGCACATCTACTCAGGATTCACATCATTTACAAAAGAACAAAGTACCTCCCTATCTGTGAAGATCCAAACCCAGTTTGCCAGTTTTAATAAATCAATCAAGTAAATGGACTACTTTGCTCCTAGGATCACAAGACAGTAAATTCTCATTAAAAATTTGTGACATCAGTTTTCTTCTCAAGGGAGTAAATTACATGTGATCAACATTTTCAGACATTATTTGTTACACAAGTGATACACCAGTGAAGTAAATACAGTACATGATTATTTTTATGTTGAATTCATTCACATGGAGGACTGTGATGGAATGTAAAGAGTATATCCCAAATAAGGTTGATAGCTCTTTACTGTTTACACAAAGTTGACGCAATTTTATGAGAAGCTGCACTTCCGTTTCTTGTGATGATAGCTCAAGATTCAGGATAAGGAACTTTTTTCTAGTCATGACATTGGCATGACTGTGTTGTACAGCCCTGGTTTTCAATAATACCAGATGAAATGGAACTTGTGCAAGTAGTCTCCCCTGGAGTCATTGGTTAACGAGCTTGAAGGACCACGAACAAGCCAAAAATTCAGAAACAGTTTCTAGTGAAGTCTACTTATTGGTGCTGGTTTGCTGCAATACGTCACTCAGGCAATGGTTGTCTTTCTCAAGGAATGCCTATAAAGATGTATTGATTGTAGGATACCATCATTGTAAGACATCCTGCTAATGTGTCACATTTTAGCCGAATGCTTTCTTCAGTTCTGTGATCTTGGGGGAATCAGGACTGTCCTATTCTGCATGTTCCTAGTGTGTTTTTTAATTCATTAGCAGTAATGTGTTTGTTTCTTTTCCAAACAGTATCCTTGCCACATGAAGCAAATCATGAGCAACTTAAGTTTGTGGTGATTTTTGGGTTGCTCCACTGCAGTGAATCAAACTGCAGAGCTCTCCTGGGAATGAGTAAAATTGAGGCCTGCTGTCATTTCCTCCCATCTGCCACAGCATGCTGCATTGTGAGACTCAATGAAGTGGACTACCATTTCAGGATCATTCTTGCAATTTCCACCAGCCATACTGAAACCAGTGGGCCTGTAACTCATAGGAATGACTAAATAAATGAAGAGACTTAGAAGCAAAAAAAAAGATTACTACATGGATACAAATAGGATGGCTGGCCCTTCTGTCATACAAGAAAAAATTCTTAAACTAAACCTCTCTTTCTGCAAGTGTAGCTAGTTCACACTAACTGGGTTAGCACTAATCACCTATCAGGCCCTCATCTAAATGGAGAAGTGAAACACAGCCACTGGTACCATTGAGCCTGGCACAGCAAGGCAAGTTGGTACCATTTAGGCTGGAAGCAGCACTTGGCAAGGTGTCTGTGCATGACTTGTGCTTTTATTTTAGCCTCAAGAAATCACAAAATCAGGCAGTTTAGTATATGGTGCTGCATAATGTCACAAAGATTGTGCTATTTCCTGATCTTTGTGTCATTTTCATCTCATTTTTCTTGGACAGACTTAGATAAAGGACTAAGGTTTACAAGCGATAAAACATCACAGAGAGCAAACATTGAGTCCATTCCATTAAATGCTAACCTATTCATATAAGCACACATAGGGATGAATTGTGAATTGGAGGGATTGCAAATCCTGACTTGGAGTTTCCACACCATATCAGAGAATGGAACAGTATGTGTCTAGCTGGCGTGATATTTAATCATAAACTATTAGCTCTCTGTTGCATAACATAGACAACGTGTTCACTCCAATTGACATTGCAACTGGGCTGTCAAAGGGCAACCTGCCTTTGCAGCTTGATTGGAGGCTCAAATTGGAATTATTGTGTGTGTTCTTTGAAAAGCCTGGGAAACAAATGGAAAGCAACTTCAATCATACCTCAGTCTGCGCACCAACAAATCAATGGAAGCTACAGACCCATGGGATCATAATGGAGCTGCAGAAAGAAAACATGCTGCCCTCTCATAGGTTGTCAGCACATCTGTTTCATCTCCAACTCTCTCAACCAATGACCAACATGGCACCAGGAAGCCCTCTGAACCAGATTGCCCCAGAACAACTGAGATGTTATAGTCTACTGCTGAGATGTTTACAGCTGCCTCTATTTCATTCTGATTTGCTAGGGGTTAAAAAACACTGCCATCTGTCTGAAACCTTCCACCACAGATACTGAAAACAATGGGCCTGTAATTCATCAGAATGGTAACATAGACAAGTAGCTTTAGAATGGAAAAAAAGAAGAGGTTACCACATGGGTGAAAATAAGATGGCTGGCCCTTCTATCATCAAAGCAAAATCACAGCTTTTGACTATGTGATTTTGCAGTGTGGGTAACTCTACACAGTGAGCAAGTATTATACATTGGATGGTCAGAAATTGAAAGTTCATTATTGCTGGGTGGAAGGTCAGGTAGAAATCTCAGAGTAGTGTTAATGTTGTGAAGTGGGGAAGGGCAAAGGATTAGGATGGAAGAACAATTAGTCAATCAACTGTCAGTAAAACTCTCCAGCTGCAGGTTTAAAAGGATATCTCTGCAATGGTGAATTTAAATTTTTGTGGCCAAAGAAAGAATTTGCTCCATAAACTCAGATACAGCAATGTAACAGTTAGGTGGGGTGAGATTGGTTCCCAAAAACTTACATAGTGATTGTTATTTTCTGCAGAAAAATCACATTATTGTAAGTAATGGCAGCATTAGTATTTAGAAAAGTTGGCAGCATAATTAGGGGCACAATTAGGTCATAGAGCACAACTGGTCACAGAAATTGCATTTAGGAGCAGCACGGTTGCTCAGTGGTGAGCACTGCTGCCTCACAATGCCAGAGATCCAGGTTTGATCCACCTTTGGGTGACTGTCTGAGTAAAGTTTGCACATTCTCCCTGTGCCTGTGCGGGTTGCCACTGGGTGCCACAGTACTCTCTACAGTCTGAGATTGTGCGCATTAGATGGACTGGGTATGCTGTAGTGGCCAGGAAAATGCAGGCGAGGTGGATTAATCATGGTAAATGCTGGGTTATGAGAATGGGGTAGGTTTGGGTGGGATGCTCTTCAGTGGGTTGGTACAGGTTTGATGGACTGAATAGTCATGTTCTGCACTGCAGGATTTTATGATTGTAAAATCAGACAAATTAAGTTTAATATTTACAGGAGCCTAATGAAAAGTAATGTTGGCTGCTAATGGAATGGAGTGGTGACAGACAAAAGTTCATAAATATGTTTTTATTTTAAGAAGCATGCTGAATATAAAGTTTTTTTTTTAAAAAAAACTGTTTGGACATGCTATGGACCATCTGCTTACAGGTGGGGCTTGAAAACGGACCATCTCACCTGGAGGTAAGAATACCCCCTGAATTTTGTTAATTAGGTCATAAGAGTGCAAGAATAAAGAGTTCATGCTGGATTTATGCAAGATACTTGTTAGATGCAACACATGATTATGTGTAGTTTGGGGACCACACTATAGGAATAATGTGAATAAAATGGAAAGATTGCAGAGGTTAGATTGGGACAAAAGCATTTAACAAAGTTCCTCATAGTAGGCTTGTCCAGAGGATTATGTCACATGGGATCACGGTGAGCTGGTAAATGGGATACAAAATTGGCTTGACCGTTGCATGCTAGTAGTTAAAGTGGGGTGCTTTTTTTGACTGGAGGTCTGTGATCAATAGTGTTCTGCAAGGATTAGTGCTGAGACTTTGTTGTTTGCAATATCAATAAATGATTCAGATAAAAATGTAGGTGGTCCGATTAGCAAGTTTGCAGAAGGCATAACAATAGTTGGCATTATGGTTAGTGAGGAAGGTTGTCAAAGGATGCAGCAGGAAATAGATCATTTTGGGAGGTCAAATGCAAAAGGAATGTATGCAGGAAATGGCAGGATATTTAAGCAACATTCATATACAGAGGGAAATTGAGTGTAAGTCTATGGTTCAAGAAAGATGCAACACAGTGAAAAAGGTGGTACAGAAGGCATACTAGCATGTATGCCTTCATTGGAGGCAAAAATGCTCCGACACAGAGTAGAAAGATTGGCATGTCATGTTACAGCTGTATCAAACTTTAGTTCAGCCACAATTGGAATACTGTTTGCAGTCCTAGTTGCCACACTATAGGAAGGATGTGGAGGCTTCAGGAAGAATTCAAGAGGTTTACCAGAATATTACCTGGGTGGAAGTGCATTGGCTATAAGGAGATATTGGATTGCTCTCCACTAGTGTTGAAGGCTGAGGGTTGACCTGACAGAAGTATGTAACATTGGGAGGGGCATGGATTGGATGGATAGTCTTTTTTACAGGGTGGAATTGTCAAATAGTAGGGATCATAAGCTTAAGGTGCGAGGAGAAACTTTAAAGGGATATGCACAAAGCAAATCTTTTGTTTAAAACAGATGGTGGTAGTACATGGAACATGCTGTCTGGGGAAGTTGGAGAAGCTGATACAATAACAAAATTTAAGAGGCATTTAGACAGACACATGAATAGAGGGATATGGGCTATGTAAAGGCAGATGAAATTAATTTAGAATGGTATAATGGTCAGCACAGACATGGAGAGGCAAAAGGGCCTGTTCTTGCTGTACTGTTATGTTGTATGTTCTAAGAGATTTATAAGAATGAGTCCAGGAATGCAAAACTAATGTTATAAAGGTTTGAGAAGTTAGTAATGTTCTCCTTAGACAGAAAAGCACTGAGAGGAGATCTGATAAAGTTTTCAAAATCATGACAATTTGGATAGAATCAACAGGAAGAAACTTTTTCAATTCTCACAAGCAAGAATGAGAGAGCACAGATTAAAAGTGATTTGCAAAAATAGTAAATGAAATATACAGAAAACTGTTTCACAGAATTATTTGCTCAGCTTTGAAATGCACTTGGAAGTCTGGTGGATGCAAAATTACAGGTTTCAAGATGGCATTGTATTTTAAATAATGACCTGAATGTGCAGGCCTACAGGAAAAAGGCAGGAGAATTACACTAAATCTTAATACTCACTTGAAGAGCTAGTGCAAGCATGCTGGGCTGAATGGCATCTTCTGCACCATAATAATTCAGTAATACCACTATGCCACAGATTTTAAAAATAAAACAAAGAACTGTGGATGCTGGAAATTTGAAACAAAAACAGAAACTGCTTGAGAAACTCAGATCTGGCAGCATTTGTGGAGAGAAAAAACGAAGGGCTTTTGCCTGAAACATCGACTCTCCTGCTCCTCGGATGCTGCCTGACCTGCTGTGTTTTTTTTCCAGCACCACACTCTCCACTCTGATCTCCAACATCTGCAATCCTCACTTTTTCCTCTGGGGAGAGAAAACAGAGTTAACATTCAGGTACAATGAGGAAGAGTCATTGGATCCAAAATGTTAACACTTCTAACGCAGCTGAAAGGCAGTATTAGGCATTTTTTGTAAAATAGTTGCAAACTGGTTTTGATGAGAACTAACATCACCAGTAATCCATGATAATGTTACAGCCCAGCTCTCAATTATCTACTATTAAAACATCTGACAAAAGGTTGTTCCAGGTACTAAATCAGAAGAACTGGAGAGGTCCTAGAAAACATGAGACATACAATCATTCTGGTTTACAACATTAACTCAGAACTGATCATGCTGGTTATACCATTCCTATGGATTGAAGAACTGTATTATAAGACATCCACAAAACTACTCCACATTTACTTTTCCATGAAATTTTCTATTTCACACACAATCAAACTTCTCCCCCATCACCAAGTCATGGTGACTTTTCTTTTGTATTGAAACTGTTAACCATCACCAGTAATAGCCAACTGGCAATAGACAATCAAAGCCCGATAAGGACAATGCAACCTACTGCTCCACCTTTAACCATAAGATTTAGTGTAATTGATACACAATTGTCAGAGGACAACCCATAGTTGAATACTTACTCTTCACCCAAGTGTCAAATAGTTCTAATGACCCTCTGTGTGAAGGCTCAGCCTGCTTCAATGATTGGAAATCGGTTCTATGACATGATTTGCGAACGAACGGCCACGCTAATGTCAAAATTAAGCTTGGAATACACTCAGTTAGTAACATAGAATCCACCGTTTGGGAATGTTACTGCATCTTGATTTAAAAATGCATTTTGATACACTGTTATTGGTGTTCGAGGTGGCTCCCGCAGCCAATTTGTACCCGCCGAACTGATAAACATCAATTCAGCGTCGTGACCATTAAATCTGGATTCCGGGTGGTGATGGGGAGACAAATGCCGATCTGCATACTCGGGGACCTCCCTTATGTTTCCCGGAACATTGCCCTCCCGGGTTTCTGTGTTATTTCTATTCATTCCATAATGTTCCCATTATTAATAATTCATTTGATAATGATCTGATTCACATTTGATCTCCTGACGATCAATGATAGCAGACTGGGCCTCGGTGCTAATTTACTCGAATTTCCGGGGAGGCTGGCATCCACCTTCCTGCTCTGTCTGCAATTCCAATGTCCTTGAGGATTTCCAGTCTGTTAAAGAACAGCCATTTGACAATCTCCATCCAGCAAACTGTTAAAATCTCAATTGTTAAAGGCTGCTGAACTCATTAGGCCAAAAATACAACTTCAAAATGAAGGAAAAGGGTAAAGCAACGCAAAATCTCGGAACTGCAACATTTAAAAAGGGGGGAAAAATTACTTCCCGCTACCACCCACTCAAATATGGAAAGGTCCCCATTAAATTCCGCTCGGAATATTTCAGTACTGGCGATGTTACTGGTTTTCGTCAGAATTATGTGGACCAGCTGCCTTCTCCACAAAAAACGCTTGTGTTTGAGTTTATGTACAATATAAAACTTCTCCTGTATTATAAAAGTTAATTATTAGTGTCCTGTATATATAGAAATATACGTACATAATATCTCCCTGGCAGCTAAATAGTTATAACTATTAATTTGTAACACCTACACTACCATTTATACACATGGAGGAAGTGCTTTCAATGTTGCACATGACTTTTGGGCGTCCGCACTTGTGCTCTGACTTTGTCATTTTTCTCACATAATTAAATATTCACACCGTATGCTGCAAGCAAGAAAAACCAAGCTGGGGATGAGACGCGAACTAAAACTGCATGTCTTTAACAGGGAATAACGTGGAGATCCTATTTTAGGGAATAATAGCTACGCCTCAATCCAATTCACTCTCCTTCAATACATTTCTCAAGTTAAAGAGGGGGTATAGTGATCGCCACGATCATTTCACAACCGTTCCAATTTTCAAAGCAACTGACGTAAATCCAGCGGGAAAAAAATCCCAAAGCTTCTCTTTTTTAAAAAAAGTTACTTTGCTGAGGCCCCAGTCTACTTTTAATAACACTTTTCCGAGATTGTCAATGTACACCGTTATCTCTTATCAGTGCTTCCCCCTACATCTGGTGCCAAAATGCGGTCAGCAGCTCACTAACTTCTCATCAATCCTTAAAGAATATTAAACCAAAGAACAAATGTGTATATTTTAATAATATTTTGAAATACAAAACAAAATTGATATTTTTCATAACACGTTTGGTATCCGTGGTTAGTAAATGTTAAAGGTTTACCGACTGTAATGACAATCTGCAGTTCTTGAGGTTTTGTATTAAGTTTTTCTTATATAAATAACATTAAAAATGCAACTTGACTTCGCACATATTTGCGGGAAAAAAGAGCTAACGAAATGTTTTGTAGAAACATTGGAAGCGAAGTACGTCAAGATAAACGACTGATTTTAAATTTTAAAAAGCAGGATAAATACGAGGGGGGTCGGGGGAGAAATCAAAGAGCGCAATGAACAGGTTATATTCAGAAGGGAACAGTCGGGAAAGTGGTTCCACGTCGCAATATTTGATCGGTTCGTATTTCACTTGTGCAATTATTCCTGTTCATTCTTCAAAATAATCTGCTTTGGCCACCGAAAGCAATTGGCAAATCGCTTCAGACAGGATGTTTAGTCATTGTCTAAGAGATCACTATCAAAAGGATGCAACATTTTGCCGTTTTGTTTCAAAGTCCAGCGTTGCCCGCACGACAGCTGGGAGCAATCCCAACAGCCTGGCTTCCTTGTTCCATACCGAAAATACTGACTTGCACAAAGATCCCTCCATTTCTCTGGGTTCGGTGCAGGACATGTCTACTCGTGTCAATGGCACAGCCGCTTTCATGAACCTGTTACGATGCCACGACTTTTGGTGCTCACCTCTAATAAGGGCCAACTATGACCGCTTCCACCTCCTTGGACGGTCTCCGGTCCTTGACCAAGAAGTTCACCATCCCTTCGGATTTGATGAGCAGATTGCAGCCGAGGAAAAATATCCCAAAGACAACAGTGAGAGATAAGACGCACATCACCGCGATCTGGACCACCCTCATGATGTAGAGGTTTCTCTCATCCGGATCATTCAGGACCAAGCCATCGCCTGTCGCCACCGAGGAAAGGTTATCAGGGCAGCATCTGATCACCGAGCTCAAAGAATCGGTCCCGTTAAAGTAGATGGTGCTCTCAGTCTGATTCACGAGAGTGAAATTCATTGCTGCTACTTCTTGGAGATCGAGCCCGAAGTTGTGTGATGGAACAGGTGGCTTGAGCCGGCGCATTCAGCAATGTGTTCAGTCCGAATGCGGAAAGTTGCAGTCTCCGCACCTCTCGGGAAGCTCCGCTCGGCTCTCACTGCCCTCCGCCTTCAGCCGCCCAGTGACGTTCGCTGTCTGCTCGTCCCATGTGGGAGAGTGCGTTCACTTCGCTCTGGCAATTATATCTGCTTTCGGCTGGAACCATTGGGAAAGAGGAGGGAGCAGGGGTTTCAGCGTCTGCTCACGGACATGCGAATGCACCCCTCTCTTGGCAGGAGAGATCGGCTGAGTCCAAGGCATGGGCGGGAGGTGGAGAAAGCGTTGGTGATTGGTAGCGGACAGGAACAAGCCTGGGGTTCAGCAGCTTGACATCGGTGCTGCCCAGTGAAAGCTGTTTAGTCTTTCAGGAGAACGAGGATGACTTTTTTTTCTGTGAAACTATCCAGCTGTACAGTTATAATGACAAAACAAGTGAAGAAATACCGGATTTGTTGCGAAATAGTTTTGTATAAATTAAAAGAGTACGCATTTCAGTTTGTCTTTACAATCGAGACGGCGGGTATTGAACGGAAAGTAAAGTTTAATTTTCGTGTGCCAATAGTCCACAGTTAAATCTAAGCCCCAAAAAGCTGATATTTGTACTTGGTTACACGTTTAATTAACTTACTTTAATAGTGCATAAAATAATGGTAACATATGCTGGCTCTGGTTAAAAAACGGTACTCTACAATTTCTTTAAAAAAAAACAGAAAGAACTGCGAATTTTGGAAATTGGAAACAAAAACAGAAATTGCTGGAAAATCTCAGCAGGTCTGTGGAGAGAGTTCAGAGTCAACGTTTTAGGTCCAGTGACCCTTCCTCTAAAACAATGAGGGGTATGTCTGTTTCCAAGAGATCAACTGTGTTAGGGGACTCTCTAGCCCCAGGTGCAGATAGAATTGCAGTGGCCAGCAGCGAAAAATCAGAATGGTGTGTTGCTTCTTGGTTCCAGGATCAAGGATGTCTCAGAGAGGATGCAGAATGTTCTCAAGGGGGAGAACCACATGGGAAGGGAAAAGAATGAGATTCTGATGGGAGAATATAGAGAGTTAGGCAGGAATTTAAAATGGAGATCCTTGAGAGTAGTAATATCTGGCTTACTCCCAGTGCTATGAGCTACTGAGGGTAAGAATAGGAGGATAGAGCAGATGAATGCGTGGCTGAGGAGTTGGTGCATAGGAGAAGGAGTCACATTTTTGGATTATTGGAATCTCTTCTGGGGTAGAAGTGACCTGTACAAGAAGGACGGATTGCACCTGAATTGGAAGGGGAATAATATAGTGGAAGCTTAATGTTCCAGGGTGCAAGTGCTACAGGAAGGACAGAAGGGGAAGCAAGAGAGGAGGGGGAGTAGCATTTTTGGTAAGGAATAACATTCCAGCTATACTGAGGGAGGAAATTCCCAGAAATACATCCAGTGAATTTATTGGGTTGAATTGAGAAATAAAAAAGGGATGATGACCTTATTGGAATTGTATTACAGCCCCCCCAATAGTCAGGGAAATTGAAAGACCGATTTGCAATGCGATCTCAGTTATCTGTTGGAATAATAGAGTGGTTATGGTAGGGGATTTAAACTTTCCAAACATAAACTGGGACTGCCATAGTGTTAAAGGTTTAGATGGAGAGGCATTTGTTAAGTGTGTACAAGACAATTTTCTGATACAGTATGTGGATGCACTGACTAGAGAAGATGAAAACCTTGACCGACTCTTGGGAAATAAGGCAGGGCAGGAGGCTGAGGTGTCAGCGGGGGAGCACTTTGTGACCAGCAACCATAATTCTATTAGTTTTAAAATAGTGATGGAAAAGGATAGACCAGGTCTAAAAGTTGAAGTTCTAAATTGGTGGAAGGCTAATTTTGACAGCATTAGGCAAGAACTTTTGAAAGCTGATTGGGGGCAGATGTTCACAGGTAAAGGGACGGCTGGAAAATGGGAAGATTTTGGAAATGAGATAATGAGAGTCCAGAGACAATATATTCCTATTAGGATGAAAGGAAAGGCTGGTAAGTGTAGGGAATGCTGGAAGACCAGAGACATTGAGGGTGTGTTTAAGAAAAAGAAGGAGACATATGTCTGGTATAGACAGGATAGATCGAATGAATCCTTAGAAGAGTATAGGGAAGGTCTTATGAGGAGAGGTTGAGAGACTTAGGTCTGTTCTCATTAGAAAGAAGAAGGCTAAAAGGAGTTTTGATAGAGACATACAAGATGATCAGAGGTTTAGATAGGGTAGACAACAAAAGTTTTTTTCCGAGGATGATGCTGTCAGCTTGCATGAGGGGGCATAGCTACAAATCGAGGGAGGATAGGTTTAAGACGTATGTCAAAGGCAGGTTCTTTACTCAGAGAGTAGTAAGGGCATGGAATTCCCTGCCTGCCAATGTAGCTAACTCAGCAACATGTAAACAATCCTTGGATATGCACACGGATGATGATGAGATGGTGTCGGGGAATGAGCTTATATTAGTTCACAGGTCGGCGCAACATTGAGGGCCGAAAGGGTCTGTTATGCGTTGTATTGTTCTATGTTCTATGTTCTATAAACGCAGTGGGAGTATACTTAAAGGGAAATGATGAGGGCAAAAAGGGAACATAAGATAGCTTTGGCAAATAGAGTTAAGGAGAATCCAAAGTGTTTTTGCAAATACCTTAAGGACAAAAGGGTAACTAGGGAAGAATAGGATCCCTAAAAGATTAACAAGGCAGCCTTTGTGTGGAACTGCAGGAGATGGGAGAGATACTAAACGATTATTTTGCATCTGTATTTACTATGGAAAAGACATGGAAGATACAGAATGTCGGGAAATACATGGTGACATCTTGAAAAAAGTCCATATTACAGAGGAGGAAGTGCTGGATGTCTTGAAACACATAAAGGTGGATAAATACCAAGACCTAATCAGGTATACCCGAGAACTCTATGAGAAGCTAGGGAGGCAATTGCTGGGCCTCTTGCTGAGATATTTGTATCATCGATAGTCACAGGTGAGGTGCCGGAAGACTGGAGCTTGGCTAACGTGGTGCCACTGTTTAAGAAGGGTGGTAAGGACAAGCCAGGGAACAATAGACCATTGAGCCTGACGACGGTGGTGGGCAAGTTGTTGGAGGGAATCCTGAGGGACAGAATATATTTGGAAAGGCAAGGACTGATTAGGGATAGTCAACGTGGCTTTGTGTGTGGGAAATCATGTCTCACAAACTTGATTGAGTTTTTTTGAAGAAGTAACAAAGAAGATTGATGAGGGCAGAGCAGTAGATGTGATCTATATGAATACGGTTTGACAAGATTTCCCATGGAAGACTGGTTAGCAAAGTTATATCTCATGGAATACAGTGATAACTAGCCATTTAAATACAGAACTGGCTCAAAGATAGAAGACAGAGGGTGGTGGTGGTGGAGAGTCAGTCACTGGAGGCCTGTGACCAGTAGAGTGCCACAAGGATTGGTGCTGGATCCACTACTTTTTGTCATTTATATAAATGATTTGGACGTGAACATAAGAGATATACAGAGGAATCTCGATTATTCGAACAAGATGGGTGGGCACTATTTCCTTCGGATAATCAATTATTTGGTTAATTGATTAAATGCCTTTCCTCTGGGGCTCGGAGTTTTTAAGGTCCGCTCTCCTTTCAGGAGATGAGGCAGCAGCACACTGCACACAAGCCCCTGCAACATCCATGCAACACCAACTCCGCTTGCCCGCCCCACCCAAAACCCCAACTGTATCCAACACCGCCCCCATGTGCCCCCCCATCCAACACCGCCCCCCCGTCTGCCCTCCACCACAGCCCCCCACTACCAACCCCTGCTCACCCCACAAGCAAGTCCAACACCACCCCCAATCCCATCAACACCACCCCCACCCGCATCAACCCCGTCCAACATCACACCCCCACCCACCCCCTAACCCTGTCCAATACTGACCCCACACCCACCCCTGAACCTCATCCAAAACTGTCCCCCCTCCAGCACCCAACACCGTCCCCCTGTCCAACACCGACACCTGCCCGCCCCCAACCCCGTCCGACACCAACCCCACCTGCCCCCCCAGCCCTATGCAAAACTGCCCCCCAGCTATGCCCACACACACCCCATTCATCCCAGCTCCCTCTCAGGGGCAGCCGACTGGACATCAGCAACTAGACTGCTGCTGCGGCCTTTTTGGGGGATTGAGTCTCCAAATAGCGCATGCGCACACAGACACAACGTTATACTGCAATGTTTTCACAGGTTCTACCTATGCCCTGTACAGGGCAATGTTGGACTGATTATCTGGAGAAGGAGGGATTAGGGAACACCCCTGTGTAGAACTCCAGGAAAAGTGTGGGGAGAGAGAGAAGGTGGGAGGTCAATCACTTGGAGTCTGCTTAATCACTGTAAACAAAAAACGCAATCAGTGTTGGAAGCACGTTTTTGATGTAATGTTTCTGATGGGACCTCGAGATCTCCTTCAGATAATCTGATATTTGGATAGTTTATATTCGGATAATCGAGGTTCCTTTGTAGTTAGTAAATTTGTGGATGACACCAAAATTGGAGGTGTAGTGGACAGCGATGAAGGTTACCTCAGATTACAATGAGATCTTGATCAGATGGACCAATGGACTGAGAAGTGGCAGATGGAGTTTAATTTAGATAAATGTGAGGTGCGGCATTTTGGGAAAGCAAATCTTAGTAGGACTTATACACTTAATGGTAAGGTCCCAGGGAGTGTTGCTGAACAAAGGGACCTTGAAGTGCAGGTTCATAGCTCCTTGAAAATACAGTCGCAGGTAGGTAAGATAGTGAAGAAAGTGTTTGGTATGCTTTCCTTTATTGGTCAGAGTATTGAGTACAGGAGTTGGGAGGTCATGTTGCGGCTGTACAGGACTTTGGTTAGGCCATTGTTGGAATATTGCATGCAATTCTGGTCTCCTTCCTATCGGAAGGATGTTACGAAATTTGAAAGAATTTTGAAAAGATTTACAAGGAAGTTGCCAGGTTTGGAGGATTTGAGCTATAGGGAGAGATTGACTAGACTGGGTCTGTTTTTCCTGGAGTGTTGGAGGCTGAGGGGTGACCTTATAGAGATTTACAAAACTATGGGGGGCATGGATAGGATAACTAGACATAATCATTTCCCTGGGGTGGGGAAGTCCAGAACTAGAGGGGATAGATTTAGGGCGAGAGGGGAAATTTATAAAAGAGACCTAAGGAGCATATGAATTTTATCTGAATATTCTGAGATGAGTTCCAGACTACTCAGACCTCTTGGCATCATGGTAGCCTACAAATCTACCAACAGACTTAAACAGTGGCTAATGAACTTAAAATACCCTATACAAACAACAAACAAAATGAATATCATTTACAAAATATCTTATAAGGACCATAACAAACACTACATCGGACAAACAGGCAGAAAACTAGCCACCAGGATGCATGAACATCAACTAGCCACAAAAAGATATGACTCACTATCACTAGTATCCTTACATACAGACAAAGAAGGACACTATTTGACAGGGACAACACATCCATCTTAGGACAAGCCAAATGAGGACATGCATGAGAATTCCTTGAAGTATGGCATCCCAACCAGACATCTATCTGGACCCCATCTACCATCCTCTGAGAAAAAAGAACCGGAAATGAGCATCACCCACCCAAAGAAACCTAAATACATAAATAGAAAACAGGCATACCACCAGCGCCTCACTGGAACTTCACTGATGATGTTACCTAGTATGGATATGAAACATCTGACAACAAACCTTCTAGCTTAGTGAGCAAACTTACATCCAAACCTATGGGGGAAATTAGCATGGCCAATTCACTGAACCAGTGCATCTTTGGACTGGGGGACAAAACTGGAGCATCTGGTAGAAACCCATGCAGAATGTGCAAATTCTGTACAGTCACCCAAGGCTGGAATTGAACCCAGGTCCCCGGTGTTGTGAGGCAGTAGTACTAACTACTGAGCCACCATGCCACCCATTTCTTCTCCCCCTTCCTTTGCCCCCATTCTCACTTACCTGCCTCATACCCCCATCTCACCTCCCTTCCCTTTGTTCCCTCTTCTCCCATTCACACTTCCACTTTGCCATACTTCTAACTATCTACTCAAACTGCTTCCCTTCTTTCCTTATTTAAACCATGTGGTGCAAGATGCTTTATTATATATTAGTATAATTTATCTTATGGTTTGAATTTTGAAACAGTGGCATGTGTCACTGAATGGTTTGCAGGTATTTCTGTAGTTGTGGTGATTTAATTTGAAATGCAGTCAGAGAAAGGTTTCCTGCAGAGTAATGGGGTTTTATTGTCATTACTTTGTATATTTTTAAAAACTAGACCAAATAGTAATGCATATTAGGCCTCTGAACCTTCCAATTTTGTTTTTAGCTTCGGAAAAACAACCATAGCTTGTACTATTTTTTTGTTTCAGTTTAGCAGTTTTGCTGAGATCTTGAAGCTGGATATGTAAAAGAATTGCTCCTGAAGAAAGGTGATAGTTTAGAAATGCTAAGAAACAGGTTTATTCCAATGTATGGAGTATAGTTTGGAAGCTCCAAATCAGAAGTATTTGGGTAAAACCATGAAGAAGTGCCTAGAAACTGAGAAAGTGTAAACTCAGTTATATGTAGACTCACAGAAGAGTTTATTAAGTTCTTAAGACAGAATTGCAGCCACAGTTAAATTAATCCCTAAAGATGTGATAGAGAAGGGAATTCTCTCTAATAAAGGAATGTTTTAGGGATTAATGGGAATGCATTTTACTGTGTGTATTTCAAAGTCTTAACACTTGTCTTATATGTTATTGTTTGGTTTATGCTACTTCTCCTTTAATTCCTTTGGTGTTAAAATGAAATCTACAGCATTGTGTGTTTACAAAGAAAACATAATGCAATTTTCTTTTCCTTTTGTGAATTTAGGGGAGTTGGCTGAAGACATGAGCAAACAAATAGATTTGGTGTATAGATTTAAGATAGAATGATAAGTTGCAAAGTGGAGGGCCAGAAGAATAGGGAAACACCTGTGCTGTAAAAAAGACACCTTCAGCAGAGATCTGTAAAATGACCGTCAGGATTGTTGTATCAGTGCAAAGAATATTAACAAATAATAATTCCAACATTAAATGGACCATAAAATGTATACTAATAATTCAGCGGAATAGTTTGCCGGCAGTGTATGAACATTGCAGCTCACGTTCTTCCATCAAAAGGAAATGATAGTGGAGCTGACCTTTGGTAATTACGATAATTGAGAAGTTTATGGTGACACCAAGTGTTCAACTGAGGCTACATCAAGAGATATTCTTTGATTCAATGATTTACTGACCTACAACTCTACCTAGTGGCCATATCATGAATAATATCAGACATCCAGCCAATTAATTTCTTGCCCTATTTGAAGCAACTTGTGGCATTTTGACCTGCTGTTTCGCCTTATTAATGTTTAGGTTAGTTTGGAACAAGATTTTGCATATTTGCCTTAAACAAACAACAAAACAAAAAGTTCAGACACTAGAAATTTTTGAATAAAAATCTGGAAACCCTCAATATGTCAGGCACCATTTGTGGAAATCACAGATCAGAAAGAATTTGAAAAGAATTGAAGTTGCAGAAAAAGTTCACTCAGCAACAGTTTTTGTTGAAAGCAGGTTACATGTTTAAGTTAGACCACTTGGAAGTAACTGTACTGGAACAGAAAATTTCTTCCCAGGCTTCTCAACACTGATGCCTTACTAGTTTTGTTGAATTGACTTCTATTGACAGATACCAATGATATGGCATGTCTCAATCTCAGGCAGGAGCAAAGTATTGGCTTAGCAGTAGCATTTTCACCTTGGAGTCAGAAGATACAGAGTTTAGAATCCTTCTTCAGACACATATAGATCTGGATCTCTGGCTTTTAATTCTCGTTTAACTTCCAGTGGGATACTAGTTCTCAATGAGCTTGGGTGTCAATGTTGCCCTGACGTGTTGCACTGAACTGGAAACACTGCAGTGATAACAACAATTATCTATTAAAATCACCAGATTTAACCTTTTGAAACAATTCTCTCAGAAGGAAACTGGACTTTTCAGGAGTGGCAGAGACAAAAAGGACATTATTTGTCAACATTGCAAGTTCTCAGTCTTGGTTGAAATAAATTCAATAATCAAGCCCAGTCTCTTCCCAGAGGCACCAGGAAAGAAAAATTAAAACGTAGGTCCTGCCAGGTAGCTGAGGCCCAAAAACTTGGTGGCACAGTGGTTAGCACTGCTGCCTCACAGCGCCTGAGACCCGGGTTCAATTCCCGACTCAGGCGACTGACTGTGTGGAGTTTGCACGTTCTCTGCATGGGTGTGCTCTGGTTTCCTTCCACAGTCACAAAGATGTGCGGGTCAGGTGAATTGGCCGTGCTAAATTGCCCGTAGTGTTAGCTAAGGGGTAAATGTACGGGTATCGGTGGGTCGGTGTGGACTTGTTGGGCTGAAGGGCCTGTTTCCACACTGTAAGTAATCTAATTAATATCAACAGAATTCTGAGACAGTTTCTTGTCCATTAAATTATCTGATAGTGTACTTTTAATTCCAGAAATAATGAGAAGGAGATAAACTCTGGAAATATCCCAGCTAAAATTTGGGAACTGTGGCAATGTTGAGAGACTTGTTCAATAGACTGGTCAAGCAACAGCTTAATAGTCATTCTCACTGAAGCATACCTCATAACCAAAGCTCCTGACTCCTCCATCCAACTCCTGTGAACACCTTATACCAATTGCAGGATGGACAGAGCAGAGGTGAAGCCACAGTGATCTACATTTGAGAGGGACTGGTCTTGTGAGTCATCAGCATTCACCTTGGATATCATGAAGTTTCATGACATAAGATCAAACATGGGCAAGGAAACATTCTGTTTACTACCATCTACCCCAACTGATGAATCAATACTTGACATCCCACTGAAGTGTCCGTGTCTGAGCTGGTGGGGGTGCAGGAGGCAGACTTGCTGCCATATCCTGAGACCTCAGAATGCTCTTCCTCAGTGATTAAAGATGTCCCCTTTGATGGACCAACCTGTTTCTGTGGTGAAAGTGAGGACTGCAGGTGCTGGAGATTAGAGTCAAGATTAGAGTGGTGCTGGAAAAGCACAGCAGGTCAGGCAGCATCCGAGGAGCAGTAAAATTGACATTTCGGCAGGAGACCTTCATCAGGAGCCTGCGACAGCCTGTTTCTGTGCTGAGGCCTTAGCTGTCCCATTCATATATGCAACACAGTGGATAGAGGGCATCACACTAATGGTTAGAAGTGGACAGCAATAAAATACATTGACAGCAAGGTTAATATGAGAGTTGCAATGGAATGCAGAGCAATCTTGACACAATTGGTGGAGCATAAATATTCTGGAATCTGTGAAGGAGCAGACCCTGAATTCTTCTGCGAGGGTCTCATCAGAACACTGTGTAGAATGTTTGGGAACCACAGTCTGGTGAGCATGTCACTGTGACAGCTCCACAACTGGGTGAAGGAAAAAAAGCCAGCTCAGGCACTGGCACTCTGGATTGCTGGAGACTAGGTACTTTCTCAGCCCCAGGCAGGAAACGACAAAGAACATTGCAGTACAAGAACAGATCCTTCAGCCCACCAATACTACGCCAGCACATGATGCCATTCTATGCCAGAAACCTTTTGCTTCTGCGTGATCCATATCCCTCTTTTCCTTGCCTATCTGTCAAGATGCCTTTTAAATATTGCTATTGTATCTGCATCTACCACTTTCTCTGGTATAACCTTCCACCCTTTGTGTAAATGAAGTTGGCCCTCTTTTAAACATTTCTTGAAAAATTCCTCCTTTGACCTTAACCTATGCCATCTAGCAATTGGCCTGTCTATTCTGGGAAAAGCATATACTCCACAGTCACCTGATGATTAGTGCTCCAAAAGCTGGTGCTTCCAAATAAACCTGTTGGAGTATAACCTGGTGTTGTGTGATTTTTAACTTACACACTCTAGTCCAACACTGGCACTCGTAGGAAAATCAGACTGTCTATTCTTTCCATGACTCTCATCCTTTTATAAACCTCTATCAGGTAACCCCGCAGCCAGTTCAAGTGAAAACAACTCAAGTTTGTCCAAACTCTCTTTATATCCTTAATATCCTTCAAACCAATCCTGGTAAACCTCTCCAAAGCTTCCATATCCTTCTGGTGATTTGGTGACCAGAACGGCATACAGTATTCCAAATGTGGCTGAAATGAATTTCCATACAAGTGCAATGTGTCTTGCCAATTTTTATACTCTATGCTCCGACTGAAGAAGGTAAGCATGCCGTTCACCTTCTTGACCACCTCTTTCAGGACCTGTGGATCTGGACACTTAGCATATTAATGCTTCTAAGGATTCTGCCATTTACCTTATACTTTCTTCCTGCATTAGATTTTCCAAAATGCATCACCTCACATTTCTCTGGATTAAATTCCATCTGCCATTTCTCTGTTTAGTTCCCAGACTACCTATGTCCTTCTGTATCTTCTGGCAATCCTTCTCATTGTCTGAAGCTCCATCAATCTTTGTGTCATCTGCAAACTTACTAATCAGACCATCTACATTCTCTTCCAAACCATTTTTGCATTATAAACAGGGGTTCCAACTCTCAACCTTGTGGAACACCATTGGTTACAGACTTAGTCAGAAAAACATTCTCCCACTGCTACTCTATGACCAAACCATTTCTGGATCTATCTTGTCAGCTTACCATGGACCCCCTGTGACTTCACATTCTGCATCATCCTACCATGAGGGACCTTGCTAAAATCCATGCAGACAACATCTAAAATTTTGCCCTCAAACATCTTTGTCATTTGCTTAAAAACTCAATCAAGTTTGAAAGGCATGACCTGCTCTGCATGAAGCCATATTGCCTTTTGCTAGTAAGACCATATTTTTTTCAAATGGGAGTAAATCCTGTCCCTAGGAATCTCCAGTAATTTCCCTACCACTGACTAAGATTTGCCAACCTGTAATTTCCTGTTTTATCCTTGTTGCCCTTCTTTAACAAAGGAATAATACTGGCTATTCTCTAATCCTCTGGGACCTTTCCTGTGACTGAAGAGAATACAAAGATTTCATTCAAGACCCCAGCAATTTCCTTCCTGATCGCTTAGTATTCTGGGATAGATGTCATCAAGTCCTGGGGATTTGCCTACCTTAATGCTTTTCAAAACACACAACACCTCCTCCTATTGACTTTCTCTAGAATATCAACATACCCTTCTCTGAACTCATCATCCACAGTGTCTTTCTCCTTTGTGAATACCAATGCAAAACATTTGTTAAGGATCTTGTTGAGTCAGCCATCAGCAACTTTGTCCTTGTAGGTGGTGAGGAGTCAAATGTCAGGTACCCCTTCACATGCCCTGGCTCATTCTGCCCTGTTCTGGGCTGTTTTCTCCTGTAATGAGACCTTTGGAGGGACTGATGAGATGTAAGTGGTAGGCATAGCTGCTAGAATTGGTGCAGGTGGCCTAAACATTGTGAAAGATGTTGCATGCAGTAGGGAAAATGGTGAACATGAGCTTTGCTGGAAAGTGGATTTAGCAGGAGAGAGAGAGAGAGAGAGAGAGAGAGAGAAATATGGACTTAACCCAGTGAAGGGGAGTAGATAATTGACTTCCTTCATATATCACTGATCATTCCTCTGGATGTTGGAGTCAGAACTGACTGAGGTAGTAATCTCAGACCAGGCTGCCAGGGTCTGGTGGTGTGCTCCTTTGGTAGTCCTCTGGGAAGAGGGCATGCCATCATGATGACTTCAAGTTTCTCTTATGAACAAAGATAGCACCATTATAGTCACCCTTTTTTGACTATAATGAGAGCCATATGAACTGGCAGTCTGGACACTACTAGATCATTGGTATCTATTGGGTAGAAGAGTTTGAAATCCACTGAACATAAGTATTGACACTGCAGTGTAATTCTGCTAATGCAGAAATTTGGTGAACCATTATATATTCTGATATTGTGAATTCTGTGGTGGACTATACTGTGGAGTGCCATTTACTGAGCTACATCTTTCAGAATGAGTATTGGTAATATGTGGCTCCACAAAACATAAGACTGAAGCATTCACAACAATCATCAGCCAGAAGTTCTGAGTGAATGATCCATCTTTCCTCTTCCAGAGGCCCCTGTCAAAACAAGTGCTGGTCTTCAGTCAATTCCATTAACTCCATGTGACATCAAGGAACAGTTAGAAGCATTGGATACTGCAAAGGTCATGGGCACTGACAACATTCTAGCAATAGCTTTAAAGACTTGTGCTCCAGAACATGCCATACCCATAGCCAAGCTGTCCCAGTACAGCTACAACAGTGGCATCTACCACATCAACAATGTGGAAAATGCCCAGCTATGGCCTGAATGCAAAAGCAGGACAAATCCAACCAGGCTAATTACTGCCCCATCAATGCCCCTCCCGCCATCATAAGGTCAGAAGTGGGATGTTCACTAATGATTGCCCAACAGTCAACACCTTTCACAACACATCAGATACTGAAGCATGTCCAAATGCAATACAATTGAGACAATATCCAGACCTGGCTGTAAAAGTGGCAAGTAACATCCATACCACACAAATGTCATTAGTTACCATCTCCAATAACAGGTAAACTACCCACCACCCCTTGACAGTCAATAACATTATCATCACTGAAAACCCCACAATCAACATCTTGGGTAGGGGGGGTAGGAATCAGGATTATATTTGTCAGAAACTCAACCGAATGAATCATATAAATACAATGGCTGCAAGATGAAACAAATGCACAGAAAAGAAACCGGGGAAACATCTTACCTGCATCTGCTCCATCTATCCCATTCAGCATTTAGCATTTTTCAATGAGATCACCTCTCATTCTATGAAATTTTTGAGGATGAAACAAATGGCAGAGAAAAAATAGAATTCCTAATGTACTGCTATGTGATTCTGTCCTTTCAGAAACCCCAAATACACCCACACTCATTTGCAATTAAGACTGACAAAGGACAGTTTGATACAGATAGCATGGATAGAAAAAAAAGTTAAAGTAAACAAAATTTCAGAGATCAAAAGTCCAAACATCTGTTGTTGGTTAAATTATCTTTCATAATTCGTTTGATTTCAGCAATGATACTGCAGTATTGCATGGAAAGTGATGGTTGTTCTTCACTTCCATAGTTGATCTGCTGGGCCTATGACTTTTCTTGCTAGTTTTATTTCCTTTAAGCTTTATTTGATT
Organism: Hemiscyllium ocellatum; assembly: GCF_020745735.1. Taxonomy (NCBI): domain Eukaryota; kingdom Metazoa; phylum Chordata; class Chondrichthyes; order Orectolobiformes; family Hemiscylliidae; genus Hemiscyllium; species Hemiscyllium ocellatum. The sequence goes on along the minus strand of NC_083407.1, from coordinate 59,266,870 downwards.
TTCTGTCTTTCCAACTACATTGTTTGAGAAGGGAAGAGAGAAAAGTGTTCCATTTGCATGCTCTGGTTGTCTCCAGCTGTTCTGCACTCACAGTTTGAAACAAACTCCAGCTCACCTAATGGTCTTCAGTCCGTTTCCCCTCTACTCAAAGACTTGGTGCCATTTTGTCTCAAAGCATCCTCCTGAATGATCCAAAAAACAACATTATCTCGCTGCTGTGAAAGTTGTTTGATTAGACTTCAATTAGTTTTCCAAATATCTACCATCAAGGTATTAGAGCTTTTGATCCATAATGTGTACTAAATTGCAACAGGGTAATTTTTACCCAATCCAGTAATGTTTAATTGCAAGAGATCAGAAACGAAGTGTTAACATTGTGGTATTGCTGAATCCATAAAACATGTATTAAAATTAACTATAATAAACCAGCATTATATTCTTCAGGCATGTAAGCATCTGGGCTAAAATTAAAGCTGTTAATTTACAACAAAATAACTGCTTTCAGTACATCTCATGCTTCGACTGATTCAAGGTAAGCTGGAGTACGAGATCTTTATATCCCCAGTTATGTTGCTCTGTTAGTGATGATAGAATGAGCATGTTGTAACATATGGTCATGGCATAATATAACATTGTGGCACTGGACTAACTCTTGCCCTTTTTTTTAGCTAAGTGTGAGTTTCATCAGGTTGAGGGTTTATCTCCACAAGGCCTAACACCACATCTTATAAAACTTATCTCATTAACTACTTACCAAGCCCCTATGTTTTCAGCCCTGTTCTATCACCCACCATTCCTGGAAGAACTCACCACTCACTGGACATTCTCCCAAAAGACCAACATTCCTGGTACCTGCCTTGTTTTTAAAAGGCTATTGTGCACCTGAATGATCACGGGCATTCTAAATCTATCCTGTATATTGGATCACCAGTTCTATGCATTAGCAGAATCATTTTGCAGTGCCAATATGTAAGCTCTGATGGATTCCCAAAATGTTCGACCTGACAGATATCAATAGCCTGGCAGCGGCAGCGACTACCAATACACATAGTTTTAGGTATTGTCATCAATCATGAGATTCAATCCACAACTACAGTTGTAGAAAATATTACACTTGATGCAATTACATCAATCAATAATCTCAAACACTTGTACCTTGACAGATTTGATGACATTGGCAATTTTAAACGTGATACAATTTAGCAGCTTAAAGATGTTATAATCCTGATTATTAATCCTTCAAGGAAGCGCAGTATGCAAAATTATACAATTTGGAAAGTTGACTACCACAGAATTTGGTTTAGCTGTAACATGGTGCATTTTAAAGAAAGAGGTCAAAAGCACATCATATTTTCACATAAATGGTAATTAGATTAATAATATTTTCAGCATGCTATTGAAAAGAGATGAACAATATACTGCTGTGGATTAGTACTTTTCACATGTATATCTTGGGGGGGTTGTAATTTTCATTTAATGGAATATTGTGTTACTTGTATCTATTCCTCATCAATATTATTTAGCAGCTTCTTGCAGTGTATATTGATGCAGTCTTGCAGAAACCAGGATGCTGTTCTACATGTAATCTGATGCTGAACGTACAGCAGGGAACATTATTGAAACTGTCTACATGAATATGTTTCAATTCAAGCAAAATGTGGAATTGTATAGCAGCAACTCAACTTAATTGAAAATGTGAAACAAAATATTTTAGAGGCACAGACAATATATATCAACATTTCAAGGAAAAGCAGCTCAAAAATGAAAATTTATTACTGTCTTCCAGATAATTTCAATCATCATTCACAATATGACCAGCACATATAATGGTTATTTTTGGCCTTGGCTCTCCAGTTATTGTCCTTGCAACCTCAGATAGCTAAGGAAGTATTTCCTCACCTATTTAATGTATTATGAAAATGGATCATCAATAGATTTCATATTAGGTGTTGATCAACTTCCCAGTGATCATTGCTGAATTAAGGCTATGAAGAAATTCATGGTAAGAGTAGGAAAATGTTTCTATTATACTATGTAAATTTTTATTTAAAGGGAGAGCAGTTGTAACCTTAAAGGATTTTCTTAGAAGAACTAATGAGCTTCAAATATTTGAGCAGTGTACTCTTCTTACCATTTGCAGGGATGATGGGAGCAGGTTAACATGGTCATTCTTTGCAATGGCAAATAGAAATAGGAATTGGATCTTGCTGCAGATTGGTCAGGCTGTTATATTTCTAATAGGTCAGCAAAAGTTAACATTCTTGCTGCTAACCAGTTGAACAAGTGCCCATATTTCATATATTTTCCGAGTGTACCCAGATCCGTACAGTTAACATATTAGAACAAACATAGTGGTCCTAATATTGATCGCTGGTGATCACAACTATAACTTCGGCTGGTTAAATAAATCAACATGCCTAAGCGTCTGAGATTGGCAATCATCACTGGATTAGCACTTAATTTCTTTTTGCATTAGGAGGTAGTTCTGCATTTCTGGCTGGGAATTCTGAACCGAATCTCTTGAGAAATGTGGAACTGCCTATTTTCCGAGCACTTCTTCTTGTACAGGATCACTGGCAGATTCCAAGCCCCACACTTTTTATGGCAGTATTCTGGCAGATGTTTTCTAATAAACAAAACATTGGGACATTTAAATAGTATGTTATTGTATTAGTGAATGAGTGCGAGTGAGTTAAGTGCCTAACTGGGCAGGAGACTGATATGGTAAGGTGGATTGGGTGCTAGCTGGGTTGCATGTTATGGTGTGCAGATGGTGAAGTGAGGTCATGTTGGGTCAAGTCTAGTCAGGGGTATCCAGAGGGTGAGGGAGTCGGATGGTCAAGTGAAGCTGTTTTTGAGGGTAGATAGCGCTGGACTTTCAGGAGAGAAATAGTGATAGGGTGTGATCTATTGGATAACTACTCATGAGTGAGAAATGTTTTTATTCACTCTGACTTTTCCAGGGTACCTACCCAGGTGAACAAGTTGAAACTTTCTGAAGACTGCGACTCTAATTTAGGATTGGAGAATTTATTATTAAATGGCTTCTGGATGAAGTGTGATTGCCCATTGGGAATTTAAACATCCCAGCAATTCCAATGTACAGGTTGTTCTGTTGTAACTTGCATTTCGTTAACATGAATTCACTGTAACATGATGGACAAATTCGGGTCACTGTTTCTCACGTACAAATTTTTAAAACATGTGTTGGCTGTAACACAATTACAGCACCAACACTTCAAACCCTGTTTCAAAAGCATGACTTTTTGATAATGCGGTGTTGCTCAAGAACGCAACCATCATGAGAGAGATGAACAATCTGTAGTCATCGTATGAAGACTTCTGGGGGCTTCCTGAAGTGCATTTTTCGGGGTATGTTCAGTCTCCAATTGTCCAGAGCCTGGAGGATCTGAACCGATCTGTCACCACGTCATGTTTCTTACCCTTCAAGCTTTTCTACCAGTCTGTTCCCACTACACGCGGTCCCTAATTCTCAAAACTCAAGATGAACCACTGGATAATTTAGATTAATTCTCATTCTTGGGAGCCTCCTAACAACCAGGACAGAGATTGATGATGTAATTCAACATTGCCAATATTGTGCCAGCACAGTTTTTGCGGTCTGAGAAATAGAATGCAGAATCTTATTGAGCCTGTGTCTTGATGTCTATGGTGAAATTTGTAGAAGAATCTCAAGAGAAGCCTAGTGAGGATTATCTAAAAGTCAGAAGGAACTTGCTGCATCATTTATATATTTGTCAAGTGGCGAGGTGAGTTTTGTTTTTTTTCTCTTTTCAGTCAACGTTCTCGGTGGTTAGTCATTTGCCATCAGCCCTTCCTCGATTGGCCAATTCAATATCCATCCAACCAACTTCTAGCTCTGAGCAAAGCAACTACCTGGTGCCAGTTCATCTACAGTGTCGTTAGATCAGTAGTTAACTTCCATTACTTTCCATGCCAGGTCCCAACAGAAAACATCTTTATTCTCTTTTTTAAAACAAGTTACTGTTCAAGTTCAAGTCTTAAATCCAACTTGCAGTTCCATACTAAAAAAAATCTAAAAGTAAAAGAAAAATAGTGATGGTCTGTAACAAAATATCATACAACTAATTGGATGATGTAAAGCAAGAGCAAGCTAAAACTGATGTCAGAGTTGTTAAAAGCAAGAGATAAGCCCGTTTTCAGGGATACACAAGCAAGTGTTAACGAGTTAATGATCAAACTGATGTGGCAGCTAGCATGTTTTAAATGCTTGCTCCTGGCCAAACTGACCATTTGCTGGAGATTGGTTTCAATACACAGCTTTTTTGTATGAAAAGAGTATACAGAAAGCTTGTACTGAAACCTAGCTAGCTGGCTCAGGAAAGTCATCTGATTCAAGGATGGACATGAGGATAGAATGGGCTGATTACCTGTTCTAGTCTGTTCCTCAGACAAATCCACATAAATGGATTCAGTTGTGATTGTTAGCATTGTATAGATAAGATTTTTTTGCAGTATTTTGTGCAGTGTATTTTGTTTTAATAAAGAACATCAGGTATATTTTGTTGTTAGAACAATCTTGGGTTGTTGATTTGCGGAGTAAATCTGATGAACTAGGGTAAAGTGACAATTAAAGCCTACACTTGCAACTTAAAATTTGTACCATGTTTTGCATAATCTGCAACTTGAACTATTTTGCAATTGGTCCACCAATGCAAATCATTAATATAGATTTTGAACTTGACCTTTGCTGCACTCAATTGGTCACAGTTGTGGGATCGTGTTCAATAATGACTGAGATCGATGAGTGACAAAAATAATCTCTTTATTAAGCACCCGCAGTAGCACAGTTCATGACGACGATTGAATCCGAAGTACAGTTTTTACAGTAGCCTCTTTTTCCACAGTTTTACGTACATTAAAATTTTAGCATTGTGGTGTTACATTGTCGTGTTGATTGTATAATAATGGTTGCATGACATCTGTCCTGGGGAAGCAAGAAGTGGTTTAAGCACTTATTAAATCTTACTCCTGATGGGATTGGGATGTCTGTCCAGTCTGAGCTTGCACAATTAAGAGGTGTTAGTCCTTTTGTCTTTAAAGTTAGTGGTGTTAGAAAAACACTAGATCTATTAGATCTCAATAAATTACAGTGTTTCCTTCAGAGAGCAAAATCGCCAATCCAAATACATTTTAGCCAGGGGGTGATTTGAACCCATTTCACCCATTGGGATTGTGGTGGTCTTGTAAATTTAAAATTAATTCTGAAAACCTAGGGAGGAATTCAACTTCAAACACCAAATTAATTTGGGAACAGTTGGGTTGTTAAAATTGCTAAATATGACCGTGTATCAGAAACTGTCCCAACTCACTAATTTCTATATTTATCATTGTTTAGGAGAAATAAGTTGCTAATAAATTTATGAAGGAGTAGTCATGTTTGCTAAATCTGACTAAATCTAAAACATGACTACTCCTTCATAAATTTATTAGCAACTTATTTCTCCTAAACAATGATAAATATAGAAATTAGTGAGTTGGGACAGTTTCTGATACACGGTCATATTTAGCAATTTTAACAACCCAACTGTTCCCAAACTAATTTGGTGTTTGAAGTTGAATTCCTCCCTAGGTTTTCAGAATTAATTTTAAATTTACAAGACCACCACAATCCCAATGGGTGAAATGGGTTCAAATCACCCCCTGGCTAAAATGTATTTGGATTGGCGATTTTGCTCTCTGAAGGAAACACTGTAATTTGGTTCTGTCCCACAGCAATGTCAGTTTCTAAACTAGGTGCTCTAGCTACAAGTCCTACCACAACACTTAGTGGCTAGGAAGGTGTTGTACAAGATAATGATCCTGAAAGAGTTAATGTTAGAGATTCCATTAAGCTCCACCCAACATGATTTTTTTAATTTCAAAAATATACTTTATTCGTAAAATAATCATAAAATAATTTGATGGTCTGTACATTTGGTCATGCCATACACATGTCAACATTTACATGCACAGATCAGAAATTATCATTGTTATATACAGGTCTGTGCGTTTCTCACTCATATGCCCATATATTTAGCTGAGGCATCAGCAGAGCCCAAACGACTGCATGGGCCCCCTGTTCTTCTCTAGGCAGGCAGATGTTAAACGGTGGTCTTTCCCCACCGCGCCTTGGTGGCAGCTGCCCCAAGCTTCAGCGCGTCCCTCAACATGTAGTCCTGGACCTTGGAATGTGCCAGTCTGCAACACTCAGTCGGGGTTAACTCCTTCAGCTGGAAGATCAACAGGTTTCGGACCGCCCAGAGAGCGTCCTTCACCGAGTTGATGATCCTCCAGGCACAGTTGATGTTCATCTCAGTGTGCGTCCTGGGGAACAGGCCGTAGACCACGGAATCCCGCTGCTTGGGACGAACCTCGACAAACACCACTGCATTCCTCTCCAGACTTCCTCTGCATAGGCATATTCCAGAAGGAGGTGTGTGACAGTCTCGTCCCCCCACAGCTGCTTCGAGGGCAGCGTGCAGTGCGGCTGAGAGTCCGGGCGTGCATAAAGGATCTCACAGGCAGAGCCCTCCTCACCACCAGCCAAGCCATGTCTTGGTGCTTGTTGGACAGTTCTGGCGATGAGGCATTCTGCCAAATGGCTTTGACAGTCTGCTCAGGGAACTGCTCGATAGGATCCGCCTTCTCCTTTTCCCGAAGGGTCTCGAGGACACTACGTGCTGACCACTTCCTTGTGGTCAAAGGTGTTTTCCTTCATAAACTTCTCCACGAAGGACAGGTGATACGGAACGGTCCAACTATTCGGAGCGTTCCGCGGCAGCGAGGCCAGGCCCATCATTTGCAACACCGGGGACAGGTAGAACCTAAGTACGTAGTGACATTGGTGTTTGCGCACTGGGGATCCACGCACAGCTTGATGCAGCCACACACAAAAGTGGCCATCAGGGTGAGGGTGGCATTGGGTGTATTTTTTCCCCCGTTGCCCAGATTTTTGTATAACGAGTCCCTTTGGACCTGGTCCATCTTTGAACTCCATATAAACTGGAAGATGGCCCAGGTGACTGCAGCGGCGCAGGTTCTTGGAATAGGCCAGACCTGTGCCACATACAACAGCAATGACAGTGCCTCACACCTGATGACCAAATTTTTTCCCGTGATGGAGAGCGACCGTAGCTTCCATCTGCCCAGTTTCTGTCTCACTTTACTGATAAGCTCCTCCCAAGACTTGGCGCATGCCCCAGCCCCCCGAACCAAATACCCAGCACCTTCAGGTGGTCGGTCCTGACGGTGAAGGGGATCGAGGATTGGTCGGCCCAGTTCCCGAAGAACATGGCCTCGCGCTTGCCTCGGTTTACTTTGGCCCCCGAGGCCCATTCGAACTGGTCACAAATGCACATGAGTCTGTGCACGGACAGCGGATCCGAGCAGAAAACGGCGACGTCGTCCATGTACAGGGAGGCCTTAACCTGCAGGCCCCTGCTGCCAGGACCACCACATGGATGTTGTCATACAGTCTCAGTGGAGTAAAGGCAGAACATCTTCTGATGTTGTATGGTGAGACCTGTTATTATCTTACATTTCCTCATAGACATTGTTACTAAGACTACTTAAATGCAACTTATTCTTAACTGCTATTATATAATAAACTGTATCTTGTTTAAGACCAGATATTGTTATTTTTAAGGCTCATAGTGTTTTTTTTCTAGTATTGTAGACAAAGAAGACTCTTAGACCCAGTCAAGAAAATGTGATGCAAGTAACAAACCACTCCAACCAGTTGATAGTAATTGGCATTGCAACACAATCAACATGAGCTCACAATGCAGCCAATTAGATTGAGTGACAACCTGCAAATCTTTCCAAAACAGACCAATAGCAGGTAGTACAATTCGGAGAAATTCCTGGTCACCCATATTATGAAAAGAACATTGGGCTTTTACTATCACTTTCCACAGCTTCAGACTATAACATTCATATACAATGGCTTGTTATCACAGCAACTCTGACTTCACACCACCACCACCATCACCAGCAACACCAGAAAATACTGAAATATAATTACTTTCTAGATTATGATAACTATCATATGGCAAAAATATTCTGTATTACAACTGATTTTTCACATTTTCTGGCATCACTATGCAAATGACAGGAAAAAACATTAGTCGCAAAGTCAAGTAAAATCAAACATCCTTTGTCCTTCCTTTAAAGTACTGGGCTCAGCAGGTGGTGCTGTTCTGTTAAGTAGTTTTCAAGTTAATACTTATTACAGAACTTCACCATCTATTCACTGTAGAACAGTACTATAATGGGAAGAAAATAGTTCTGGACTAAACAAGCGAGACAATAGTAATGACATATCTTAAAAGAAGGAGAAAAATTACCAAATGAATAATTCTACATTAAGTCTGTTCATAAAATGATATAATATAATATAAAATGATATAATATAACTCATTTGTCTAATGTCTGCTCTATGGAAGTGCATTATTAAAATTAAAAGCATTTTAAACATATTCTATCCACACAGAAGATAATAAGTAATGGCAATATGTTTCAGGCTATGATAAGTTGAAATTCTATAATTAAAGATGAACAATAACAACAGCCTGCATTTAAATAACTCATTTACATTAATACATTGTTTCGAGATATTTCACAGGTGCATTAACAAACAAATTTTGACACTGATTCTGAGGGAATTAAAAGAGAGGTGACTAAAAACATGTAGATAATTTAGGATCACCTTAAAGAATGTGAGAATGGTGAAGAGACAAAAATGTTTAGAGAGGGAACTTTGAAACTTAGGGCTTAGAAGCTGAAAACATTAAGGTCAAAGGTGGGACAATTAAAACCAGAAAGGAATAAGATGCCAAAATAGTGGCAATGCAGAGATATTATGTGTTGTATAACTGGAGAATATTACAGAGTCAAGGAGGACAAGGCAATGAAGGAATTTGAAAACAAGGATCAGAAATATAAAAGTAAGATATTGCTGGACTAAGAGTCATATTAATCAGTCAGCTTAGGAGTTGGTGTGGATGAACAGAATTTGGTGCAAGTTTAGATACTGGCAGCAGGTGTTTGAGTGAATCATGAAGGGCGGAAAATGGAAGACTGGCCAGGACTGTGATGAAATAGACAGATTTTGAGGTGACATTGGCATTGACAAGGATTTCAACAGCAGATGGATGGAAACAATGTATTATTATCTTGAAACATCGTTTATATTTCTAGTGGTCCTTGCAAGGTATTGTTTGCAGCTAATCAGAGAGTTTGCCGATGTCCAATTTCTTAAGTGTGAGGATTAAATTGTAAAGTGTGATGCTTACATTACATATACAATATATTTTAATGTGCAATGTAATGGTTTTGATATCAGATTAGTGCCACAATGGTGAATGCAGTTGAACATAAATAATTCTGTTTCAAGAAAATGACAGGCTCTCAAATTTTAACTGACAGTATGACTTTTTTTTTGTAACTAGTCCTTGTTTACACAAGATGCCATTTTAAGACTCAATCATTGTATAGAAGGACAGAAGAATTCTAACAGCCAGAAACAAGCACACAAATTATCACAGTATATATTACAGCTATTGGTGATGTGGATTTTTCTTGTGCCAGGCATGAAAGCAACACAAGGTTTAGAGATACACAGAGCTCAGGATAGGTTCTATTTCTTCTTGACCACTAGTTTCTTCTGAAACTGACAGGCAATCTATACAAAACACAATGCGTATGAAATTGAACTTGGCAGAACTACTGATGCAAATGTTACCGAAGTGCCCAAGCATGAAGATGGCACTACCCATGCTTCTGCTTCTGACACGGTCTATGTGGTGCCCATACTTGGAAGAGCATTAAAACAATATATCATGCATGTGATACAAGCTTCAAGTGTGGTGTTATCATGATGTCCTGTAGCCACTCTGAAGAACATAAGAAATAAGAACGGAGTAGGCCATTCAGTCCCAAGGCCTGCCCCACCAATCATTAAGGTTGAGACTGATTTGCTCAGGCCTCAACTCCTCTTTCATGCCAGCTGCTCATAGCCTTCAACTTATGACATTTCCAAAATCTAACCATGTCCTCTTTAAATACTTTCTAGTCTTCACATTTCTGTGGAACTCCAAACATTTGCTATCCTTTGAGAGGGGAAATTTCATTAAAAGCAAATGTTTTAGATGTAACTATGTCCCTTACTTCAAGATATGCCTAATAGGGGAAACATCTATATCCAAAACACAACTAAATGTTTTTAATAAGAAGAAAGAGCAAATAGCAGTCACTCATTTTGACTTTTTTATAATCTTCCTCTGCATGACAAATTTCTATACATATTTTTTGCTAAAAGACAGAAGAGAAGTTTTGTTGCGACAGTGGCAAATATGGAGTTTTGAATTTTAACTCCAATTATCTAATTTTAATACCCAAGATGTTCAGCACAGAATTATTACAGTTACAGAGGTAATTTGGCCGATGATGTCTGCACTGGCTAACTATGCATGTTGACTCGGTACCATTTTTCTTCCTCTCCCCCATTACACCAAATATTGTTTCTCTTTTGACACTCATCCAATACATTCCAGACAGGGACTTCTATACCCTAACAATGTGTGTGTGGAAAAGATTCTTCTTCTTACCTCACATTTGTTTGTTTTGCAAAACACTTTAAAATTGTGAATCTGATTCTCAATCTATTTACGAGTGGTAAGTTTCTTGTTATTAATTCTATCCAGAACCCTCATTAGTTTGAAAACTTTTATCTAATCCACCCCTTGCTCAGTCTGCGAAAGCTGCAATTTAGTGAATTTAATTAGAGGGCGCCTGTGGGACCAAATAAAGGACCCAAGTCAACCATTAAGCCTCCGTAACACTTGTCTAGGCAGCAGCAATGGGAGTATTCTCATGGGGTACAGCAGCAAAGCAAGAACATTCATCTTAATCAGGGCTATTTGGCCCAACCATGATAATGATAACTCCTCCTACCACTGCAAATCCTATTTTATCCTCTCTAGTAGTTGTACATAGTTAGCTTCATACAGCTGTTGGAAGGAAGGGGTAATAAAAATTCACAAATACAAAAAACCTTTTGGCAAACATCTAAATGGGAATAGCATTCTATCCTTCAATTTAGGCACCTCCACTCATCCCCCTACTGGCACGGCTTCTGATTTTGTAAAATTGATCCCTGTAACCTGAGAAACCACCACATGAATTAATTATTTGAATCAGTTAAGGAACAGACTTCTCCGGATTGGCCAAAAATAAAAGGACGTCATCAGCATATAGGGTGATCTTATGCACTCCCATTCCCACCTTTGGTGCTACTGTTTCAGGATCCCTCCTGAGAGTTCAATTGCCAAGGTAAATAACAGCGGTGATAAAGGACACCCTTGTTGACTACCTCTTCCAATATTAAAGTTATTTGACTTAATACAGTACTGCTACCCATCTGGCAAAGGATCCCCTCAAACTAAACACCCTAGAACCTCAAATAGATACGGCCATTCTATTCGATCAAACTGCGTCTCGGGAGACCACCAAACCCGGAATCAATCTTTGCTGGCATACCCGTACTGTGTTCAGTACTCTCGTAATATTATTGGAGGAGCAACGGCCCTAAACAAGACCTGTCTGGTCTTCTTTTATAATATGTGGCAGGATCTTCTCCAACCTCAGAGTCAGCACCTTGGATAAAATTTTGAAATCTACATTCAACAGTGAAATTGGTCTATATGAAGTACATTCTTCAGGGTCTTTCCCTATCTTTAAAATGAGGGAGATATTAGCCTCCCTAAGAGTGGGCGGCAGACAATCCTGTGTATAAGAATATTTGTAAATCCCCAGAAGTGGCTTCACTAACATGTTTATGAATTCCTTATAGAATTCAGTTGGGAATCCATCTGGCTCCAGTGCTTTGCCACCCTGGAGATGCCTTATTGCTTTCTGCACTTCCTGTACCATTAAAGGCGCATTCAAAATGGAAGCCTGCTCTGTATTTATATTGGGGATGTCCAGATTTTCAAAAAAGGACTGCATTTCCATTGTACTGTGTTCGCCCCCCACTCTGACTGATATCGCTCTGCAAAGTATTCCCTTTTCCTAACATTGATCTTTTTCAATTCGCAGGTAATCGTACCCGCCTTCACCCTAACTGAGGTAAAAGATTGGGAAGCTTTTCTCCACCTAGTCAGATAAGCCAGATATCTACCAGGCTTATCTCCAAATTCAGTCTTTGTTTGGTAAAGGAGACCTCTTTTTTAGCCACTTGTGTGTGCATTGAGTCGAGAGCAGCACAGAGAGCTGTGACCAGGTGAAGCTTAACCAATGACAGCCTAATATAATATGTTTTCTCAGCTATCTGCAGCTGGGCCTACAGCATCTGTTGCTGCTCCTCTCTCTGCCTCTTTCTAGTTGTCGAATATGAAATCACTGCTGGATTACTAACCATACCTGAATTAATATCCCAGAAAGCTCTGAACTCTCTTGTAATATATTCAAAAAATTTGCTTTCCAACAACAAAAATGGATCCATGCACCAGTGATGTGCATCCACTCCACAGCTCTTGATTTTAACATCTAAATACACTGCTGCATGATCTGAAACAGCTATATTCCCAATTTTGCACACCAATGTTCTGTCCAAACCATCAGTTGACAAAAAGAAAATTGTCAATTCACATATGGTACTTGTGTGTGTTGGAATAGAATGTGAAGTCTCTTCCATTTGGGTAGAGGTACCTCCACACATCCACTCGTACCAACTCATCGCACATGTCCACCAACTGTTCAGACTATGTAGGCATACCTGTCAGGCCTTTTGGCACCCTGTCAATCTCTGGATCTATTAGGCGATTAAAATCTCCTCCTATAATCATACAGCAAACCCCAAGATTCATTAATTTACCATTGCATCAATTAAAAATTTAAGAGGATGAGCTGGGGGACAATATACATTCAAAACACCATATTTTTCTCCATGTATTAGGGCTTTAAGAATGATAAACCGTCCATGTTCATCCTTAATCTGCTCCGTAAGCCGGAAAGGGAGGTTCCTTCTTATCAGTATAACCACTCCTCTACTCTTGGATCTGAAGGATGAGAAAAATATTTGTCATAACCCCCCTGCTGCAGTTTTGGATGTTCCTTATCAGTTAGATGTGTCTCCTGCAGCAGGGCAATGTTCACCCTTTCCTTCCTGAGGCTTGATAAGAACCTTCTTTCTTCAAAAAGGAGAATGGCTCCCTTTTATATTCCAGGTGCATCACCTGAACAAATCACAAGCCATGGTCATCCAGGGCAGCCCATGGTTTCCCAGGAGGAGGGAACTTATCTGAAGTATGACGTGTTACAAAAATATTAACTATGACATCTAAGAACTATTCCTATAAAAAAAACTACAACTAAAAAGACAAACACTACATTTAACTGAAACAGACTCAGATAACACCCAAGATTTTCCCCCTTGCCCATTGGGCACTCCCCCAATCATTATAACATCTTAACTCTCTTGAGCTGAGGCCATGCCCCAGGCAATTCACAGATGAGGAAAGCCTGTTATTTACATTCTGAAAGTCAACAATGGATATCCATCCCGCCCCCACTCATCTTAGCCACAGATATAGCCACCCCGATACAAAATCAAGAGGACAGCAGTAAAAAAAATCCTTAGATTGTACCCAAATGATACATATATAAAGTAATTTCAATTTTACAATTTTACAACAAAACTACATATAAAACCAATAACCACAAAAACAGGAAGGAGGAGAGGGAAGTAGAAAGGGAGGGGGGCAATAAAAAAAATCCAAACCATTGCCCACAATGATGCCCTCTCCCATCCCATCCTGGCTCAGGTCCTTTATTTCAAAGATTTCACAAAGTCCTTCGCCTTTTCTATGGAGTTAAAGTTATATACCGTCCCCCAATGGGTGAATCGCAACACAACCGGGTACCTCAAGGAGCATTGAATGTTCAGGCCCCTTAATTCTTTTTTGACATCATCAAATGTCCTTCTCTTCTTAATCAGGGCTCCTGGAAAATCCTGAAAAAACATTATCTTTGAGCCTTTATACAGCATACATTAAAGCTTGTGAATTCCATCCCAATCTGCTTGCTTTTTCCACTATTAACTGTTTGTTCTCTATAATATAGGAACTGCACTAGGACCACATGGGGGTGCGGGTTTGGTCTGGACCTGCACGTTGTGATCCAGTGGGTCTGCTCCAAACTTACCAGTCCCGACACTGACTCCAACCCCAGGAACTTCGGGAGCCATCCTTGCAGAAAGTTGATGAGGTCCTCACCTTCCTCGTGTTGTGGGAGACCGCTATCCGTAAGATTTTTCTTTTACTTTTATTTTCCAGGTCATTGACTTGATCCTGAAGGATCCAAAAATGGTCTTCCAGCGTTCGGATTCTTCCTCCCGAGACCGCCACTACAGTCTCTGATGCCGCGGTCCTGGAACATAGAATATAGAAAAATACAGCACAGAACAGGCCCTTTGGCCCACAATGTTGTGCCGAGATTTAATCCTAACATAAAATATAGTAACTTAATTGACTCAGCCCTCAACTCACTGCTATCCATGTGCATGTACAGCAGTCGCATAAATGTCCCCAATGATGCTTCCACTACCACAGCTGCAACACATTCCATGCATTCACAACTCTCTGCATAAAGAACTTACCTCTGACATCTCCTTTATACCTTCCTTCTAATATCTTCAAACTGACCTCTTGTACCAGTCAATTCTGCCCTGGGAAAAGTCTTTGGCTATTGACTCTATCTATTCCTCTCGTTATATTGTACACCTCAATCAGGTCTCCTCTCTTCCTCTTTCTCTCCAGAGACAAAAGTCCAAGCTTATTCAACCTTTCTTCATAAGGCAAACCCTCCTGTCCAGGCAGCATCCTGGTAAAGTTTTTTTGCACCCTCTGCAAAGACTGCATCTTTTCTATAGTAGGGCGACCAGAACTGGTTACAATATTCCAAGTGTGGTCTCACCAGGGACTTGTAGAGCTGCAGCAAAACCTTACGGTTCTTAACCTTGATCCCCCTGTTAATGAAAGCCAAAACACGATATGCTTTCTTAACAACCCTATCCACTTGAGTGGCAACTTTGAGGGATCTATGTACTTGCACACCCAGATCCCTCTGTTCCTACACACAGCCAAGAATCCGGTCTTTAATCCTATATTCAGCACTTGAGTTCGACCTTCCAAAATGCATCACTTCGCATTTATCCAGGTTGAATTCCATCTGCCATTTCTCAGCCCAGCTCTGCATCCTGTATATATCATGCTGCAGCCTGCAGTAACCCTCTATACTATCGACGACACCTCCAACCTTTGTGCCATCTGCAAATTTACTAACCATCCCCTCAACCTCCTCATCCAAGTAATTTATTAAAAACTACAAAGAGCAAAGGCCCAAGAACAGATCCCTGCGGGACCTCACTCAACACTGACCTCCAGGTAGAATACTTTTAATCTATAACCACTCTCTGCCTTCTGTCAGCCAGCCAATTCTGAATCCAGATAGCCAAATCTCCCTGTATCCCTTACTTCCTGACTTTATGAATGTGCCTACCATGAGGAACCTTATCAAATTCCTTACTTAAGTTCATATACACCACATCCACTGCTCGACAGTCGTCGACATGTCTTGACACCTCCCCAAAAGAGCTCAATAAGATTTGTGAGGCATGACCTGCCCCTCACAAAGCCATACTGACTGCCTTTAATCACACTATGCTTTGCCAAATAGTCATAAATCCTATCCCTCAGAATCCTTTCCAAAACTTTGCTGAATACAGACGTAAGACTGACTGGTCTGTGATTGCCTGGGATTTCCCTATTAACCTTCTTGAAAAGAGGAACAACATTCACCTCTGGTATGACTCCCATGGAGAGTGAGCAGCCAAATATCCTCGCCAGAGGCTTAGCAACGTCCTTTCTCGCGTCCTGGAGCAGTCTAGGATAAATCTGGTCTGGCCCTGGGGACTTATCAATCTTAATGTTTTCCAAAATTTTAGCACATCAGCTTCATCAATCTTGATCTGGTCAAGACTGTATTGCAGCTCCTTTAAGTTTTCATTTACACAAGTTCCCTTTCCTTGGTGAAAACAGAAGCAAAAAGCTCATTTATGGCTTCCCCATCTGCTCAGACTCCATGCACAAGTTCCCTCTGCTATCCTTGATCGGCCCTACCTTCTCCCTGATCATGCTCTTATTCCTCACGTATGAGTAAAATGCCTTTGGGTTCTCCCTAATCCTTCTTGCCAAGCCTTTTTCATGCCCCCTTCTGGCTCTCCTCAGTCCATTTCTGCGCTCCGTTATAGCAAGCCTGTAATCCTCTAAAGCTGTACTAGATCCTTGCTTCCTCCATCTTACGTAAGCTGCCTTCTTCCTTTTGACGAGAAGTTCCTCTGTTCTCATCGTCCAAGGTTCCTTAATCTTACCCCTTCTTACCTGTCTCAGAGGAACAAATTTGAGCATCACTCTCAACAACTGCTCCTAAAACAGTCTCCATATGTCTGCTGTGCCCTTTCTGTGGAACAATTCCTCCCAGTGTGTACTTCCCAATTCCTGTCTGATTGTGTCATGATTTCCTTTTCCCCAATTAAATATCTTCTCGGTAACTGCTCCTTTCACTCTCCAAGGCTATGCTAAACATGAGGCAGTTGTGATCACTTTCATCAAAGTGCTCTCCCACCGAGAGATCTGACACCTGACCTGGCTTGTTGCCAAGCACCAAATCCAAAATGGCCTCTCCCCTCATCGGTCTGTCCACATACTGAGTAAGGAAACCCTCCTGAACACACCTGACAAGAATGGCTCCATCCAAACTATCTGCATTTAGGAGGTTCCAGTCAATATTGGGAACGTTGAAATCACCCATAACAACTACCCTGCTACTTTTGCATTAATCCAGAATCTGCTCATGTATGAGATCTTCAATTTCTCTACTGCTATTAGGTGATCTGTAGAAAACCCCCAATGCGGTGGCTGTTCCCTTGCTGTTCCTAACTTCCACCCATACTGACTCAGTAGACAAACCTTCCTCAACAACCTTTGTTTCTGTAGCTGTGATGCACTCTCTGATTAGCAATGCTATACCCTCTCCTCTTTTTCCATCCTCCCTGTTCTTTTTAAACGTTCTAAACCCTGGAACATCAAGCAACCAATCCTGCCCCTGTGAAACCCATGTCTCCGTGATGGCTACAACGTCGTAGCCCCAAGTACTGATCCATTCTCTCAGTTCATCACTCTTATTTTGGACACTCCTCTCCTCCACTGTCTCCAGTCTTCATTCCAGCAGCTGGATTTCCTGCTCATGCTTTTTTTAGCATGGCAGATAATGGCTCAACTGCTGCTTGAGCCCACCCTTGGAGTTTGGCAAACTTCCAGAGTGAGTGCTGCTGTCCTGCTGGATCCAAAGGGGCCATCCCAGGAGACAGAGCACTGACTGCAGGCTCTTTGATGCAGTAGGGGAGTGTCCTGTTCTGCTGTCCTCCTTTAGGGCCCTTTTCTTTACTGGACTTCACCTTGGCCTTAAAGCTGTCCCAGACGATTTCAGCAGCTCCAAATAGCCAGTGAGTTTAAATCAATATTTTTGTCTCCTGGGGGTGGTTAATAAGGAGAGGTGTAAAAGTCCACCTTGCCCAGGAGTATGGCACAGAGCCCAGAACAGCAGACCACTCAGACTGCCGCCATCTTGGATCCAAGCGTAAATAGTTATTAATGGATGTGATGTAATTAGGATCATGGAGATGTGGCTCCAAGATGACCAAGGATGGGAATTCAACATCCAGGAGTATTCAATTTTCAGGAATGATAGACAGAAAGGAAAGGGAGGTGGATAGCATTGCTGATTATGGAGGAGATTGACACAATAGCAAGGCAGGACATTAGCTTGGATGATGTGGAATCTGTGTGGGTGGAGCTGTGGAACACCAAAAGGGAAATAAAAAATTAGTAGCAGCTCTGTACAGACCACAAACAGTAGTTGCGAGGTTGGGGGTGACATCAAATAGGAAATTAGAGATGCATGCTGTACGGAGACTACAATCTGCATATTGACTTGACTAACCAAATTTGTAGCAATGCAATGCAGGAGAATTTCCTGGAATGTATGATGGATGGTTTCCTCAACCAATAATTCAAGGAATCAACTACAGAGCAAGCTATCTTAAGACTGGGTATTGTGTAATGAGAGAGGATTAATTAGCAACCTTGTGGTACGAAATCCTTTGGGGAGGAGTGACCATAATGTGGTAGAATTCTTCATTAATTTAGAGAGTGACACAGTTAAATCTGAGACTAGGTATCTGAACTTAACGAAGGCTAACTTTGATGGTATGATGCATGCATTGGTTAGGATAAGCTGGCCAAGGATACTTAAGTGGTTGATGGTGGTTCAGGAATGGCAGACACTTAAAGAACACATGGATGAACTTCAACAATTGTACATCCCCTGTGTGGTGCAAGAGTAAAACAGGGGAAGTGGTTAACTATGGCTAATAAGAGAGTTCAGATATAGTGTAAAATCCAAAGAGGAAGCATATACACTGGTCAGAGAAAGCTGCAAACCTGAGGACTGGAAGAAATTTAAAATTCAGCAGAGCTGGACAAAGGGTTTAATTTGGAAAGAGAAAATAAAATACAAAACTAAGCCTTTAGAAAACATAAAAACTGACTGCAAAAGCTTCTATCGATATGCACAGAGAAACAGACTGGTGAAGACAAATGTAGGTCTCTTGCAGTGAGAATCAGATGAATTCATAATGGACAATAGAGATGGAAGACCAATTAAACAAATACTTTGGATCTGTCTTCACTAAGGAGGACCCAGATAACCTTAAGGAAATGCTAGGGCATAGAGGATCAAGCATGAAGGCGGATCTAAAGGAAATCCTGGTTAATCAGGAAATGATATTGGGGAAATTGATTGGATTAAACCTGATAAATTCCTGAGGTCTGATGCTGAACATCCCAGAGTACTTAAGGAAGTGGCCCTAGAAATGGCAGATGCATTGGTGATCATTTTCCAGCATTCTGTAGGCTGTAGAAGAGTTCCAATGGACTGGAGAGTAACTAATGTAACCCCACTCTTTAAAAAGGAGGTGGAGAGAAAAATAGAGAATTCTAGGTCAGTTAGCTTGACATGGATGGTGGGGAAATTGCTGAAGTCAATTATTAAGGATGGAATGACTGAGCATTTGGAAAGCAATGACAGAATCAGTCCTAATCAGTATGGATTCACTAAAGTGATATCATGCTTGACAAATCTTCTGGAAATTTTTGAGGATGTGACCAGTCAGATAGATAATAGAGAATCAATAGATGTTGTGTATCTGGACTCTTAAAAGGCTTTTGACAAAGTTCTACACAAGAGATTAGAAAGCAAAAATTAAAGCTTATGGTATTGGACGTAATGCATCGAATTGGATAGAAAAATCGTTGGCAGACAGGAAGCACAGAGTCGGAATAAACGGTCCTTTTCAGAGTGGCAAGTACCATGGGGTTCAGTACTGGGGCTCCAGCTGTTCACAATATTCATTTATGATTTGGATGAAGGAAATGAATTCAATATCTGCAAATTTGCAGATGATACTAAGCTGGGTGGCAGTGTGTGCTGTGAGGAGGATGCTAAGAAGCTGTAGGGTGATTTGGACAGGTTGGCTGAGTGGGCAAATACTTGGCAATTGCAATATAATGTGGATAAATGTGAGATTATCCACTTTGCTGAAAAAACAGAAAGGCAGATTATTTTCTGAATGTTGGCAGTTTAGGAAAAGTTGAGGTGCAATGATATCTGGGTGTCATGGTGGAACAGTCGCTGAAGGATGGCGTGCAGGCGCAGTGAGGAAAGCTAATGGCATGCTGGCCTTCATAGCGAGAGGATTTGAGAAAAGGAGTAGGGATGTCTTGCTGCAGTTATACAGGGCTTTGAAGTGGCCACACCTTGAGTATTGTGTGCAGTTTTGGTCTCCCATTCTAAGGAGGGATATTATTGCTATTGAAGGAATCCAGTGAAGGTTTACTAGACTGATTTCTAGGACTGATATATGAAGAATGATTGGATTGACTGAGCTTGTACTCACTGGAATTTAAAAGAATGAGGGAGGAGTTCATAGAAATGATGGGACTGGACAGGATAGAGATGGAGAGAATGTTTCTGATGTTGGGGAAGTCCAGAACTATGGGTCACTGTCTAAGAATAAGGGTTAAGCCATTCAGGACTGAGATAAGGAAGAATTTCTACCACGGAAAGTGTCGGGGTCAGTTCATTAGATGTATTCAAGAGAGAGCTGGACATGACCCTTGTGGCTAAAGGGATCAAGGGTATGTAGAAAAAGCAGGATTGGGATACTGAAGTTGCATGATTAGCCATGATCATATTAAATGATAGTGCAGGCCCAAAGGGCGGAATGGCCTACTCCTGCATCTATTTTCTACATTTCTATGTTTCTACGTCTAATTAATGACTTATGCAAGTTCAGCATGATCTCTATGCTGAACCTCCATTCCCTATTAATAAAGCTTAACATACTGTATACTTTATTAATTCTCCAACTCTTTTGTGAATTATGTACATATATACCCATGAGTTATAACATTCTTCACAAGAGTGTTGTACAATATTGCATCAAACACCTTTTGGATGTCTAATTGCAATACATCAACAGAATCACCATCATCAAACTTCTTTTTAAACTCCAACAAGTTAGTTAAACATAACTTTCCCTTAAGAAAACTGTGTTGGCTTTTACTAGTAAATAAAAATAATTTTTCCATGTGACTATTAACTCTACCCTGAATAATTGTTTCCACAATTGTTTGCACCTCCAAACCATCACCACCACCATCTAAATGGAGAAGAGCATCAGATGCCTGGGAAAACAATCAATTGTGAATATGTAAGCCATTCATTGGAAATATAGTTGTGGTTACTTCAGTGTCACTTGGTCCATGTTTCAGAACTCCCTAATGGTATTGTTGGTGTAACTGTACCAAATGGACTACAGTAGTTCAAAGAGGTAGCTCATCACAACATTCTTAAGGGCAATCAGGGATGGGAAAATAAATGTTAGGCCACATGGCAAAGTCAACAGGCACTGAATGAATAAAACAAAAGATCTGAAATTAAACTGATTGGTTTGTAATTGTTGGGGTAATATTTATACATTTTATTGAAGAAGTGTGTTACATTTACTAATCTCTTGTCATCTAGCATCACTCCTGAATTTAGAGGAAATTGGAAGTTTATTGCCCGTGCCTGAGCATCCTGTGAATTTCTACTCTCACTTCCTTCAATAACATTTCATGAATTTCCCCTGGTCCTGGTGACTTATCAACTTTAAGTACCATCAACCTATTTGGGGGAGAAGGAAGACTTGCCTGTGCATCACCCTACTCAGCAAGACCTTCAGGACCCTGCTTGCAAAGCAGAACATTGATTTTCCCTTTCTGCCACACTGGGAGCAAATGTCAGGAACCATGCAGGGCAGCCTTGGACTGACAATGATTGTCCAGGAGAATAACAGACTTCTAAAGACGAGGGATGCTCGTCCTTCAGTAGATATCTGCTCCATGGCATGTTAATCTGGAATGGCGCATGGTAAAATGGGGCAGAAATCAGCTGGTATAGACTGCATATAGTTTATTAATGAGAAGAGTTTGGTAAAATGTAATGAGAGAGCTCACTAATTCAATGCAATTTGAATGTAGCCCAAAAAAACCATATGATTTAACAATGAGAAGTTCCTAAAAGCAGCAGCTCATAAAGGAACACTTCCATTGACCCCTTAACTGAACTGTCACTCATCAAGCTAAAATTCCTGCAATAAATCTTACCTGGAACTTTCCTCCATGCACCAAATTTCCACATTGAATTAAACTCCCCAAGTGCTCAGTCTCATCTTGCTCCACTGTAGTGTGAGGGTAAATTCCTTACTGATAGTATGATTAACAAAATCCTCTCTTAAATAGAGAGACTCTCATGTGTCAACAGCCAGTTCAACTTAATTTCCTGCTGCAGTGATTAATACCAATTGTAAAATTTGACTTGCTTGAACATTAGTTAGTTCTTGATTCGAGGCCAAAGGCTGACTTTTAATGTAAAACTAAACTGGAGAAATTCTTAACAGTTAAGTTTCCACTTTGAATCAAATTACCCAAATTTTCATTCTAGCTCCTCTTACAACGGCATGGCCTGACTTTTCATAGAAAAGAGTGACTTTTAAAAAATATAAATATTTAACTATAATGGCTGCAGTGATCATCAATCAGATTGAGCTGAAGGTCATTAAGCATCAGTAAATAAGAATTAGTCTTACATGAAATGCATGTAGACATAAAAGGCACTGAAATTATAATCTGAATACCTTAGATGATTCACATCTACCTTTATAGAAGTTACACATTGGGATATAAGTAACCTCCATATCATCAAGTTTGAATAAAAATAATTATATCAGATACTATTATTTATAAAGAAGTTGTATTTCAGGCAGAGGTTTTGGAGTAGCGAGGTGGATCAAAGGAAACATCAATTCACAACAATGAGAAACTAGGAGTGCCTCTCTTTTCCTGCATTTCGCAAGGTCAAAGTCAATGCCCAGTGAATAAAATAACCTAGGAGAACAAGCATTGACTGAGAACTCAAGAATATCTGCAAACTTCACCATTGCTGAAGAAACAAGATAATAGACAAACGGTTGGAAGCTGGATCATTCTCACAAATCAAGGACAGTATGAACATTAAACTCCAATTGCCTTTACCTTCGTTCCTTTGCTGGATTCCTTTCCACACTTCTGTTGAGTGAGTCTTCCCTTTCTTAACACCCCTTTTGGTTAGTCACAGATATTTTTATTTCTTTATTAGCACATAGTTCTCCCACTTCAACTAATGCATAATTAATGAAACAGTCAAATTACAAGGTCTTGTTGATAGATAAGTTTGATGATTTTGTTATCAATTAATCCCATAAAGTGATATCAAACACATACACAAACACAGGTAATAAGGTTAAACAGAAATGTGTTCTCTGCTCCCTGCATTCCTCTAGCTCAGATATGAAAAATTCTGTGGAACATTAGGTTTCAAATATTTGGGAGCAGAAGCTGGCAGCAGCTCACAGTGACAGCTCCATAGTTGGCCGAGGAAGAAATGCCCGAAACTGCTGGCAAATAGTGAACTGTTGGAGGTAAGCCTCTCTATTAGCCCCAGGCAGAAGAGGACGCAATAGTGTCAGCAGTGAGGAAATTAACATGCACAGATACAGGAGCAACAGGCATGTTAGTTGGGGGCAGTGGTAACTTGACACAAAGGCTGCTGGACTGCAGCAATGCTGTGGAGATAATGCTGACTCAAAGATGCAATGCTGCTGTCATGGACAGGTTGGTGGCTGGCTTGGAGAGCCAGGTCCAGCACTTTCAGAAACAAAAAATGGGGCAGCACAGTGGCTCAGTGGTTAGCACTGCTGCCTCACAGCGCCAGGGACCTGGACTCAATTCCCGCCCGTGCCAACTGGCTATGTGGAGTTTTCACATTCTCCCCGTGTCTGCATGAGTTTCCTCCAGGTGTTACAGTTTCCTCCCATAGTCCAAAGATGTGCAGGTTAGGTGAACTGGCCATGCTAAATTGCTTGTAGTGTTAGGTGCATTAGTCAGGGGTGAATGTAGGGGAATGGGTTTGGGTGGGTTGCTATTCGGAGGGTCAGTGTGGACTTGTTGGGCCGAAAAGCCTGCTTACACACTGTAGGGAGTCTAATCTAAGAAAAACAAAAAATGCTGGAAGAGCTCAGCAGCCCTGGCAGCATCTGTGGAGAGAAATCATAGTTGACATTCCAGGTTGAGTGACCCTTCTTCAGAGTATTCAGCAATTTCAGAAACTGCTGGATTTGAACACAGACATATACTCCATCATGTCAACTATTGATCCTCAATGCTGAAGGATGGTGACAGGGCAATACGAAGTCTGGCTTCACTCCAGGTGACACTTCCTCACAGGTTGACAGTTTTATGCAAGGAAATACACAGTTAGAAAAAGGAACATAGAGGTCCCTAGGATATCTCTTTTAAGGGCACTCTAGCTCTCTAACTGCATCCTGTTGACATCTCTCTGATTGTTAGAAGTTCAAAATGAACAAAGTCCACCTATTTCTTGCAAGGAGATCCACAGCGTGTCTGGCTCATTCAGACATAAATGCTGTACAATGTTGCCATCAAAACACCAAGGTTAAAAGGCTCCACTGCTGAGCAGGGTCTCTCCACCCCAGCTGCAGAACCTGGGATGACATTGAGACGTAGTGAGACAGAATCAATAGAACCTTTTGAGGGCACATTGTTGGCACAATGACACTTCAGTGTAAGTCAATGCTCACGTTTTCATAAATGTTCATTGTCTTGCAATGTATCTGCTTGTTTCAACACAGGCTTTTAAAAAGATTTACCAATGGGATAGGAGCTTCACTGGCTGAGCCAGCATTTGTTACCCTTCTCTGGTTGCCCTTGAGCAGTAGTGAGTCTTACTGACCCCTCCTTCACAGGTTGAGACAATTAATCCATCCACGCTAGGTGCTGTCACAGCCATTTTTCATCTTATTGAGTAGTTTTCATAGCCAGCACAATAAAAGATGACAACAAATTCATTTTCAGGAATGATTTCAGCCTCTGCATTCACATATGATGCAGATCCCTTTCCTGAAGGCCATTTCTGTGAGCCCTCTAGGCTTCACAGTTCCCCATATCTCCACCCAACACAAACAAAAAATGGACTGGCCATGCAGTTACTGTTCCTTTCCTGCCAATCACTGATTTTAATTAAGCTAGAATCTGTGGAGAGAGAGATAGATAGAATTAACATTTCAGGATGAAGATATCTTTTCTTTGAATAGAATTCATATTCTTCAGAAGTGTTATGGCAACTCAAAATGTTAATGTTGTTTTTATTTCTTCTGAGTTGAAGATGAGGGTTCCGGGATAAATGAAGGCAGGGATAGATATCATGTAGTTGGAAGTAGACAGTCATATTGATGGAAGCATTTGTGAGCTCTGAAGTTTGAGTAGTTAAAATTAGCTCGAGGAGAATGTAAAAGGGTCATGAAAAGGTCATGATCACAGTAATGACAAACAAATTTTAAAAGATGTTTGAATTTTCAGTGACTGTTCGGAAAGATCACATGACAATATTTCAAGTTTTAACTTATGTTGTAACAATCAAACTAAATGCAATATAATTTGTCTAAACAGTATTCAGTTTGGCAGCCTTTATTCAAAATTACAAAAGAAACTCATTTACTTTTCAAAACAGATGATAACCTCCTCCACAGTGGCAGCTTACTCAGTTCCTTAAGTGGAACTCCATTCTCCTGGAACCAGACCACAATGATTCTCAGCTTTGGATGGCTTGTTTTCTTGATCTTTCTTCAGCTAGGTAGCTATAACACCCAAACTGACATACACTTTATTTTGCTCTGGAAATTTCTCCCTCTAGTTAAAGCTAGGCAAATCTTAAATTGCTTAAATCACTCACTTAAATCGTCAAAAGTTTGGGGTTGAATGTTATTATAACATTGGCGATCTCACCTGCCAGCTGAGTCTCAGAATCAATTAGGGGTAAGTCAGGTGGAAAGAGTGAGTGAGCAGCAAGGAGAGAACATTATCTCTCATTGGGTGCCCTATTTTCTGATGTGCCTTTTCTCAATCAGAAATTGAATGCCTTTCATACAGTGACTCCCCTACCTCTCAAGAGTCAGCAGGTCAGGCAGCATCTGAGGAGCAGGAAAATCGACGTTACGGGCAAAAACCCTTCATCAGGAATGAGGCTGGGAGCCTCGGAGTGAAGACATAAATGGGAGGAGGGTGGGGCTGGGGAGAAGGTAGCTATAAGTGCAATAGATGGATGGAGGTGGGGGTGAAGGTGATAGGTCGGAGAGGAAGGTGGACTGTTCCCTCCGTGACTACCTGGTCAGGTCCACGTGCCCCCAACAACCCACCTTCCCCCCCGGCATCTTCCCCTGCCACCACGGAAATTGCAAAACCTGAGTTCACACCTCTCTCCTCTCCTCCATCCCAGGCCCCAAAGGAGCCTTCTACATCCATCAAGGTTTCACCTGCACTTCCACACATGTCATTTATTGTGTCCATTGTTCCTGATGCAGTCTCCTCTACATTGGGGAGACCAGACGCCTTCTTGCAGAGTGCTTCAGAGAACATCTCTGGGACATGTGCACCAATCAACCCCACTGCCCCGTGGCCGAACATTGCAACTCCCCCCTCCCTCTTTGCCGAGGACATGTAGGTCCTGGGACTCCTCCACCACCACTCCCTCACCACCTGATGCCTGGAGGAAGAACGCCTCATTTTCTGCCTCGGGACCCTTCAACCCCATGGTAGCAATGTGGACTTCACCAGTTTCCTCACTTTTCCTCACCCCACCTTACCCCAGCTCCAACCTTCCAGCTGAGCACTATCCTCATGACCTGTCCCACCTGTCAATCTTCCTTCCCAACTATCCGTTCCACCCTCCTCTCCGATCTATCACCTTGGCCCCAAATCCATCCACCTATTGCACTCTCAGCTATTGTCTCTTCAGCCCAACCCCGCTCCCATTTACCTCTCCATCCCCAGGCTCCCAGCTCATTCCTGATGAAGGGCTTTTGCCTGAAACGCCAATTTGCCTGCTGCTTGGATACTGCCTGACCTACTATGCTTTTCCAGCACCACAATAATCTTGACTCTAATCTTCAGCATCTGCAGTACCGACTTCTACCTCTCAGTAGTGATAGGCTTACCTGGATAGTTTTACCTGCCATGAGCACTGCCTAGTGACACATCCCCCAAGGGATGGTTTGATACCAGCGATAGCAGATTGAGGCCCTTACATTGGTTCATAATTGGTGATGTCAATTGGCATTAGGACAGGAGGGTGACTACGAAGGTCCCATCCAGCATGTGATTCAGGCAGAAATTGAACAGTGGTGAGATACAGGTATATCATCTCTAAAGCCCAAAACAGGACAGAATATTCTGCCATTGGTCTCTTCAATCTGAAAGTAATCTCCAAATTATGCACGATGAACAATAGAGAATGGAAGCTTTTTTTCCTTTTGCCCTATATTTCATTCTCTCTGATTTTTGCAGATTGACCTGTTTCTGTCAGATTTAATGATATGTGAGAAAATTCAGTAAACTAATACTAAAATGCCTGATATGCATTTTGTATCTCTCAAAGTCCATTTCATTTCAGATGAATCACTTAGGCCCTGCATAGAGATAAATGTTAATTAGCTGTCTTTGTTCATCCAATTCCATTTTATCTTGAAACCAATTGACAGTTTAAAGTGTAACTATACATATAAAGCAGGCCATTCTTAATACCTTCCTATGAGAATGAAAGGCAACCTGCCTCTTGCTCCCTCCTGTAACCTTTAACAACTAATCCACTTAAGCTTACTGTTGGGTAGAATATGGTTTCATAACCCCTTCATTCCTTCAGTTTAGCTTAAGTTAGAGACAATCCCAAATCATAGCAATTTTACATGTGTTTTGTTTGTAACAACATTTGTTCATTCTCAATTACAAGGCAATGAAGAGCACAAATTAAATAGAATGTTGAAAAACATGTACTCCACTGGAGCAGTGGAGTACATGTCAACCAAGGTATACTGGGCTTTCATTAATGTAACAGCTAGACGACATTAAACTATCATGTATACCCTACTCACCATACAACTAAGAGATTATTTATATATTGGACAAGGAGAAATACGAGTTGGATTAATGATGTAAATGTGAGGGGAATGAATAAATATTACAAAAGCTTCAGCTTTGCAACATGCACATAAGGTAGCTAAGACAGTTAATTCATTGATCACAAACAAAAAAAAATGAAAGTAAGCAAATAAAATAAACTCAACGACCACTTTAAATTTAAGACCAATCAACATACATTTAACTCAGGAACAGTAAAACCAAAGTTTAAAAAACACAGTGATAATCATTTGCAGTAAGAACATAAGAAATAAGAGCAGGAGTAGACCATCTGTCCACGGAGCCTGCTGTGCCATTCAATAAGATCATAGCAGATATTTTTGTGGTCTCAGCTCCACTTATCCGCCTACTTGTCCTAGCTGTTAATTCCTTTACGGTTCAAAAATCTATCCATCTTTGCTTTAAAAACATTCAAAGAGGTAGCCTTTACTGCTTCATTGAGCAGTGTATCAGATAAAATCCAGTACGTTAAGAGTCCAGGGGTCTTCAGGATAAGGTGAGTTATGATCTACTCTATCTATGTCCCTCATAATTTTTATACCTCAATCAGATCCCCCTCTCAGCTTCCACTGCTCCATGGAAAACAACCTAGTCTATCCAATCTCTCTCCTCATAATTAAGCCTTTACATCCCAAGCACCATCCTGGTGAAACTCCTTTGCACCCTCTCCATTCAGTCACGTAATGTGGTGACCAGAACTGCACACAGTATTGTGCAGTGTATATTGTGTATTAAATATTGTGTTTATATCCAATGTTTTATAAAGTTGTGACCCCCTCCAATAAAGGCAAGCATTCCATATGCCTGTTCCACTATCTTGTCTACCTGAGTTAATGCCTTCAGGGATTTAAGAATTTGTATGCCAAGGTCCCTTTGTTCCTCAATACTTCCTAGGTACCCACCATTCACTGGTGTACATCATTCCCTTGTCAGAACTTCCAAAACGCATCACCTCACACTTATTTGGATTAAATTCCATCTGTGAGTGCTCTGCCCAATTTAACAGTTGATCAATATCAGACTGTAGCCTGACACCATCCTCCTCAATATCAGAAATACCACCAATTTTCGTGTCATTTGCAAACATATTAATTAAACCTTCTACATTCACATCTAAGCAGTAATTGTACATAAAAGAAAACAGCAAGAGTGACAGCACAGATCCTTGTGGTATACTGCTGGTAGTAGGCTTCTTCTCACGGAAACAAACCTCCACCATCACTCTTTGCCTCCTACCTGTAAGCTTATTTGACATCCAATTTGTCAACTTGCCTTGGATCCCATGAGGCTTACCTTTCGGACCAGCCTTCCATGTGGGACCTTACCGAAGTCTGTGTAAATCACATCAACTGCATTATTCTCATCAATCTATTTAGTCACCATTTTTAAAAAAAACTCAGTTGAATTAGTCAGACAGAATCTCCCTTTCACAAATTCATGTTATCCTCGCTCATACCCTACTTTTACAAGTATTGATTAATTCGGTCCATCAGAAATTTTTGCAATAATTACCTGGCCTATCTGCGCTAGCCTTGTTGAATAAAGGAACCACATTAGCTCTTGTTCAGTCATTTGGCACTTTGCCTGCGGCCAATGAAGTATTAAATATATCCAGCAGGGATTCAAAAACTTCCTCCCTTACCTCTCATAGCAGCCTGGGATCCAACTCATCAGGCCCTAGGTATTTATGCACTGATATATTGACTAAAGACTCTAATACCTCCTGTTTATTAATCTTTATGTGTTCTAGAACCTTCCCATCACAACTGATATCTTTAGCTACAATGTCTTTCGCCTTTGTTAAAAATGCAAAGTATTCATTTAAAACCTCATTGGCTCCATGCTCAGGTTACCCCTTTGGTCTCTAATCGGCTCTACTCTTTTCCCGGTCATCCTCTTACTTTTAATACACTTACTAAAAACCTTGGGGTTTTCATTGAACTCATATTACAAAGATAATTCACGGTCCCTCTTTGCCCTCTTAATTTCCTTTTAAATGAACATTGTGCACTCTCTGTACTTTTGAAAAGCCTCCCCTGTTAATAATATGCTGCCCATGACATATGCTTCCTTCTTTTTCTTCATCGAACTCACAATATTCTTTGACATCTAGGGTTCCTTGGACCTACTGCCTTTGATCTTCATGCATAGACAAAGACACTGGCCCTTAATTGTTGCTATACTACTTTGAAAAGATCCCACTTTTCAAATGTAAATGTACCCTACATGTAACTTCTCCCATTCTGTGTGTCAGATCTTGTCTGTCATTTTTGTCTCCTTAATATCAGTATGTTTGTTTCCATTATTTTACTGACATGACTTAAAAGATCATTTCACCTTGATTCCTGTCATGGTTTGTATGTCCTCTCCTCACCACTTTGTGATTCTATATATTTGCATTAATTTGACCAACTGTCTGCACAAATGTTGCCTGACCTGCTTGAAGCTTCCAGTATTTCTTGTTTTTCATTTGGTCACAGCATCTGCAATTTTCTGCTTTTTACTTTTATTATATAGATGTGGTAGTATCTAAGAGAAACAGATTTCCATCAGAGGTTGTGTTTGAAATATAAATGTACTAGAACCCTTGAGGGATAAGTTAAATCATAGAATCATTTTGCCTACATTCTTCAATTAAAGGATTGATTGCTTGAATTTTGATATTCATATCTGTTGTTCTTGAATAAATTAATCAAAGTAGACATCTAATCATTTTATTGCACATTTAGTTTGTTTAAGCTGTCAAATATTTCTACAGCTGTATTGACTTAACAGAATGCTTCATATTTGCTTCTCTTGTGCCCTCTTTATGGAGAAGAATGTTATGACCTAATATTGCTGTTAAAATGTTTTGCATCTGTCTAAACCTATATAAGTAACACGGTGTGTCTTTTTCCCTCAAGTAATGTTCCTTCTCATAAGCAAGCCAGTAACCCCATCTGATTTTGTAAATTATTGTGTTCACATTTCCTTTCCTCCAAAATCTTTCAGCACCTTTCTTAATACATATCCAAGATTTCAGAATTGAAAAAAAATCAGTTTTGTTCTAATTTCCATTCTTCTCGCACCTTTATCTGGTCAATCTCTGACTCTTCCTTTCTATTCCTTGACTTCTGTGTTTCTATTTCTGGGGATAGGATGTGCACTATATTCTCACTGACTCCCACAATTACCTCAATTAGATTTTTTCACACCCTACTTGCTGCAAGAATTCCATTTCACTCTCTCTGTGTCTTCCTCATTTTCCAATGATACCATCTTCCACTAGGGCATCTCCAACAAAGCTTCCTATTTTGTAACCTGAGACTTTCCTCTCACTGTGTTTGATAGGGCTTTCAACTGGGTCTGACCCATCTCCCACACTTTTATCCTCATCTCTTCCCCTCCCTCCCAGAACAACAATAGGATTCCCCGTGTTCTCACTTTCAATCCTGCCAATCTTAACATTCAAAGGATCTTGAACACACGCACCAGCAGATTCCAAAACAGCTTCCTCCCAGCTGTTATTAGGCTGAAGAATGGACTCTCTAACTTCAAATAATATTAATCTTGTTCATGTTGTTCTTGCCTCGCGCACATCCTGGGTGGTATAACATGTATTCCTCACTCTGTCCAAGTTATTTTTCACCCAATTAATCTGTATGTTCTTGCTTACTATGATTTTACTGTACTGCTTGCAAACAACATGTTTCACTGTACTTAGGTATTTGTGACAATAAATCAAATCAAATCATCCTTTGCCATGTTCACCATCACCAAAAGGAGACCACGATCAAACAAATCTTTGCTTCTGGTCAACTGTCAGCATTCTGCAGGCACCATTCTCTCCAAAAAACCCTAACTCTTCATCACTCCATCACTTCTAGCACTTCCTTATCCCCTCTGCACCTTCCAATGCAATCGCAGAAGTTGTAACACTTGGCCATTCACCTCCTCCTTCCCTACTGTCCAAAATGCCAAACACATCTTCCAAGTGAAGCAGTGTTTTACTTGTATTTCTTTGAATCTAGTCTACTGTATTCGCTGCTCACAGTGCAGCCTTCTTTGCATTGGCGAGACCTGCTGCAGACTGGTTGACTGCTTTGCGGAATGCCTTCACAATGTCCACAGGAATGCCCTGACCTTCCGGTTGCTTGCCATTGTAATAAACGTCCTTGCTAAACTTTCCCCTCTACATTGTCCACTAAGCATTTCGTCACCCTGCCATTAACCCACTTAGGTGGCTCACATTTTGCTCGTTAAAGCCACAATGTTAAAACAGGTGTCCTGCAAGTGGCAAATTCCAAAGTGAATTCAGCACCAAGATGCTGGACAGCTCCTTTCGCTGCTCCCCCCTGCGGTAGAACACTCACCTCGAGCTGCAGCTTCCAGCCCCGCCCCCTGTTCGCGGAGACTAGGGTCCAGCGCGAGGCCCAAAGACAACAGCGTGTTGTCGGGTTTGATTGGCGATTTCTGTAACCAAACAAAGGAGCGAAGAAGCGATCCTGGGAAACCTATTGGGTAAAGTTGCAGCAAACAGCCAATAAGATTTTG
Source organism: Hemiscyllium ocellatum (assembly GCF_020745735.1). Lineage (NCBI taxonomy): Eukaryota > Metazoa > Chordata > Chondrichthyes > Orectolobiformes > Hemiscylliidae > Hemiscyllium > Hemiscyllium ocellatum. The sequence continues at coordinate 59,234,564 of NC_083407.1, read as the reverse complement.
CGGGAGGCGGGGTGTCATTGCCAATTCATTGTGATTGACGGCTGCTTGAGAGCAGAGATCTGACAGTTCGAGCTTGCGCAATGGAAGGGGCGGCCTCGGGATGAGGAGCACCTGAATTGATCAGTGGCTTTGGGAGTTAGTAGCTGCTTGTTTCCAAGCGCGCTGCTACGGCGGGTGAAAGTAAATATCAAAACACGGCCAAGTAATGGCGAGGATGCAGACTTGGGTCCCTGGTAGAGAAGCCATCGCATCATCTCTTGACTCCCAGAATTAGTGCTGCACTTTAACATATCTTCGCAGCATTTTCTTCAACAAGCGCTGTGTTCCTAAGTGTTTGTGATAATTGATTGGGCTCTGCAAGAATGCAACAAGTTAATTGCACCAGATACTGCCCCGTCTATCTTTCTCGCGTTAGAGCGTAAGTCTGTTCGTTCATTTTTTTTTACGAAATATATCTTGCTAAATATTTTTGCCTAGGAGATTATATGCACTGTCAAGTCGGCAATGAACGTGCACTTGTGTCAGAAAGAAGACAGGCTGAGAGAATGAGTGGCCATTGAAACTGAAAGCAGTTGTAAAGACAAGTCGTTTAAGAATTCAAGGTAAACTGCAGCAATTCTGATTTGAATCGAAATTATCTTAAACAAATTGGTCGTATTCAAGGTCAAAAAGTGTGGCGCTGGAAAAGCGCAGCCAGTCAGGCAGCATTCGAGGAGCGGAGAATCGACGTTTCAAGCGTCAGCCCTTGATCAGCACCACACTTTTTGACACTGATCTCCAGCATCTGCACTCCTCACTTTCTCCAAATTGGTCGCAATTATAATCCAGATGGTTTCTATCATTTTTTTCCTTAGTCGAGACTGAAAAAATGCACCAATTTTATTTTCTGTGCTTTTAAATGATGCGAAGAATTAATTAATAAGTTCTGATCGTTATTAATCGGATGTTGAACTGTGTTGTAAACTTAAGCTGATATCGCCGCGATATTTTACGCAGACTTTATGGAGCTCGACTTTAAGAAATCTTCGAGCTAGTTTGAGAAGCCCGTCTATGTAATATATGCATTCCGACGAAAACTAAACCACGGGACTTAATATTTATTAATTTAACAGCTTGGTACAGTAGCTAACATACCTGCCAGTTTTGTCTCATCTCTTCTTGGCGAAAGCCCCTCAGTCCGCAACCTTTGTGTACAGACGTAGTGGGATCACTGTTTCATACAGTAGAATTATGCATTGTGTTGCTTTCAGTAATTAATTTGTACAAGGAACAGGATGAATTAAAATCAATATGATAAATTAAATATTTTACAAGCAACAATTAATTTACCGGTTACAGTATTAGGCATGTAGACAAACCTTTATAATTACGTCTGGCAACGTGAAAGCATAAATGGAAATTTTGTGTGATATATATCGTGTACATGGAAGGCCATTTATATCGCACGAAAACACTGTCACAGCTGAAACAGGTGATCTGGCGGAAACAAGTTACTGCTTCTCCTTGTTTATCGATTTTGATCGCTACCACTAGCGAGGATTCCGAATGCTTACAGGCAAAGTGCTGCGGACGCCGGAAACAAGCACAGGGAGGCACTGGGGTCGACAGTGTGGTGTTGGAAAAGCACAGCAAGTCAGGTAGCATTGGAGGAGCAGGAAACTCGATATTTCTGGCAAAAAAAAACCCCTTCATCAGGATGCTGCCTCACCTGCTGTGCTTTTCTAGCACCACACTCTCATCTCCAGCATCTGCAGTCCTGACTTTCGCCTAACAGAGCACTGGAGCAACTCAGCATCTGTGGAGAGAGGGACTGCGAACGTTTTCAGTTTTTATAAATTTTTTAGAACTTCGGAGCACCTCTGAAGAAGTCTTAACTGATTCAAAACGTTCACTGATTCTTCCTGCACCGATGCTGCCCGAGCTGCTGAGTTTCGCCAGCGCTATTTGTTTATAAGTGCGTAACCCTGACATGCAACTCATGTGCAATTTAATTGAAAATAAATTTTGTGTAATAAAATGATACCAGATATAACTGAAACACTAATAATATGCCAACTTCATGATTTTAGGTTTAAATTATTTGTGATGTAAACAAACCCTATGGCTCTTTCTGTTACTTTCTGGACTTGTTCATTACCTTCCTACCAATCACTTAGTATTGAACTCGAATATTGCTTTAAAAAAGTCATTTTGTGGAGGAGACACTAAACGAATATTTTGCATCATTATTTACTGTTGAAAAGGATATTGAAGTATAGAATGTAGGGAAATAGATGGTGACATCTAGAAAAATGTCCATATTATAGAGGAAGAAGTACTGGCTGTCTTGAAATGCATAAAGGTGGATAAATTTCCATGAGCTGATCAGGTGTACCCTAGAACTCTATGAGAAGCTAGAGAAGTGATTGCTGGGCATCCTGCTGAAATATTTTTATCATCCATAGTCATAGGTGAGGTGCCAGAAGACTGGAAGTTGGCTAACGTGGTGCCACTGTTTAAGAAGGGTGGTATGGACAAGTCAGGGAATTATAGACCAGTGAGCCTGACATCGGTGGTGGGCAAGTAGTTGGAGGGAATCCTGAGGAACAGGATGTACATGTATTTGGAAAGGCAAGGATTGATAAGGGATAGTCAACATGGCTTTGTGTGTGGGAAGTCATGTCTCACAAACTTGATTGAGGTTTTTGAAAAAGTAACAAAGAGGATTGATGAAGGCAGAGCAGTAGATGTGATCTATATGGACTTCAGTAAGGCTTCCGACAAGGTTTCCCATGGGAGACAGATTAGCAAAGTTAGATCTCATTGAATACAGGGAGAACTAGCCATTTGGATACAGAATTGGCTCAAAGGTAGAAGACAGAAGGTGGTGGTGGAAGGTTGTTTTTCAAACTGGAGGCCTGTGACCAGCGGAGTGCAACAAGGAGCGGTGCTGAGTCCTCTATCTTTCATCATTTATATAAGTGAATTGTATATGAGCATAAGAGGTATAGTTGGTAAGTTTGCAGATGACACCAAAATTGGAGGTGTATGGACAGCGAAGAAGGTCACCTCAGAGTACAGTGGGATCTTGATCAGATGGGCCAATGGGCTGAGAAGTGGCAGATGAAGTTTAATTCAGATAAATGCGAGGTGCTGCATTTTGGGAAAGCAAATCTTAGCAGGACTTATACACTTAATGGTAACGGCCTATAGTGTTGCTGAACAAAGAGATCTTGAAGTGCAGCTCCTTGAAACTGGAGTCACAGGTAGATAGGATAGTGAAGAAGGCATTTGGTATGCCTTCCTTTATTGGTCAGAGTATTGAGTACAGGAGTTGGGAGGTCAGGTTGCGGCTGTACAGGACATTGGTTAGGCCACTGTTGGAATATTGTGTGCAATTCAGGTCTCCTTCCTATCGGAACGATGTTGTGAAACTTGAAAGTGTTCAGAAAAAATTTACAAGGATTTTGCCAAGGTTGGAAGATTTGAGCTAAAGGGAGAGGCTGAACAGGCTGTGGGCCTGTTTTACCTGGGGCGTTGGAGGCTGAGGGGTGACCTTATAGAGGTTTACAAAATTTTGAGGGGCATGGATAGGATAAATAGACAAAGTCTTTTCCCTGCGGTGGGGGAGTCCAGAACTAAAGGGCATAGGTTTAGGATGAGAGGGGAAAGAAATGAAAGAGACCTACGGAGCAAGTTTTTCACACAGAGGGTGGTACGTGTATGGAATGAGCTGTCAGAGGAAGTGGTGGAGGAGGGTACAATTGCAACATTTAAGAGGCATTTGGATGGGTATATGAATAGGAAGGATTTGGAGGGATATGGGTTGGGTGCTGGCAGGTGGGACTAGATTGGGTTGGGATATCTGCTGCAAATGTGTTGCTGGTCAAAGCACAGCAGGTTAGGCAGCATCTCAGGAATAGAGAATTCGACGTTTCGAGCATAAGCCCTTCATCAGGAATAAGAGAGAGAGAGCCAAGCCGGCTGAGATAAAAGGTAGGGAGGAGGGACTAGGGGGAGGGGCGATGGAGGTGGGATAGGTGGAAGGAGGTCAAGGTGAGGGTGATAGGCCGGAGTGGGGTGGGGGCGGAGAGGTCAGGAAGAGGATTGCAGGTTAGGAGGGCGGTGCTGAGTTGAGGGAACCGACTGAGACAAGGTGGGGGGAGGGGAAATGAGGAAGCTGGAGAAATCTGAATTCATACCTTGTGGTTGGAGGGTTCCCAGGCGGAAGATGAGGCGCTCCTCCTCCAGCCGTCGTGTAGTTGTGTTCTGCCGGTGGAGGAGTCCTTGGACTCCTCCACCGGCAGAACACAACTACACGCACTCCACCGAGGACATGCAGGTCCTTGGACTCCTCCACCGGCAGAACACAACTACACGACGGCTGGAGGAGGAGCGCCTCATCTTCCGCCTGGGAACCCTCCAACCACAAGGTATGAATTCAGATTTCTCCAGCTTCCTCATTTCCCCTCCCCCCACCTTGTCTCAGTCGGTTCCCTCAACTCAGCACCGCCCTCCTAACCTGCAATCCTCTTCCTGACCTCTCCGCCCCCACCCCACTCCGGCCTATCACCCTCACCTTGACCTCCTTCCACCTATCCCACCTCCATCGCCCCTCCCCCTAGTCCCTCCTCCCTACCTTTTATCTCAGCCGGCTTGGCTCTCTCTCTCTTATTCCTGATGAAGGGCTTATGCTCGAAACGTCGAATTCTCTATTCCTGAGATGCTGCCTAACCTGCTGTGCTTTGACCAGCAACACATTTGCAGCTGTGATCTCCAGCATCTGCAGACCTCATTTTTTACTGGGTTGGGATATCTGGCCGGCATGGACAGGTTGGACCGAAGGGTCTGTTTCCATGCTGCACATCTCTATGACTCTATGACTCTATTTGGATTGAGAAACACTTGTTGAACAATTATGAAGTTACATGTAACAGCAGATATTTTCAGTTTCTAAGCAGGGGCTGTTGGGAAAAGCTTTGCAGCCTCACTTAACAAGCAATCAAAGTAACTAATTTGTGATTATACTAGTCAATCATTCAGTCTTCATAATTGGCATGGCACTGGAATTCATACATAATTGGCATGGTTTAAAAGTTAGAATTCTTGTGTTTGTCCTGTTGAGTGCAAGATGAAAAGCTTTGCCAATATGTTACTTTTCAGTGTTGACAGTTATAAAACAGAAAGAATTTTCATTCTTAAAAATTTCCTTCTTGTTAATTCAGTTAAAATCTTAGCCAACATAACATCAGTGACATATTTTTGTAATTGTTGTTTGGGCCAAATTTTACAAGTTGAATCAAGTCTTAGATGTCAGGGCAAAAATGGGTCCTAAGGTCACACTTGTGGTAGCAAGGCATGCTGAGCAACTTTATCAATGGTGTTGTCTTAATTGACTAGCCTAAGGGTCCAATATCCAGTTAAGGACAACAACTGAGTTTCTGATGCTGTCAGCCTAATCACACCACTGTCTGCTTTGGAGCCTTGGCAGTCTCATGGGGAGAGATGCTTGGTGCTGTGGTATGCAAGTGACCTTAGTTTAAAAGGAAAACTCATGTTGAGGTCCTTCTCTACCTGTGGCCAATTCCAAAAAAAATTATCAGCTCTAGACTGCCACTGGCAGACCATTCAGCAGATGTCCTATTACATTCCATAATATTTACAAGTTTCGAGTTAGGGAAGGAGTTCTTATAAAGTAATAATACTGATAGACCTACTGTAGTTAAGCATTTAAACAGAAGTGACCTTCAAAAATGGTGTTGCTGTTCAGTTCAAATGCTATCTCCATGCTGATGAGTACTGCGTTGCTTGTAAGCAATGTTGCTAAACTGCAGATGATGAATCCAGTTGCTGCCACCCTGGCATTTGCACCTATGTTCCACTAAATCTCAGAAATAGTTTGAGAGCTAACAAAACATAGAACTGCTCCAATGAATCTGAACTGCACAGTCCTAACCTAGGACCGTTAAACACCTGGCACAGGATTTCTTTCACAGTTGCAATTTCTCCTGGAAATGAAATCAGTCCTTTACTGTTGTGATAGTACATCACTTTGGGTGTTGATTATGAACCTGTTTGGGAAGGATTTCCAGTGCTGCAAAAATTCTCCTTTTTATGTTTATGCAAGTATGTCATGTTTCACTTGCTGCAGCTGCATAAAGGAGCAAGCCAAAATCTGAACCAAGCAGACTGCTCCAAACATTCAGGAAGGAAGTCAAGAGCTCAGATCTGTAATCATGTTTTTACCTGGACCTGCCATGAAAAGAAAAATTAGGTGTTTTGATGCTGCGAATGGAGGAAAAAGATCAACAAAGACAAGTGCACTATCAGCTTTCCATTTACTCCTGATGGGGGTGGGAAAGGGGTGATCAAGTTGCTCCATTCGCCTGGGGAGAAGAGTTGTTGAGAGGCTCTGAATCCAGTTACTAATTCCAACTACCATGTCTTCCGTGCAATCTTGCTGCATTTTCTGATTTAAATAATAAAAGGTTTAAAGTCAATAATCCCTCTGTCATCAGTCCATTTTAAATATTTGCAGGGATTGTGTGGTTCATTGGAAGCAAAGTAGAAAATGTTCACAAATTTAGGTAAGAATTCCATGCTTGCCCATTCATATGTCCTCTATGTCAAGCACAATGTGATTAAGTTGGCAATGTTATTTAAATCAGTGAACTTTAATGGGTCCCTGTCACACCAGGTTTTTTTTTAGATTAGATTAGATTACTTACAGTGTGGGAACAGGCCCTTTGGCCCAACAAGTCCGCACCAACCCTTCGAAGAGCAACCCACCTAGACCCATTCCCCTACATTTACCCTTCACATAACACTATGGGCAATTTAGCATGGCCAGTTCACCTAACCTGCACATCTTTGGACTGTGGGAAGAAACCGGAGCATCTGGAGGAAACCCATGCAGATACGGGGAGAACGTGCAAACTCCACACAGACAGTTACCTGAGGCGGGAATTGAACCCGGGTCTCTGGTGCTGTGTGCCTCCGTGCCGCCCAGAGGTACTAGGTAGTCCTAGTATTTAGTTAAAATAATGATAACTTGTCTTTACATGACATGCTTAGCATTAACTAAAAAAATGAACTTTATAAGGTATATTAACCAGCAGCCAAAAGCTGACACTTATCCACATGGAAAATATTGGGGCATGTCAAAGACATGGAATTCTTACATGGCCACCTGATCTATCTTACATGGCTCCAGCCCTTCTGCAAAGATGTCCCTGGTCAAAAGGAGATTGCTGTTGATTCTGATGTTGGAACTCAAAACAAAATGCAGATTAGCCAGCGTCTAAGAGGTGGTTGGGGTGTAATCAAAGTTGATGTTTCATTTTGATGAACTTTCATCAGAATGATTATTGAAGATGTCTCTGGAGGAAGAAAAGAATGTAGTAAAGAAGATTCAATACCAGACATTTGTGTTTCGACAGCTGAAGAGTTGGCTGCCAAAAGTAAGGCGTGGATGGGAGACTCAAGAGGCCAGGATGAGAGTAATGCTAAACCGTCAGCTGGTTGGAAGCTAGGAACAGATCAGAGATTAGTGTGCACAGATTTGATCACAAAGATGACAGTAGTAAAAGCAAGCACATGGTGAGGTGAATGAATGGAATTTGGATGGACTAGCATTAGGTGGCAGAGTATCAAATGAGCTCAGCCTGATGCAGAATGAAGTTTGAAAGCCTGCTAAGAGAGCTTTGGAGTAATTGAGTCCAGTGGTGACACCACACTCAGGGTTGTAGTAGGCGTGAACTGAGTCAGGGTAGACAGTGAGGATATTCGAACCATAAGGAAAAGGAATAACAAATGAAGTAGGCTATTCAGCCCCTTGAGCCTGTTCTGCCTTCCAGTAGGATCATGGTTAATCCAACATTTCTTAAGTCTATTTTCCAGCATTTTTCCCATACCCCTTGGTTCCCTACATACCAATAATCTATTTATCTCAGCCTTAAACATACATAAGGACTGTGATCCCATGGCTCTCTTTGGAAGGAGTTCCAAAGACACTGGTGCTGGAAGAGCACAGCAGTTCAGGCAGCATCCAACGAGCAGCGAAATCGATGTTTTGGGTAAAAGCCCTTGCTTGTTGGATGCTGCTTGAACTGCTGTGCTCTTCCAGCACCACTGATCCAGAATCTGGTTTCCAGCATCTGCAGTCATTGTTTTTATCTTCCAAAGACACTGTCCAGTCAGAAGAAATTCCTCTTCATTTAAGTCTTAAATCTGTGTCCCTTCATGCTGAGAGTATGCTGTCTGGTCTTAGACTCTCCTATGAGGGGGAACCATTCTTTTGGCATTTACCTTGTCAAGTCCCTTAGGAATTCTACATATTTCAATAAGATCACTTCTCATTCTTTTCAACTCCAGTGAGTAGAATCCCAACCTGTTTAGCATTTGCTAGAAGACATTTCCCTCCATTCTGGGGATCATCCTCATGAACATTCTCTGAATTGCCTCCAGTGAAATGATGTCTTTGTTTACTTAAGGCACATTACAGAGAAAAGCAGATGTTCTTGCTGATCAAGTGGATATAAGGTCAGAAGCATAGCTGCAGGTGAACAGAAACAAATTTACCATTTATTCAGCAAAATTGTTAGGATTGTTTTGTAGTTTTCTTCCCCAGGTGTTTTCTATCTTTTATTTTCTACTTGTCCAGTTTGCATTTATTTATAAAAAAAACAATTGTGGATGCTGGAAATGAAAGAGAAACAGAAATTGCTGGACAAACTCAGCAGATCTGGCAGCATCTGTGAAGAAAATTCAGTTACCGTTTTACATCCAGTGACCCTTCGGTTCAGAAGCTGCCAGACCTGCTGAGTTTTTCCAGCAATTTATTTTTGTTGCATTTTAATGGTGCTTGAAAGTTGGATAGTATGTTGCATTGTACAGTATAGGTATTCTAAAGATCTCCTCTTTTGGCTTTTATCTAGTACATCTATGTCAGTTAGTTTTGATTCTTTGATCCAGCATTTAGAGTCATAGAGATGTACAGCATGGAAACAAACCCTTCAGTCCAATCTGTCCATGCTGATCAGATATCCCAACCCAATCTAGTCCCACTTGCCAGCACCCGGCCCATACCCCTCCAAACCTGTCCTATTCATATACCCATCCAAATGCCTTTTAAATGTTGCAAATGTACCAGCTTCCACCACTTCCTCTGTCAGCTCATTCCACATACGTACCATCCTCTGCGTGAAAAAGTTGCCATTAGGTCTCTTTTCTATCTTGCCCCTCTCACCATAAACCTATGCCTTCTAGTTCTGGACTCCCCCCACTGCAGGGAAAAGACTTTGTCTATTTATCCTATCCATACCCCTCATAATTTTGTAAACCTCTGAAAGGTCACCCCTCAGCCTCCAATGCTCCAGGGAAAACAGGCCCAGCTTGTTCAGCCTCTCCCTATAGTTTAAATCCTCTAACCCTGGTAACATCCTTGTAAATCTTTCCTGAAGTTTCACAACATCTTTCTGATATCAAGGAGACTAGAAATGTATGCAATATTCCAACAGTGGTCTAACCAATGTCCTGTACAGCTGCAGCATGACCTCCCACTCCTGTACTCAATACTCTGACCGATAAAGGAAAGCATACCAAACACCTTTTTCACTATCCTATCTACCTGGGACTCCACTTTCAAGGAGCTATGAACCTGCACTCCAAGGTCTCTTTGTTCAGCAACACTCCCTAGGACCTTACCATTAAGTGTATAAATCTTGCTAAGATTTGCTTTCTCAAAATGCAGCACCTCACATTTATCTGAATTAAACTCCATCTGCCACTTCTCAGCCCATTGGCCCATCTGATCAAGATCATAGAGAGATCAAATAAGAGATGGGCAACTCCTTGACCAGTTTTCAAATTTCATTCTACTAGGAGTGTTGTTGACGTTATTGGGCTCCCCATGAATCCATGATTCTCCAGAAAGGTTTGAAACATATTGAAAGTATACAAAAGTATCCTATTAATATTGGTAATGTATGACACTAAGTTTTTGTATTTTCTTTTCAGTTTCAGCAATGTTTAGTTCATTCAGTCGACACACTGGATTTCTGGCATTGCCTCCCTTTTTTGCACTGCGATCTCTTTCTCCACGGACATAAAGCTGCACACTTCCTGCTTATCAGTGTGATTCACAAGATAAAGTACTCATGAGGAGATTGGCATGGTGCAAGATAGTCTTGGCCACATCTTTGGTATGGGTCCTACTGGATGTCTTTTTATTGCTGTACTTCAGTGAATGCAACAAATGTGATGATAAAAGAGACCGTTCTTTATTACCAGCCTTGAGAGGTAAGTGTTTACTGTTGCTAGCTTTGTCACCATGTGAAATAATTGAATTCAGAAAATAGAGAACACATTGTAAGGGTAGAATTCATGAACAAAAAAAAAAATCTGCTTATTCCTGCACCACAATACTTTATGATCATCTTCCTTTGTGCTTGAAAATAACTATTCTGTGTTGAGGTGACTTTTAACCAGCAATATTATCCGAGATTAGTGTGGTTACAATGACTATTTCTGTCATGCATTCAGGATGTGAACTACAAGGAATTTAAATTTGAGATTCTTGATCATTTTTTAGATGTAATATTGATGTGGTCAACATTCTTTGTGGCCAAATGCTTTTAAGATTTATCTTGGGTAATACTAGTAAAGTATTATTTAAGCATTTTGTTCAATATTCAAACAGAACAACAAACTTCAGTGAATTATTGGGATTGCATCAGCCTCTATAAATACTACTTGTCGCAATGGTTTACATAGAACATAGAACATAGAAGGATACAGTGCAGTACAGGCCCTTCGGCCCTCGATGTTGCGCCGACCGAATCCTACCTAACCTATACTAGCCCAATAACTTCCAAATGCCTATCCAATGCCCGCTTAAATGACCATAAAGAAGGAGAGTTCACCACTGATACGGGCAGGGCATTCCATGAACTCACAACCCGCTGTGTGAAGAATCTACCCCTAACATCTGTCCTATACCTACCACCCCTTAATTTTGCAGTGGTTGGAATATCTGCTATGATTGTATTGTTGTACAACAAAAAGTATTTGAACTGAGTTTTATCAAAATTCAATTGAAGCTTGTTAAAGATCACCCGAAGGAAATTCAAGTTTAGAATTGAGGACAAAATTCTCATGGCAGACTGAGTACTGCCTTAATCAGTAAGCTAGCAACTTTCTTTCTATCTCCTCATTTTCTAAAAAGCTTGGGGCTGGAAACTATCAGAGGAATTGAGAGACTGTAAAGTTTCTGGAGAGTGTCCCCATATTTTTAAAAGGCTCATCCGGTATGTTTAACCATGATACAGAAATGCTGGTGTTGGACTGGGGTGGTCAAAGTTAGAAATTGAAGACTTCCATATTTTCAACGAATTCCATATATCTGATGAAAGTTCACATGGTATGTTTAATGCAAGGAAATACAAGTTAAAAATCAAATACACCAGGTTATAGTCCAACAGATTTATTTGGAAGTACAATCTTTCTGAGTGCTGCTCCTTTGTCAGGTAGCTAGCCGACAGGATCATAGGACATGAAATTTATAGTACTTTATAGCAGTACTCTGAAAATTTGTACTTCCAAATAAACTTGTTGGACTATAACCTGGTATCGTTTGATTTTTAACTTGTATTTCCTTGCATTAAACATACCATGTGAACTTTCACCAGATATATGGAATTCGTTGAAAATATGGAAGTCTTCAAGGCAAAATGTGTTTATGAACTAATTTAGCAAATTGAAGCCTTAATTTAGCTAGTGGAGATCTGGTAATACATTTAGCCGATTACAGAACTCAATATGCCACAGATTAAGCATTGAAACAAAATAATATATACAGGTTTTCTGCTGTGCCACAAGTTAACAATGAAAAATTTACAATTTATCTGTCTCCACGATAGAAATGTGTTAAAACATTTGCTTCAGTTTTTTTTTGATTGTTATTATGTAATACACTAGTGAACTGGTCAAGGGCCATTTAAAAGGAGCAATGCTGTGACAACGAATCAACTCCTTTATTCTTGCATTGTTCTCCTCACTTCTGATGGTCATCTGCTGTTCTTGATCTGTATGCATCATGCAGATAAAATGCACGTGTTATCTCAATAATTCCTTGACTTTGATATCATCAACATTTTTTGAGTTTGAGATCCTCAGGTATCTCTCCTGACGTCATTTATAGCTACTTCAGTCACTGTTGTTCTTTATGTAAATTGTTCAAATTACGCTTGTTTATGCACATACCTAGAAGTTCTTAAATTAACAATATGACATTATGATGTTTTATGATGAAAGAAAATTTGATTTTTGTGTTTGCATGAATAAGGAAACAATCAAAAGTAAGTGATTTAACATCATGTATTGTGCATTTCTGTGGAGGTGGGAAGCTTGGATTTGAAAAACTCCGTTTGCCTAATTATATTCGTTTTGAATTTCTAAATATTTTAATTGCACCTCCAGTACAAAAGAATCTTAAAAAACCTTGAACAGCCAAAATCCTAAATAGATGCTCTTTGCTACTTTTCAAAATGCCTCTCGTGTATTAAGAGATTGCCCAAAATAAGATTTCAGTGGTAGCTAAATTGCATCAAAAATAGCAATTTGTTTCAATTTTCAGCATTTGTGCACATTGATTTTCTTTTATTGTTACTTTGGAGTGAATAAATAATATCTTGACTTAGGATAAACATAATTATTGAAGCATAAAATTCAAAGGGATGTTCGTTTTTATACTGTAAAAATGTTGCTTTTTTTCAAATTGTTAACTTGCAGGCTTTGAAATTATTCCTACTTTTTATAGTTGTCATCTTTAAAATTTTACCTTTTCAGCAGAAGATGTGTTTACAATGTTCATAAAAGACTTGTCAGGAGCTTGACTACTTGCAAATTTTTCCTATGGAAGAGTGCAGAATTTGACATTGATCAGACTTGCTAATGAGATTGCTTGCTTTGTATTCCTCCACGTAATGTAAAGAGGTATTTGATAGGTTAATTAAGTGGGCAAACATTTGGAAAATGGAGTATGATGTGAAACAATGTGAAGTCAGTTTTGGAAAGGAGAACAAAATAGCAGCATTATTTAAATAGAAGAAAAGAAACTGCAGAAAGCTCTGACACAAAGGGATTTGGGATCCTACTGTATGAAACACAAAGTTAGGACATAGGTGCAGCAGATAATCAGGGCCAGAAATGGAAAATTGGCCTGTATTTCAAAGGGGTTGGAGCAAGAGAGTAGGGAAGTCTTTCTGCAACTGTACAGTTGCTGGTGAGATCACATCTGGAGTACTGTGAGCAGTTTTCATAGAATTCCTATAGGCTGTGGCCCAACAAGTCCATACCGACCCTCTGAACAGTAACCCACCCAGACCCGTTTCCCTACCCTATTTCTCTACATTTACCCCATATCTACAAATACCCTTATTTAAGGAAAAATATAATTTCATTGGAGCCCATTCAGAGAAGGTTCATGAGGATGATCCCTGGTATGGAAGGATTGTCTTATGAGCAAAGGCTAAACAGGTTAGGACTTTACTCACTGGAGTATAGAAGTATGAGAAGTAATCTCATTGAAACATAGGATTCTGAAGGGGGCTTGACAGGTTAAATGCTGACAGGATGTTTCCCTTCATGGGAGAATCTCAGACCAGAGAACATAACCTCAGAATGAAGGGGCGGTAATTTAAGACTGAGATGTGGAGGAGTTTCTTGGGCGGCACGGTGGCTCAGTGGTTACAGCAGCAGGGTCCCAGGTTCGATTCCGGCCTCAGGTGACTCACTGTGTGGAGTTTGCACATTTTCCCCATGTCTGCGTGGGTTTCCTGCAAGTGCTCTGGTTTCCTCCCACAATCCAACGATGAATTCGCCATGCTAAATTGCCCATAGTGTTAGGTGCTTCATTCATAGGGAAATGAGTCTGGGTGGGTTACTCTTCGGATGGTCGGTGTGGACTGGTTGGGCTGAAGGGCCTGTTTCCACACTATAGAGAATCTAATCTAATCTTGAATGTCTTTGGAAATCCTTGCCACAGAGTGCTATGGAGGTAGTGTCCTTGTCTATATTGCATGCTGAAATAGATCCTTGATCAGTAGGGCATTGATGATTATAGGGAAAGTGCTGGAAAACGAATGTGAGGAATGTTAGATCAGCCATGATCCTACTGAATGACAGAGCAAGCTTGAAGGGGTGAATGGCCTCCTCCTAATCCTTTTACTTAATTACACCCCCAACCCCCCCACCACAAGCTAACGTCCCAAATACAAGGATAAATTCTGACTGTTCAGCATTAAAAACTGTCACTCCATTAATAGATATATATAGCTGAGTGGATTTTTATAATTTAAGTTGCACTACGTTAATTTTATTAAAAAGTGGTCATTTGAGTTTTAGGGATTTTTTTTAGATTAGATTACTTAGAGTAGTGGAAACAGGCCCTTCAGCCCAACAAGTCCACACCAACCCTCCAAAGAACAACCCACCCAGACCCATTCCTCTACACCTAACACTACAGGCAATTTAGCTTGACTAATTCACCTAAACTGGACATTTTTGGACTGTGGGAGGAAACCCACACAGACACAGGGAGAATGTGCAAACTCCACACAGACAGTTCCCTGAGGCGGGAATTGAACCCAGGTGTCTGGTACTGTGAGGCAGCAGTGCTAACCACTGTGCTGCCCACCACAGTGCAGACTTTAATCTGAAGTCTTTTTACCCATTCAGACCATCTTGAATAAACCTTGTAATACAAAAGATTTTACTGCTACTTGATTACTTACATTTTAGTATGTTATATATAACTGGAATTAAATGGTTTGAATATTATTTGGATGTTTGTTTATGTTTATTGAATATTGCGTAGTTGAGTAACTCTCATGAAAATAAAATAATGGAAGAATAGTAATAAAGAATTTGTCTTGGGTGTTTTATGATCTCAGGAGCACCTAAACACCACACAATTCAGGATTTGTTTTCATGAGAGTTGTTTTTAAATTGTTTTTAAAAACAAAGTAATTGCTACAATATAGGCAACCGCAGTAGCATTGTTCTGCTCCTGATGGTTGAGGAATAAGTACTGGTTGGAGTACTAACTATTTCTCTTGCTAATTTTAAGTAGTGCTACTAAATAACTATATGAAATAGTAGTTTTGAATCACATTTGAAAAATGGAATTTTCAAACATTTGTCAGCACTCCTTTGGCTATACATTGATATATCAACTTAGAATGAATGATTGCTCCAATTCAAAAAATAGGTTTCTTTCAAACTGGTTATTGCTGGCTAGGCCAACATTTATTGCCCGTCCCTAATTGTCTTCGGGTTCCTAGTGCCTACCAGGTCCATTACATGAACATTGACTGAGACTTGGTTATATAGGGCACAATTTTGAACTTTACACATAGCGCAAAACTTAAATGTACTATTAACAGTGAGTAGGATACTATTAGAGTCTGAATAGCATGGTAAACTAAATTTAATGGAGAAAAGTGTTAAGTGGTGAATTTTGGTGGCAAAATTGAGGGGCAATACAAAGTAAAGGACATGGTTCTAAAGAGAGTGAAGGAGCAACAAGACCTGGGGTTATATGTTAAAAGTGGCAAGGAAGATTGAAGTTATGGTTTGTATTATTCAGGATCTTCGGTTTTCTAAAAGGACCCTTTTCAAAAGAAAACTGTTATGGAACTTCTTAAAACTCTGGTTTGGCCCTAACCAGACTAGTGAGCTGGACTTTGAATAATGAGGAGGGAAGCTCAAGTTCAAAAATTTCCCACTGCACAGACCTATCCTTACATAAATGGCCACTCCAAGTACTATTAATTGCATTGAAGAGCTGGCAACAACTTGGATCTGTCAACCCCTGAAGTAGGTCACATGTGGTCAGAGGAAGATGAATGCTGATGTGGACATGCTGGTTTGAAGACCTATCCCTGTTTTATTAAAGAACATTGGGTCCTTTGGCTCTCTTGCTTCTCATTCCCTCAATCCCCCTGTGCCTATCCATGTTCCATGCTGCATACAAGACACTCAATTAATTATTTAGCAGACACAGGTTTCTGAAGCCAGGTGATAACCTCCTTCTTTCAAATGTTTAATTTTATATTGCTTTGTTCCTTCTCGGTGCAGAATGGGGCTTCACTGAAGCCTCACTGGTGGAAGTTGGCTGGCCCTGAACCTGGCTTGCAAGAACAAGTTTTGCCCTGGTAATTCAAAGCCTACCATTTAACAAATGGATTTTGTCACAAGAAACCTGCTTGTGACTTGTTGAATATGCACTCTGCAAAACACAGATCAGCCATATGGTAACAAGAAATTATTAATGCTGGTGGAGAGAAGCAACCATTTAGATAGCTACTTCAAAAAGAAACTGCTGCTGTTAAACCCTTAAATCACTTCCTTTAATCTTGTGCAGATAAAGATTCATTAATTGAAAGCATGGATCAAGTCAGTTATAATAACCACAAACATTAAAGCTGGCCTTGTATGTTAGCTTGTGTAAACAGATCTTTTCTGAACTCACCCAGCCATTGTTGAGAGTTGCTTTTGTTTTTACGGTTCATTTATTCTTTGCACAGTGCATACTGAAGATCATGGAGGAAACATGGTTAAAATCTCTTAACTTACCTGTTGAAAACTTCATACATATAGACTATTAATCGTGAACATAATCATGGCCTTGACAGGCCATGAACTGAATTCCTGATGAAGGGCTTTTGCCCGAAACATCGATTTTCCTGCTCCTTGGATTCTGCTTGACTTGCTGTGCTTTTTCAGCACCACTCTGATCTAAACAAAGGCCATGAACAGTGCCCTTGCTTGACCAAATAAATTGTGAAGAAGAATGAGATGCCTCCCACTATTGGAACTGACCTGACAGGATTGCAGGCTTGCTGCCAGCACATTTACCTCAGAGCTAAAAGTTGAGAGCATTGGGAATGATGTTGGTATCCTGGAATCTGTTCCCACTTGCAATTTTTAAAAGTCCAACTCTACCTAAATCTGTGCTATTGTTTGGATATGAAGGATTTACAGAGGGTGCAGAAAAGATTCAGGAGAATAGTTCCCAGAATGCAGTAATTCAATTAAGTGGGTAGATTGGAGAAGCTGACGCTATAGTGAGAATGAGTTTGGAAAGAAGTGTTCAAAATCATAAAGAGTCTAAAAAGATTAGCCAGAGAGCAATTGTTTGTGTTTGAATATAAAAAGAACATAGATTTAAGATGATGATGAAGATGCAAAACAACTGTTAAGTAGTTAGAATTAACAATGCATATTGCAAATTGGGAAACAGCTACAATTGGGAATTTCAAAGTGGAATTGGATAAGCAACTGGAGAGACAAAGTATGACTGATGAGTTGAGTTTTTCTTTTGCAGAGACCCAGCATGGATGATGGGCTGAATGACCTTCCTTGTGCTGTAGGCATTCTGTGAATGTCTGGAATGGGATGTGAAAACTTGACTTTTTGACTGAGATTCAAGAGCTGCTATCGAGCCAATATGGAAAAAGACATTTTAATGCTTATTGACTGGGTAGTTTAACTTATGATGATCAATGAACTTTAAACCTACATCTGTTTGCATTAACATAATACTTATGTCAATATTTAGAATTGTAGTAGCTTAAAACTTAATCCTGAGAAGCGCTTGGATCTGATTTGGAGGTTAAGGGCAAGAGTTTTCAATGTTGTAGACTTTGAACTTCTTTTGGCCGAGGCAGTCCGTGGATTCATTCAAGGTTGCCATGCACTGGGGTGTGGGTAACATAACCCAATGTTTAAGAAGGAATGAAGAAGAATGGGAAAGTATTGACCTGTTGTCTTAGCATTAGTAGCAGGGATTATGAAGGATGTCGTAATTGGAAATTTACAAAAGATTGGTAAAATCAGGTAGAATAAAATTAATTATGAAATGTATATCATGTTTGACATGCATTGGAGCTTTTTGAGGATATTAGTTGTGGTAGCATGGCTAAAAGAACCACTGGATGTACTTGGATTTCCAGAAGCCCTCTAAGATCCGACACAAGGTTAGGAAATAAAATTACAGCACATGAAGTTGGAGAAAAAAAAAAGTGGTGATTGAGAAATGGTTAACAAACAGAATGAAGAGTGTAGGAATAAATAATCCATTCTCAACATGTCAGGTTGTTACAAATAGTGTGCCGCAGGGATAAGTACTACATTCATAGCTGTTTCCAATCAATATACAGTGTAAATGATTTGGATGTGAAGACCAATTGTAATATTTTCACACTTGTTGATGTTACCAAACTGGGCATGTATTTAAGTTGAGAAAGATAGTCTGAGACTTTAAGAGAACTTTATAGGTTCAGTGAATGCTTCATACAAGAGAAATGAATAAGTTCACATGTTCACCTTACATTCCAATTCTTTAGAAAACAGGTAGAATATTTCTTAAATGAGATGAGGTTGGGGAATGTGGATGTCCAAAGGGACCTAGATGTCCTTGTTCACGGGTCACTAAAAGTTAGCATACTGGTGCAGCAAGCAATTATGCAGGCAAGTTGTGGGTTGTTGTTCTTAAGATTTAAGTACATGAGCAAAGATGTCTTGCTGCAATTGTGTAAAACTTGGCACAACCTCAATTTCATTATTGTCTGCAGTCTTATACTCCTTGTCAGAGAGAGAGTGAGAGAGAGTGCAGTGGAGGTTTGCCAGATTGATCCCTGGGTTAATTTATGGAGAGAGGTTGAGGAGCTTGGTTCTTATTCTTTGGAGATTTGAATGAAGGGTGAACTCATTGAAACCTTTGGTTCTTGCAGAACACAATAGGTTGGCTGTAAATCATATGTTTACTATGGCTAGTGAATTTTAAGACTGAGATGCAAAATATCTTCAAGCTTAAGATGATAAATCTTTGCAATTCCCTCCCCTAGAGGAGTGGAAGTTCGACTATTGAGCAGGTTAAAGACACATCTATAGATTTCTGAATACCATTGACATCAAGGGATGAGGAGAGTGTTGGAAAGTGCCAATGAGGTAGATAATCGGCCATGATCAAATAGATGTAGCAGCAATAAATTATAAATGCACTGATACATTAAAACAAGATCTTTATTCAATATAATAATATAATTAAGAAATAAGGAAATATAACATTATTGAAAGGAAAGAAAGCATGTGGTCTGTATACATCTGCATATTTTTACACACTCCTAAAGGAAGAAATTAAGCTTTATTATCACACAAACGTTAACCACAAATATGTTTTTACACAATCCGATTTGGTAAACTTACCCAAATTAGTTTCCTCTATAAAATGAGGAAATGGTGTTACACAAATATGGATTAACTGTGTCCAAATAGATTTATGTAGGGGTGGACCTCTGATCAGTCACTTCATTGACCTTTCCTTTTGAGGACTTTGGTGATTGACTGACTATTCAGCGGAAGCAGTGAATTTTGCAAGCAGTCCTTTGTTAAGTAAACGTTTGGCTATTTCTAGCCTTTTGAGGCTTCCATCAAGGGTTATCAAAAAGACCTTGAACAAGGGACAAGTCTAATCTCTGTCAGACTTATCAAAGTCTGGATCCTTTGCAAAGCTCTGTTAACCCCAACCTCTGTGCTGAAAGTGTATTCTGTTCTTCAGTTAAGCTCCACTTCATTGCCCACCCAAAGTGTGAGGCCATTCAGTGCCCTGACATGAAGTTCAAGGGTTATCGGGATCAATATAGGATAGATTTCTCTTTTTAAACTATGAATAAAGCACTCTTGGGATGGAGCAATATTAGTTGAAACAGCAACAAGGTATGATGGCCCTGGGACGATGGCCAAAATCTACAGTTATAAAATATTGTCACCAACTACGTAATATTTAATCAAGTCAATTAATCATTCATTCTTGGGTTTAAGTCAGTGTTTGCAAAGGAAGAATTCATTTTGGATTAAAGATCAGTGAAGCAGAAATGAGATATAACAGATGAAATTGTAAAAAAGAAGTAATTTTTTTCAGCTGTAAGTTGGTTGTTAAATGATGATGGATCATTTTACATAACCAGAATTATAGTGACCCATTTTACTGGTCATGTATTTCAAATATTAAATGTGTTTGCGCAAATTCGCTGAATTAAAAAGTTAGCCCACAAAATAGGTGGAGTTGCAGGGGTTTACTGAAGTGAAACCAGGATACTACATTAATTTGACAGGATTTCATACTGCTGACATAAGGTTTTTGTGAACATACATATGAATATGGACTTTGACAGGGCTAATTTACCTTCTATAATTTGCCTACAATATTATTGATAGCAGAATCCATTATACACATTTCCAGTCCTGTTAATCTGAATTCCCCATCCTTAATACTTCTCCTTGCTTTGCTGCTCATACCATTCTTTCTTTCACTGGTTTTTCTCTGCTCTCTATATTGCCTTCATTAATGTCTACAACAAGGCTTTCCTTGTCCTGAAGAATGCGTGTTGCGCTTAGTTAAGTGCAACACCAGGAGAAATGAACCAATTCTAGGCTGGTCATAGAATATCCATTTAAGCACCTTTCAAATCCATGTTCTTCTGGAAGAAAGTCAAAGGGCCAAGTTCACAGGAATATCATTATTTGCAGCGAATGTGCAGTTAATGCACCATTCTGATATTGAAATATGTCATCTTTCCTTTGCGTTTGGTGATAGTTTTGGAATTCCTTTCTAAAAGCATTGTGACCTGTGGCAGTAAAATTGATGCTTAACTGTGCTCGGAGGTGATTAGGGATGAGCCAAAGCATTACCAACACCTCTTGAACATGAACATAACTTACTGAATTCAATCTTCACAAAACTAAATATGTACAGAAAGGATGCAGAATGTAACTAGTAGTATTTCTGAAAAGTAGTCTGATGTTTAGAGCTTCCCTATATGTAGCTGTGAAATGAATCTCTTAGAATCTGGATATAATTTACATGATTTTGCACCTACCTTTTTAGCTTGAGGTCAATGATAAATACAAAAGAGCACTATATCATTTATTCTATCCTGATGAATGCTTTTGGGCTTTAGATAATACTGACTGGTTTCTCTGATGCCAGTATCTGGATGATTGAAACCATATGAGTATAGCATAGGGGAATAACCATTTTACCATAGCAACTAATATATTTGTTACACACCCACACCAAGACTGTTTTCAATGAAATGATAACAGGGCATATTCCAGATTTCTTCACTACAAAAACTGTATAGTGATGGAATAATAGTAATGTGTAAATGCTTCACTGTATTTAGAATGCTTTGCTACATCCTCAACACAAATCATTCTTGGTTATAATCTAATATTCTTGTCTACAACTGGTACAGCAGCATATGTCTATTATGAAATGTCCAGCTAGGTTAAATTTGGAAAGAATTGAAATACTGAGGTTTTCTTGATGGTGAATTCCATAAGATTCTGCATACTACCCTATTGTAATGTAAATTTAGTAATGTGATTTTTAAAAAATATAAAACCTGGATCTTGCAGATGTAGGTTATTGTTCGTTATGATTAAACAAAACAAAATGCATCAGATATCTAGGTTATTGCACATCAATTTGGATTTAAAACTGGAGCCACTTAATTTCATTGTGGTAAACAATTAGTATAAATGTCTTTGCAGTTAATTCATTTTCGCATTTTTTTTTAATGCCTAAGAGCTAAAATTCATGTTAATGCCTTAGAGCTAAAGTTAATCTCTACTGTATGTTTTTAGTTAATGGAAAGTTAAAGGTCACCATTATGTTCCAAACACTTGAAACATTTTATTTTGCTCACAACCAATTCTATGTTTGGGTCTCACGAAATGATAAACTTATTAACGCATATTACCCAGGTTCCTAATTCTTGGTTAATGAGATGCAGA
The DNA here is from genome assembly GCF_020745735.1 of Hemiscyllium ocellatum. Lineage (NCBI taxonomy): Eukaryota > Metazoa > Chordata > Chondrichthyes > Orectolobiformes > Hemiscylliidae > Hemiscyllium > Hemiscyllium ocellatum. The sequence goes on along the minus strand of NC_083407.1, from coordinate 59,212,724 downwards.
GGACCTTTTGGCTATTGTTACAAAAGCAAAATTTCAAGGATACTGGGAATCTACAATAAGAAATGCTGAATATACTCCGCAGATGTTTTGGCCTCTGTGGAGAGAACAAAAATAATGTTTCAGGACCTTTTATCAGACTGTTACTTCTGCTTGAGGTATTTTCTTTGCAAATTCAATCATTGGTTGCATATGTGCCTGATGTTTATATTGAATATTATATTCAATGGATATATTGTCTGTATCCCTGCTGGCATGTGATATTTATTTTACGTACTATGTGAGTTCACAAGCTGGTGGATGAAATTGGAAATACCAATCACTCCCTCAAACTGCTGCAATGTATTTAATATCTACACTGCCTTCAGCCATCTCATGCAGGCGAGCAGAAGAAATTCGGGTTTTAACAAAGATGTGCACTATATATTTGCCTACAGTGTAATTTTCTCATTTTCATTTTTAATTTCCCTTTTAGCAATCTAGGCTTAAAATGAAAAATTATTCTTGAGGATTTTTAGGCTGTATCCTGATTTCCTTTTAAAGAAATCCGCAATCATTTGTATTTTAGACTTTACAGTTATGTATGTTCAGCCATATCAGTCTAAGACTTCATGTAGCTTTTCAAGTGCAATCCTTATACTGAGATTCATAGTCATACAGCATGGAAACAAAGTTTGGTTCAACCAGTCTATCCCAAACGAAACTATTCTGCCTGCCTGCTCGCTCGTATCTCTTCAAACCTTTCCTATTCTTGTATTTATCTTGATGCCTTGAAAACATTGTACCCACATTCAACATTTCTTCAGGAAGTTCATTCCACACGTGAACCACCCTGTGGATATTAAAAAAATCCTTTTTAAAAAAATTTCTGTCCTCTCACCTTAAAAATGTGCGCCCTTGTCTTGAAATCCCCTATCCTAGGGAAAAGACAACTACTATGAACTCTATCTATACCACTCATTATTTTGTAAACTTCTACCAAATTACCTGTCAACTTCCTGTGCTCCAGTGAAAAAAGTCCCAGCTTAATCAGCCTTTTTTCGATAACTCAAACCTTCCATAATCGGCAACATCCTGGTAAATCTTTTCTGAACCCTCTGTAGCTTAATATCCTTCCTATAACTTGTTGACCAGAACTAGACACTGTATTCCAGAAGAGGCCTCACAAATGTCCTGGATAACCTCAACATGCCTTCCCAAGTCCTATACTCAAAGGACTGAGTAATGAAGGCAAGTGTGCTAACCTTTTTAATCACCTTATCGAGATGTGACACCAACTTCAAAGAGCTATGTACCTGAACCCCGAGGACCCTCTGCTCTACAACACTGCCCAGGGCCTTATCATTAATTGTATGAGTCCTACCCTTGTTTGCTGTACCAAAATGCAATACCTCGCGTTTATCTAGATTGAACTTTACCTGCCATTTTTCAGCCCATTGATCCATTTGATCAAGATTCCTTTGTAAGCTTAGAAACTCTTCACTGTCTACTATGTCATGAATTTTGATGTTGTCTACAATCATACTAACCATTCCTTCTGTATTCTCATCCAAATCGTTTTTTGTAAATGACAAACAAAAGAGGAAACAGAACCAATCCCTGTGGAGCAGCGCTGGTGACAGACCTCCAATCTGAAAAGCAACCCTCCACCACCGGTCTCTGTCTCTTGCTGTTAAGCCAGTTATGTATCCAATTGGCAAGCTCACCCTTAATCCCATGTGACCTAACTTTACTAATTAGGCTATGATGCAGAAATTTATTGAAGACTTTACTGGAGTCCAAATAAAAAAATGTCTGCTGCTTTGCCCTTATCAATCTTTTTGTAACTTTCTCAACAATTTGTTTACCAATATGATCCAGTAAATGAGCATGTTTTCCTTCATTTTTAAATCCATATTAATCAATTGTCCCTGTCTCTGATGTTGGGCAGTTTCTTGTTTTATGCCATAAAGCAGAGGAAAATTAAGTGTAGTATTTCTGTAAAAACAAGACTCTGCCAGTGGAGGAATAACTGGAACTATGTGGAGGAGCAACAGGGAAGGAAGTAGCTGAGGAAGAGATTTTGAGAGGAGAGAATGAAGATGGCAAATAAAGAAGTGCCTGGAGAGGAATTGAAGTTGGAAACAGGATGAAGGGTCACAGGAGAGTGGGCAATAGATCACATGGGATTTAGGGAAAGTTTGCCAATTGGATTCAAACTTGGCATGACAGTATGAGACAGAAGGTAATGGTGGAGGGTGTTTTTCGGACTGGAAACCTGTGACAAGGAGTGTTCCGTGGGGGTGAGTGTTGGGTCCACTTTTGTTTGCCATTTATATAAACGATTTGGATGAGAATTTAGGCGACACGATTAGTAAGTTTGAGGATAACAACAAAATTGGTGGTATAGCGGATAGTAAAGAAGGTTATCTAAGATTACAAAAGGAATCTCGATCAATTGGGCAAATGGGCTGAGGAATGGCAGATAAATGCAAGGTATTGTAATTTGGTAAAACAAACAAGGGCAGGATGCATACAGTTAATGGTAGGGCCTTGAGTAATATTGTAGAACAAAGACCTAGCGACTCAGGTGCAAGTTGCATCTTCGAGCGACCAGGTGGTTAAGAAGGCATTTAACATGCTTGCCTTCATTGCTCAGACTACTGGATATAGTAATTGAGATGTCATTTTGAGGTTGTACAGGATGTTGGTGAAGCCTCTTCTGGAGTGCTGTGTACAGTTGTTGTTTCTCTGCTTTAAGAAGGATATTATTAAGTTGGAGAGGGTTCAGAAAAGATTTACTAAAATGTTGCTAGGACTGGAGGGTTTGAGTTATAAAGAGAGGCTGGATAGACTAGGACTACTTTCATAGAGCAATGACGTTTGAGTGGTGACCTTCTAGTGAAAGAGATTTATAAAATTATGAAGGCATGGATAAAGCAAATATCAAAGGTCTTTTCCTTAAAGTGGGGAAGTTCATAACTAAGGGCATATTTTTAAGGCGTAAGGAGAAAAATTTAAAAGGGACCTCAGGGGTAAGTATTTCACATGGAGGGTGGTTTGTATGTGGAATGGACTGTCTAATGTGGTGGTTGATGCAGGTACAGTTAAAAGACATTTGAATAGGTATGTAAATAGGATGGGTTTAGAGAGGTATGGGCAAAACACAGGCAAATGGGACTAGTTTAATTTCGGAAACTTTGGCATGGACGAGATGGACTGAAGGTTCTGTTACTGTGCTGTATGACTCTCTGACTCTAATTTGGTATATTCAATTAATGTTAATTTGCTTTTAAGATTTTTTTTATAAACGGTTGGATACCTTAAGTGACAGATCAAGTCTATTGGATGGAATGTTGATGTTGCAGCTGCTGGTAGCAAAGATCACATGTTTATTTGCAGTTGATTTGTTCTCGCTGAGAACCTGACTCTGTTGCTGCTTTACCTGCAGTTGCTGATTGTGATAATTTTACTCTGGCCAGCAGGAGTTTTGCCTTGTACCTGAAATAGCAGTAGGAGCCATGTGCTGCTGTGATGTCTGTTTAACATTACATTCACTGCACCAGCTCACTTCCGTCAGTTTCTTTTTCAAATCTGTTTCAAGACCTGTTTATTGTCAGTGAATGGCCACTAAGCTGTTCGTTACCGACTCAACATTATTAAACTGGACCTTAGACTGTTGCATACCAACAGTTGCCAGGTGAGAATAAATGGGCTCAGGCACCAACCTCATGCCATGTATATTCTCCTGCTGCTGTGTCATGCCTGCCTAGGAAGCTGAAATGCTACTAAAATGCTGAGCGCAGTGCTCAGTGAGCTCAGCTGTTGTCATCTAGGGGAATTTAATAAGAATAGACAAAAAAGTGGCTTGTCTACCTTTTTCTTTGCCTTTTCCATAGGCCAACAATTCTTACTCTGTCTTAAAGAAAAGCCTATGTCACCTGAAAAAAAAATTGCTTGGTCAAGTTTTTGAAACTTTCCTTTGTTTTTCAAAGTTGCTTGAAAGGAAGTCACTGGGTACGCCATGCTTGGACAAGGCTTTCCAAGCTGTTGTTCCTGACATGCAGTGGGTTGGCTGACAAAATTTGACAATCATGGCTCCCTAGCCTGTTGTGGAAGTCATGGAATATGGTTGGGCCCATGAGAATGATTGTAGAAATGCTCAGCATCAGGTTGGGCTCAATGATCAAGTACTCCTTCAGTCAGGTCTCAGGATGACTTGCACCACATTGCCCTGCTGAGTGAAATTCTGATGGAAAAATAATTTCTGTTCATTCAGAGCAAGGGATAAAATATAACCTGCTAACCCAAATAGCAAGTGACCATACTAATGGGTGGCCAGGTGCTTGGGGCAGTCCAGTGAGAAGACCCGAACCTCCTTCCATTCCCTGGGTCATTGCTCACCTATGTTTGGTTTTACAGCCTTTGGCTCTAACCCCCTAAAAAAACGGGATGAAGTGTATCTTCTTCATTCCGTTCTGCTGTTGAGGTTAACAGCGGCTTGTTGTCTTTGTCCGAAAGCCTGGATCAAAGAAATGAATTGATAATCTTGCAAAATAGTTTTTTGAAACAGTTAATTTTCACATGAGAGAAACTATTCCCTGAAATTTACTTTTTCCACTTTTCCATTTTAAAAATCTCCTTTGTTTCTGAATGTTGTTTTGTTTGCCACCCTGTTTTAATTTTCATTTTTGTGTTACTTTCTTTTTCTCCCCTGTTCATTTTTTTGTGAGAAGCAGACATATGGACAGAAATAATATGTGTATTCAACTTCCTCTATCACTGTTGCTTATGTTCCCCATTCACTTCGCGTGCTTGCCAACTTCTTATGTATGGCTTTCAAACACTTAGCACTGTCTTTCACATTCTCAGGCTGCTGTAAAATTTTGCAATATAGTCATTGCTATGGAGACCAGATGTTATTGTGAAAATAGTGAGGTATAGTTTGCCTTCCACCTGTTCTTGGTTTTTCTCAACCATTTGAAGAAACAGTTTCTGATAAATAATTTTCAACTTCCATATCTTTATTCTTTGTTTTCTCTTCCTGTTTCCATCTGTGGCTTTGTGACCTTGCTACCACGCAATCAGACGTTCCTCCTCTAACACCTCAGTTGCTAGATTTTCCACTGGCCTTTCAATCACAGTGGCCATCACACCCACCTGTGATCGAGCTAAATCATTACTCTGGATAAACTGTATCTCTGGAACAAAGCATTTCTTTATTACTGTACAACTACTTCAGTTTTTTTCACTGGACTCACCAACCTCACTTTGTATGGAGCATTGCTCTTCTCATCATGAATGCCACACACTTTTTCTGGTAATGTCCCTTCTGAGGGTGGCACGGTGGCACAGTGGTTAGCCCTGCTGCCTCATCGCACCAGAGATCAGGGTTCAATTCCCGTGTCTGCCAACTGTCTGTGTGGAATTTGCGCATTCCCCCCCCATGTCTGCGTAGGTTTCCTTCGGGTGCTCCGGTTTCCTCCCACAATCCAAAAATGCGCAGGTTAGGTAAATTGGCTATGCTAAATTGCCTGTAGTGTTAGGTGTAGGGGAATAGGTCTGGGTGGGTTGCTGTTTGGAGGGTCGGTGTGAACTTATTGGACGGAAGGGCCTGTTTCCACACCTGCAAATGTGTTGCTGGTCAAAGCACAGCAGGTTAGGCAGCATCTCAGGAATAGAGAATTCGACGTTTCGAGCATAAGCCCTTCATCAGGAATAAGAGAGAGAGAGCCAAGCCGGCTGAGATAAAAGGTAGGGAGGAGGGACTAGGGGGAGGGGCGATGGAGGTGGGATCGGTGGAAGGAGGTCAAGGTGAGGGTGATAGGCCGGAGTGGGGTGGGGGCGGAGAGGTCAGGAAGAGGATTGCAGGTTAGGAGGGCGGTGCTGAGTTGAGGGAACCGACTGAGACAAGGTGGGGGGAGGGGAAATGAGGAAGCTGGAGAAATCTGAATTCATACCTTGTGGTTGGAGGGTTCCCAGGCGGAAGATGAGGCGCTCCTCCTCCAGCCGTCGTGTAGTTGTGTTCTGCCGGTGGAGGAGTCCAAGGACCTGCATGTCCTCGGTGGAGTGGGAGGGGGAGTTAAAGTGTTGAGCCACGGGGTGATTGGGTTGGTTGGTTCGGGCGGCCCAGAGGTGTTCTCTGAAGCGTTCCGCAAGTAAGCGGCCTGTCTCACCAATATAGAGGAGGCCACATCGGGTGCAGCGGATGCAATAGATGATGTGTGTGGAGGTACAGGTGAACTTGTGGCGGATATGGAAGGATCCCTTGGGGCCTTGGAGGGAAGTGAGTGTGGAGGTGTGGGCGCAAGTTTTACATTTCCTGCGGTTGCAGGGGAAGGTGCCGGGGGTGGAGGTTGGGTTGGTGGGGGGTGTGGATCTGACAAGGGAGTCACGAAGGGAGTGGTCCTTGCGGAACGCTGATAGGGGAGGGGAGGGAAATATATCCTTGGTGGTGGGGTCCGTTTGGAGGTGGCGGAAATGGCGGCGGATAATACGTTGTATGCGCAGGTTGGTGGGGTGGTAGGTGAGAACCAGTGGGGTTCTGTCTTGGTGGCGGTTGGAGGAGCGGGGCTCAAGGGCGGAGGAGCGGGAAGTGGAGGAGATGCGGTGGAGGGCATCGTCGATCACGTCTGGGGGGAATCTGCGGTCCTTGAAGAAGGAGGCCATCTGGGTTGTGCGGTGTTGGAATTGGTCCTCCTGGGAGCAGATGCGGCGGAGACGAAGGAATTGGGAATATGGGATGGCGTTTTTACAGGGGGCAGGGTGGGAGGAGGTGTAGTCCAGGTAGCTGTGGGAGTCAGTCGGTTTATAATAGATGTCTGTGTTGAGTCGGTCGCCCGAGATAGAAATGGAAAGGTCTAGGAAGGGGAGGGAGGAGTCTGAGACAGTCCAGGTGAATTTCAGGTCGGGATGGAAGGTGTTAGTAAAGTTGATGAACTGTTCAACCTCCTCGTGGGAGCACGAGGCAGCGCCGATACAGTCATCGATGTAGCGGAGGAAAAGGTGGGGGGTGGTGCCAGTGTAGTTGCGGAAGATGGACTGTTCCACATATCCTACGAAGAGGCAGGCATAGCTGGGGCCCATGCGGGTGCCCATGGCAACTCCTTTAGTTTGGAGGAAGTGGGAGGATTGAAAAGAGAAGTTATTCAGGGTGAGGACCAGTTCAGTCAGTCGAAGGAGGGTGTCAGTGGAAGGGTACTGGTTAGTGCGGCGGGAAAGGAAGAAGCGGAGGGCTTTGAGTCCTTCGTGATGGGGGATGGAGGTGTACAGGGACTGGATGTCCATAGTGAAAATAAGGCGTTGGGGACCGGGGAAGCGAAAATCCTGGAGGAGGTGGAGGGCGTGGGTGGTGTCCCGAACGTAGGTGGGGAGTTCTTGGACTAAAGGGGACAGGACCGTGTCGAGGTATTGGGAGATGAGTTCGGTGGGGCAGGAGCAGGCTGAGACAATGGGTCGGCCGGGGCAGGCAGGTTTGTGGATTTTGGGCAGGAGGTAGAAACGGGCGGTGCGGGGTTGTGGGACTATGAGGTTGGAGGCGGTGGATGGGAGATTCCCTGAGGTGATGAGGTCCTGGATGGTCTGGGAGATGATGGTTTGGTGGTGGGAGGTGGGGTCGTGGTCAAGGGGGCGATAAGAGGAGGCGTCCGTGAGCTGGACACTGTAAGTAATATCATCTAATCTGAATTATATCTCACCATGAAAGGTTGATCAGCTCCCGATATTCTTAATTTCTTTACCTACTTCTCCTGGCATACATGAGTAAATCTTACCCATGCAAGTAAATTCTTGAAAGGGATATGGCACTTTCCCCAATTTCTAAACCTCAGATTGAAATTCATGTCAGAAGCCAAACTTTGATCTATGAACCAACTCAATCATGTACCATTTCCACAGCTAAGCTTGCAATTCTAACTCTGTTTTTCCACCTGAGTTCTTTCTACATCAGGAAATGAATTTTTGAACTCCAAAATAATTGTGTCTCTGAGCACAATATTATTGTAAATGCCCTGGTCTCTCTCTCAACTTTATTTGATCCTTTCAAGCTCAATGTATATTTGACTAGGGTCCCCCCTCAGAGTCCTAAAACTTTGTCTGTAGGCTTCTGGTACAAGCTGATATGCCCTTAAGATGGTTTTTAACATCTCATCATACTCCTTAGATACTTCTCTGACAGTGATGCAAGTACTTCACTAGCTCCACCAACCAAATTTGTTTGGATCAACAATATCCATATGGCCATCAACCATTTCATTTATTTTCTTAAACGAAGTGTGAAAAATTCTTCTACATCCTTCTCATTAACAATGGTAAAGCTTGGACACATTTAAACAGATCCCTACCAGGCCTTTGGCTATGATGGGACTGCTGTCCTTGAAATAATTCCAAGAAAGCTGGTATCCTGTCACCAAGTCACTGTTTTTTAAACTGTGCATAGTAAATCACAGTGACCTGGCTAGCACGGAGCTGGCTCCTAAAGTGACACTCTTGTTTATAATCGTCAGCCAGGATTCCATGTTTGGGGCTGTTAACCTGGGCCAATCAGGGGACTCATTCTATGATGTCCACCTGGCTGACCCCGTCCCAATCCGTACAGTCCTCATCACTACATCTACCTTTCTTCTCTATCTATCTCAGTCATTTTAAGTTGACTTTGAGTTTTTAGTTCCAACCGCCAAAGTTCAAAAATTCTCTTTCTCCCTTTCTTCTGCTAGGGCCTTCTTTTCCTTTTTTTTTGTTCTGTTGGGGCTATTCTTTCCTTTTTTCTTCTGCTGGAGCTTTCTCTGTTTTTCTTCTGCTTTCAGTTATAATTCAAACTGTTTCATTTCCTTTTCATGTACAAGCTGCTTCATTTGCAATTGAATTTCAACCATTTCCAATTATTCTGATGGCATTTCCTGCAATGGTAAATGTTGAGCTGTTGCTGCGATATCCTGTCCTTTTTGCACAGACAAACGCAACCCCAAATCCAACTTGTCTGCTAATTGCCAAAACTTTGCCTTGCTAACTTTCATAGGAACTCCTGAAGTGACTTCTTTCATCCCCAGGAAACTATTTGTGACTGAAATAGCCATTACAACACAAAGCACACCCAACTTAACCGACCAAATTCAACATCTGCAAAGAGAACACCAATTCTCACGATTCATTGCCTTTGAGTCCAAGTATACTAAACCCAACCTGGAATTGGAGATTTTTATCCTGGATAAGCCCCCAATTTTATAATGGCCCAGACCAAACCATACCCCCTCAAAATATATTAAGAAGATAGCCGAGACCCTAATCTTTTCTTATTTTAAGGCATTGTGGTCCAGATGGAATTTGGTCATACTACTCACGGGCAAAACAGACTTGATTTTGACACTACAGTTAAAATCCAGAAAAAATAAAAATAAAAGGGTTAGCTTAACTGTATCTCTATCAAAATGCTTAACAAAATAATATATAAATTATTACTAATTAACTTTTCCAATGTAGTGACTTCCCATAAACACACACTTGGCAAAGGGAAATTCAGTAAAATAAATTGTCCCACATGCCATTCTAGCAGTGGGAAGCTGTAACAGAGAGGGGAATAAGAGCTTGACTGCACCCATTCAGGCTGCTTCGGATGTTCCATTCTTTTTACAGATAAATCCAAGGCCTTTCAAGCTGTTACATTATTGATTTTGAGCACTTTGCTTGGCACCTTTCTCAACATTATTTTTTTAGGAGAAAAGGACATAATACACCTCCTTAAAGCACAGTATCATCACTGTTACCAGTTCTAAAGCCTCGGATTAGAGCAATGTAACTGACATTGGCAAGTTCTGTTTCCAAGCATTTTGTTGCCTCTGCAGTTGAATTCATAAATAACCTTCAGTCGGATTTGGATGTCCTCTAATCTGGTGTTCAGTTGATTAAACTTGAAGATTTTTCTACCCAACAATGTATCCTGCACCAGTGCCTTCAGCTGTTAAGCTACTGATTGTTCTGTTGTGTTTCAGTTTTATTTTGTTAGTTAATTTCTGCTCAAGAACCAGAGTCTTCTCAAACCAAGATTTTGTTCCCAATATTATTTTGCATCTTTAACATGGTCAACAACTTTGACTGTTTTTGCCCTGTAATTTCTCTGCCCCAAAGTTGATCCTTCATTCACATAGAATTATCTGAGCAGTATCTTCCAGTACTCTACCCTTAATACTTTCTGGTGCAAACTGTCCCTCCTCACCTTTCTCTGAAACTGGATATTGGTTTGTCAGCGTTCCAAGCTGACTTCATCCTGTTGAAGGCATCTTTATTTCACGATGATGTGGAGGAACTGTGGTCAACAAGGTCAAAAATCACACAACACCAGGTTATAGTCCAATGGCTTTATTTGAAAACACAAACTTTCAGTTCCTCAGTCCTCCAGGTGTTAGTGAGAGGAGAGGAGAGGAGAGGAGAGGAGAGGAGAACTTAGACACAGAACTTATAGGTAAAAGATCAAAGTCTCATACAACTAATGTGAACCAATTGAACGCACCTAAGATGGTTGTTAAATTTTTAATCAGTTGGAATTGAGGTGCAGGTTTTGATTGATTAATATGCAGATCCCAGAATATCTTTCAGGTCACTGCCAGAGAGAACTTAAGGTTTGATCAGTATAAAAGAGTGACAAAGAGTCATAGAGATGTACAGCATGGAAACAGACCCTTTGGTCCAACTCATCCATGTCAACCAGATATCCCAACCCAATCTAGTCCCACCTGTCAGCACTCAGCCCATATCCCTCCAAACCCTCCCTATTCATATCCCCATTCAGATGCTTCTTAAATGTTGCAATTGTACGAGCCCCACCACTTCCTGTGGCAGCTCATTTCATACATGCACCATCCTCTGCGTAAAAAAGTTGCCCCGAGGTCCCTTTTATATCTTTCCCCTCTCACCCTAAACCTTTGCCCTCTAGTTCTGGACTCTCCCACCCAAGGGAAAAGACCTTATCTATTTGCCCTATCCGTGCCCCTCATGATTTTATTAACTTCCATAAGGTCACCCCCTCAGCCTCCAACACTCCAGGGAAAACAGCCCTAGCCTATTCAACCTGTCCTATAATTCAAATCCTCCAACCCTGGCAACATCCTTGTAAATCTTTTATGAACCCTTTCAAGTTTCACAACATCCTTCTGATAGGAAGGAGACAAGACTTGCACACAATATTCCAACAGTGGCCTAACTAATGTCCTGTACAGCTGCAACATGACCTCCCAACTCCTGTACTCAATATTCTGACCAATAAAGGAAAGCAGACCAAACACCTTCTTCACTATCCTATCTACCTGTGACTCCACTTTCAAGGAGCTGTAAACCTGTACTCCAAGGTCACTTTGTTCAGCAACATTCCCTAGGACCTTACCATTAAGTATATCTGTCCTGCTAAGATTTGCTTTCCCAAAGTACAGCACCTCACATTTATCTAAATTAAATTCCATCTGCCACTCCTCAACCCATTGGCCCATCTGATCAAGATCCCTTTGTAATCCGAGGTAACCCTCTTCACTGTCCACTATATCTCCAATTTTGGTGTCATCTGCAAACTTACTAACTACACCTCTTATGCTCAAATTCAAATCATTTATATAAAAGACGAAAGTAAGTGGACACAGCACCGAACCTTGTGGCACTCCACTGGTCACAGGCCTCCAGTCTTAAAAACAACCCTCCACCACCACCCTCTGTCTTCTACCTTTGAGCCACTTCTGAGTCCAAATGGCTAGTTTTCCCTGTACTCCATGAGAGCTAACCTTGCTAATCAATCTCCCATGGGGAACCTTGTCAAACACTTTACTGAAGCCCATATAGATCATGTCTACCACTCTACCGTCATCAATCCTCTTTGTTACTTCTTCAAAAAACTCAATCAAGTTTGTGAGACAAGATTTCCCATGCACAAAGCATGTTGACTATACCTAATCAATTCTTGCCTTTCCAAATACATGTACATCCTATCCTTTGGGATTCCCTCCAACAACTTGCCCACCACCGACGTCAGGCTCACTGGTCTGTAGTTCCCTGGCTTGTCCTTACCACTTTTCTTAAATACTGGCACCACATTAGGCAATCTTCAGTCTTCTGGCACCTCAACTGTGACTATTGATGATACAAATATCTCAGCAAGAGGCCAAGCAATCATATCTCTCACTTCCCACAGGCTTCTAGGGTACACCTGATCAGGTCCTGGGGATTTATCCACCTTTATGCATTTTGAGACATCCAGCACTTCCTCCTCTGTAACATGGACATTTTTCAAGATGTCACCATCTGTTTCCCTGCATTCTATATCTTCCATGCCCTTCTCCACAGTAAACACTAATGCAAAATACTCATTTAGTAGCTCCCCCATCTTGTGCAGCTCCCCACAAGGCCACCTTGCTGATCTTTGAGGGACTCGATTTTCTACCTAGTTGCCCTTTTGTCCTTAATGTATTTGTAAAACCCTTTGGATTCTCCTTAACTCTATTTGCCAAAACTATCCCATGTCCCCTTTCTGCCCTCCTGATTTCCCACTTAAGTATACTTCTGCTACCTTTATACTCTTGTGAGGATTCAATTAATCTGTCTACACCTGACATATGCTTCCTTCTTTTTCTTAACCAAACCTTCAATTTCTCTAGTCATCCAGCACTCTCTATACCTACCAGCCTTTCCTTTCACCCTAATGGGAATATACAGTCTCTGCACTCTTGTTATCTCATTACTGAAGGCTTCCCATTTTCCAATTGTCCCCTTACCTGCAAACATCTGTCCCCAATCAGCTTTTGAACGTCCTTGCTGAATACCATCAAAATTGACCTTTCTCCAGTTTGGAACTTCAACTTTCAGATCCAGTCTACCTTTTTCCATCACGGTTTTAAAACTAATGGAATTATGGTTGCTGGCCCCAAAATGTACCCCCACTGACACCTCAGTCACCTGCCCTGCCTTATTTCCCAAGATTAGGTCAAGTTTTGCACCTTCTCTAGTAGGTACATCCACATACTGTATCAGAAAATTTTCTTGTACAATCTTAACAAATTCCTCTCCATCTAAACCCTTAATACTATGGCCGTCCCAGTCTATGTTTGGAAAGTTAAAATCCCCTACCATAATCGCCCTATTATTCTTACAGATAGCTGAGATCTCCTTACAAATAGGCAGCACGTGGTGAGGTCAGTGCAGGGGAGAGAGAGAGTGAGAGAGAGAGAGAGAGAGAAGAAACCCACACTGCTACCTGGCACAGCAGTGAACCTGCGCAGTTACTGTCTTTGCTGTTTAATTCATGTATCACAGGACATTGGAGTACACCTGGGAAAATTAACAAACAGTGAAATTCACAACTGATTTTGCAGGAACCTGTTTGGGAGAGGTCACAGCACAGAAACATAATTTTATGTTTAGCCTCAGGGCTTAGCTGTATGTCTGTAGTAGTGAATAGAGTGGGTTCTTTCTTAATTACATATTTTATTGAAGTGTATCTCTTGATTTAAACTTGAAAATATAAGCCATTAGTATTAAGTTAGCCTGGAGCAGTGTCTTTTAGAGGAAGAAGACAGGGTTATTTTCTGGATCTGCAGATTGGATAAAGCAAAAATGGCCTTTAGTTGAGTGATATGCTCTTATTGTCGGATGTGGGAGTATAGGGAAAGTTTACGTGTTACTGAGGATCATTCTCTGCAATAAGTGCCATTGGTTGCAAATCCTATCAGATTGAATGGAAAGGTTGGAGCGACAATTAGAGGCAATGAGGAATTTACAAGAGCAAAGGATGTATGGATGGCAGTTATAGGAAGGGAGAAAAGTTGCAGATGCAGTTACATTGATGGGTTAACTCTCGGAAAGGTGACAGAGGTAGACAGGTAATGCAAGAGTCTTCTGTGGCTATCCCCATTTCAAACAAGTATGCTGTTTTGGGTTCTCTGGGGAATGCAGCATGAACAGCCAAGTTTCTGCTATCGAGCCTGGCTCTGATGCAATGAGGGGTACGTCGGGTTCCAGGAGATCAATTGTGTTAGAGGACTCGCTGATCTGAGGTACAGACAGACGTTTATGTGGCCAGCAACGAAAAATCTGAATGGTGTGTTGCTTCCCAGGTGCCAGGATCAAGGATGATTCAGAGAGGGTGCAGAATGTTCTCAAAGGGGAGAGGGACCAGCAGGAGGTCTTCGTACACACTGGAAGCAATGACATAGGAAGGGAAAAGGTTGAGATTCTGAAGGGAGAATATAGAGAGTTAGGCAGGAATTTAAAAAGGAAGTCCTTGAGAGCAGTAATATCTGGATTACTCCCGGTGCTACGAGTGAGTGAGGGTAGGAATAGGAGAATAGAGCAGATGAATGCATGGCTGAGGAGCTGGTGTATGGGAGAAGGATTCACATTTTTCGATCATTGGAATCTCTTTTGGGGTAGAAGTGACCTGTACAAAAAGGATGGATTGCACCTGAATTGGAATGAGCATAATATACTGGCAGGGAGATTTGCTAGAGCTGCTCTGGAGGATCTAAACTAGTAAGGTTGGGGTGCGGGCGAGGGGTGAGTGGGACCAGGGACATAGTGAGGAAAGAGATCAATTTGAGACTGGTGCAATTGAGGAAAGAATGAGTCAAACAGTCAGGGCAGACAGGGACAAAGCAGAGAACAAGGTAAGACTGATAAATTAAACTGCATTTATTTCAATGCAAGGGACCTAACAGGGAAGGCAGATGAACTCAGGGCATGGTTAGGAACATGGGACTGCGATATCATAGCAATTACAGAAACATTGCTCAGGGATGGGCAGGACTGGCAGCTTAATGTTCCAGGATACAAATGCTACAGGAAGGATAGAAAGGGAGGCAATAGAGGAGGAGGAGTGGCGTTTTTGATAAGGGATAGCATTACAGCTGTACTGAGGGAGGATATTCCTGGAAACACTTGCAGGAAAGTTATTTGGGTGGAACTGAGAGGTAAGAAAGGAATGATCACCTTATTGGGATTGTATTATAGACTCCCTAATAGTCAGAGGGAAACTGAGAAACAAAATTGTAAGGAGATCTCAGTTATTTGTAAGAATAATAGGGTGATTATGGCAGGGGATTTTAACTTTGTAAACATAGACTGGGACTGCCATAGTGTTAAGGGTTTAGATGGAGAGGAATTTGTTAAGTGTGTACAAGAAAATTTTCTGATTCAGCGTGTGGATGTACCTACTAGAGAAGGTTCAAAATTTGACCTACATTTGGGAAGTCTCAGGTCAGACAATGCATTTTAGACATGAGGTCTTGTTTAGATTCTGTCTGTATCTTAACCTGGAATCAAACTGGTTTTATTTCCAGAGTAGGAATTCCACCTCTTTGAAGAAGTAACAACAGGATTGATGAGGCCAGAGCAGTGGACTTGATCTTTACAGACTTCAGTAAGACGTTCGACAAGGTTCCTCATGGTAGACTGGTTAGAAAGTTTAGATCACTTGGAATACAGGGAGAACTAATCATCTGGCTTAAAGGTAGAAGACAGAGGATGGTGGTGGAGGGTTGCTTTTCAGACCGGAGGCCTGTGACCAATGGTGTGCCACAAGGATCCGTGTTGAGTACACTGCATTTTGTCATTTATATACATGCTTTGGATGTGAATATGGGAAGTATAGTTAGTAAATTTGCAAATGACACCAAAATTGGAGGTGAGTGGACAATGACGAAGGTACAATGGGATCTTGATTAGATAGGCCAATGGACCGAGGAGTGGCAGATAGAGTTTGATTTGGATAAATGTGAGATGCTTCATTTTGGAAAGGCAAACCAGGGCAGAACTTGTTCACTTAATGGTAATGTCCTGGGGAGTGTTGCTGAACAGAGACCATGGAATGCAGGTTCACAGTTCCTTGAAAGTGGAGTGATAGATAGGATAGTGAAGAAGGCGTTTGGTATGCTTTCCTTTATTGGTCAGTGCATTGAGTACAGGAATTGGGAGGTCATGTTGTGGCATACAGGGCATTGGTTAGACCACTTGTAGAATACTGTGTGCAATTCTGGTCTCTCTGCTATAGGAAGGATGTTGTGAAACTTGAAAGGGTTCAGAAAAGATTTATAAAAATGTTGCTAGGGCTGGGGATGTTGAGCTATCGGGTGATGCTGAATATGCTGAGGCTATTTTCCCTGGAGTGTCAGAGGCTCAGCGATAACCTTGTAGAGCTTTATGAAATTGTGAGGGGTATGGATAGGGTGAATATCCAAGGCCTTTTCCCGTAGGTGGGGGGAATCCAAAACTAGAGGACATAGGTTTAATGCGAGCGGGGAAAGATTTAAAAGGATCGCACAGAAGGTGGTGCATATATGCAGTGAACTTCCAGAGGAAGTGGTGGAGGCTGTTACCCATCCAGATGCCTTTCAAATGTGTAATTTATGTGAATAAGAAGGGTTTAGGGCGATGTGGGCCAAATGTTGGCAAATGGGACTACATTTATCTTGGATCTCTGGTTGGCATGGTGGAGTTGGTCCACGGGTCTGTTTCTGTGCTGTACATCTCTATGACTCTGACTCTTCCGCACAAAATGTATAACTTCAGTTTCTCACATTGTATTGCATCTGTCACTTCTTTACCCAGTCGCCTCGCTTGTCCAAGTCCTTCTGCAGCCTCTCCACTTCCTCAATGCTACCTGTTTCTCCACCTGCTTTCTGTTATGTGCAAACATGGCAACAATGCCCTCAATTCCTTTATTCAGATTAACCTCGTAGATCTCCACTAGTCACTGGCTGCCATACTCAAAAAGACCATTTATCCCTACTCTCTCTCTTCTGCCATTCCCAGTTCCTCGTCATGAAAACAATGAGTTCTTACCTTATTTAGCAGCCTTGTGGTGGCGCCTTGTCAAAGGCTTTAAAAGACATAAATCATGTCCACTGGCTCTCTTCGAGCTAACTAGCTCATTGCTACCTCTTGACGAAGCCACATGGGCTCTGCCCTATTTTACAATACAGTTCCAAATATTTTACAATGTCTTCCTTAAGAATGGACCCTTAAAATCTCACTGACCAAGGTTAAGATAACTACCCCATAGTTTCTCGTCTTCTGCCTTCCACCTTTATTAAGTAGGGGTGTTACATTAATTACTTTCCAGTCCTCAGGAACCCTCACTGGCTCCAGTGACTGCTGAAAGATCAGCACCAATACTTCTAAACTCTCTTCAGGATTCTACAATACAGTCCCTCCAGTCTGGGTGATTTGTCCAGCTTCAGACCTTTCAGCTTCCCAGCACCTTGTGCTTGGCGAGGGTCCTAGGCTTGCTCCTGTCCGTAACTCTCTTCATGTTTTGGTATGTTGCCTACGTTTTCCATTTATTTGTTCTCCATTCTTCTCTAGCCTCATTTTCCAGCAGTCCAATATCCACTCTTACCTCTCTCTTATCTTTTAGACAACTTAAAAAAAAACTCCTGCAATCTTTTATTTGTAGCTAGCTTACTCTCATTTTTAGTTGTCTTCCCCAAGTATCCTTTTTTTTAAAAAAGTTATCCTCTGCATCGGAAGTACTTTCCAATCCTCTGGTTTCTCATTAATCTTCACATTGTCTGCATTTTCTTTTGTGGTTATGCTGTCCCTGATCTCCCCTGTCAGCCATGGTTACCTCATCCTTCCCTTAATGTGCTGCTGCTTTGTTGCATTGAGTTTCATCTGTGCCTCCCATATTACCCCCAGAAACTCCTGCCATTGCTGCTCCACCACCTTCCCTGCTAGGCTCCCCTTCCAATCAACTTTGGCCAGGTCCACCCTTGTATCTTTTGTAGTTACGTTTGCTCAATTGTAATACCATTACCTCTGATGTAAGCCTCTCCTTCTCAGAATTTGCCCTGCAGCTTATCATTATTCTGGCCCATGCCCTCTAGGGGTCCTTCACCTTAAGTTCCCTAATCAAGTCTGCATTATTACACATCACTTATTTCAGAATTGCCTGTCCCCTAGTGCACTTGACCACAAGCTGTTCCAAAAAACCATGACACATGCCAACTACTCTTCCAAAATTATAAGAGGCATTTGAGCCAGAAGGACTAACATGTTGGAGACAATTAAGCAGAAGTGACAACTACCATATATACTGGTGTAAAAATCAAATTTTTTAGACTATTTTTAAAGGTTTAATTTAAAATAGGTCAACTATTACACATACACTAGTTTTGAGGGGCTGAAATTCATGCTGCAGTTTCAGATATTGTATTATTAGATGAAGTCAATTTGATCTCTCAACTAATCTTAGGCAAAGAAGAAAAACACAATGAATTATGATAAAGGTAATTACTGGATAAAAGCAAGAGAAACAAGATTGAATAACTTGGAGTAAATTTTTTATACTTTCTGGGATGAAAATTTAACATGTTAAAGATTCATTGAAATCCTGCAAAGCTGTTCAATATCATCATAGCCTGGTATAATGGCACACTTAAAATGAAACATTTATTAAATTCTGAATGTATAAGCATCTTGAACTTTCCCGCCAAATTCTTCCATTTCTCTCCCATTTACTCTCATTTGTAATATACCTCAGCAGCATTAACACATTTGTCAAAGAATTAAAGACATGTAGCTAATATATCTCACTTTTATTCAGATATAATAGCACCATTAAAATGATTAACTTTTTAACTATATTAACTTTTGGATGTACAGTGAACAAAATGCAATAAGTACTGATAGACTTAGTTCCAGTCTGAATGAATGAATGAATGAATCAAAATGTGCTGTAGTAAACCAAGTGGGCTATGTAGAATTATGGATGAATGAATGGAGACACAATTTAGTAAACAGAGCGATGAGTGACTTACCACATGAAAGAATGAATGCAAGTTTGCTTATGTGGGCTAATGGGAACATGCAGATCCTTTGTAAGAAGTTTATAATGTGATATAGCAGGGTGGACTTTTAGACGAGATATATGGAAATACAAGATTGTTTGGCCAAAAATAAGGGGTTGACTTTTCTGTTAGATCGACTTTTACGCAAGGAGATACAATAAATTCCATTTCAGCAGAACTGCTAAACCATTGCCATAATTGAGTTCTGGAGAGTAAGTCAGGATCCAAACATGCAACAATATGAACAGCAGTCAACCCAGGTGACAACTTGGGACCTGCGAGGTGATTTGTCACTTTGATCATATGCAATGATAGTGAACAACCAGGTATATAGTTGCAACAGCAGTCCCATTCTTGTCATTGCTGTTTCTTAACTGCAGGCACTTTGTCCCATCTTCACATATCCTACATCACATATCAGACGCAGAGGCCCACACCAACCCAACAACTGAAATAGAAGCCCAACTGCTACCAGAGCAATGGTAAATAATACAGGAATGACACCCAGCATCACCCAGATGAACAGATAACAAAAACAACACTTGAATGTACCATTTAATTGACTACCATGATATAAGGACTAAGTGTAATACGTGTGCACTGATGGAAATAACAAACTGCAAAGGCATAAGAAAGATGGTGTATCTGATTGATAATTTGGATTGACAAAAATGTTTTTTTTGTGTTAAAAGGGAGAAGTTTGGATTGAAATGCAATTAAGTACAAATACCAATCGTAGTATCCAATCATATGACTTTTCCTATAGGGTCTGCAGTCACTCACTCTGTTGACATATGATTTACTTTTTAATAAAACACTTGTGTTGAATTCACTGTGAGCATTCAATCAGTATGTGTAGCATCATTTCATATTGGGAAAATGGGTAATGTACATGCTGCCCTTGCCATCTCAGCTTATTTTAAATTCATTTCCTGGAATGGTGGTGCTGGAAGAGCACAGCAGTTCAGGCAGCATCCAAGGAGCAGCGAAATTGAAGTTTCGGGCAAAAGCCCTCCATCAGGAATAAAGGCAGAGAGCCTGAAGGGTGGAGATATAAGCTAGAGGAGGGTGGGGGTGGGGAGAAAGTAGCATAGAGTACAATAGGTGAGTGGGGGAGGGGATGAAGGTGATAGGTCAGGGAGGAGAGGGTGGAGTAGATAGGTGGAAAAGGAGATAGGCAGGTTGGACAAGTTCGGACAAGTCATGGGGATAGTGCTGAGCTGGAAGTTTGGAATTGGGTGAAGTGGGGGAAGGGGAAATGAAGAAACTATTGAAGTCCACATCGATGCCCTGGGGTTGAAGTGTTCCGAGGTGGAAGATGAGGCATTCTTCCTCCAGGCGTCTGGTGGAGAGGGAGCGGTGGTGAAGGAGGCCCAGGACCTCCATGTCCTCGGCAGAGTGGGAGGGGGAGTTGAAATGTTGGGCCATGGGGCTGTGTGGTTGATTGGTGCGGGTATCCCGGAGATGTTCCCTAAAGCGCTCTGCTAGGAGGCGCTCGGTCTTCTCAATGCAGAGGAGACGGCATTGGGAGCAACGGATACAATAAATGATATTAGTGGATGTGCAGGTAAAACTTTGATGGATGTGGAAAGCTCCTTTAGGGCCTTGGATAGAGATGAGGGAGGAGGTGTGGCGCAGGCTTGTGGCAGGGGAAGGTGCCAGGATGGGAGGGTGGGTTGTAGGGGGGCATGGACCTGACCAGGTAGTCACGGAGGGAACGGTCTTTGCGGAAGGCGGAAAGGGGTGGGGAGGGAAATATATCCCTGGTGGTGGGGTCTTTTTGGAGGTGGCGGAAATGTCGGCGGATGATTTGGTTTATGCGAAGGTTGGTAGGGTGGAAGTTGAGCACCAGGGGCGTTCTGTCCTTGTTACGGTTGGAGGGGTGAGGTCTGAGGGCAAAGGTGCAGGATGTGGACGAGATGCGTTGGAGGGCATCTTTAACCACGTGGGAAAGGAAATTGCGGTCTCTAAAGAAGGAGGCCATCTGGAGTGTTCTGTGGTGGAACTGGTCCTCCTGGGAGCAGCTATGGCGGAGGTGGAGGAATTGGGAATAAGGGATGGCATTTTTGCAAGAGGTAGGGTGGGAAGAGGTGTAGTCCAGGTAGCTGTTGGAGTCGATGGGTTTGTAAAAAATGTCAGTGTCAAGTTGGTCGTCATTAGATGGAGAGGTCCAGGTAAATTTAAGGTCAGGGTGGAATGTGTTGGTGAAGTTGATGAATTGCTCAACCTCCTCACGGGAGCACGAGGTGGCACCAATGCAGTCATCAATGTAGCGGAGGAAGAGGTGGGGAGTGGTGCCAGTGTAATAACGGAAGATCAACTGTTCTACGTAGCCAACAAAGAGACAGGCATAGCTGGGGCCCATACGTATGCCCATGGCAACCCCTTGGGTCTGGAGGAAGTGGGAGGATTCGAAAGAGTAATTGTTATGGGTGAGGACCAGTTTGGCCAATTGAATGAGAGTGTCGGTAGAAGGGTACTTTTGGGGACATCGGGAGAGGAAAAAACGGAGGGCTTGGAGGCCCTGGTCATGGCAGATGGAGGTGTAGACAGATTGGATATCCATGGTGAAGATGAGGTGTTGGGGGCCAGGGAAATGGAGGTCTTGGAGGAGATGGAGGGGGTGAGTGGTGTCTCGAACATATGTGGGGAGTTCCTGGACTAGGGGGGATAGGACAGTGTCAAGGTAGGTAGAGATGAGTTCAGTGGGGCAGAAGCATCCTGAGACATGCTGGGTCGGCCAGGGTGGTCAGGTTTGTGGATCTTGGGAAGGAGGTAGAACCGGGCAGTGCGGGGTTCTCGGACTATAAGGTTGGAAGCTGTGGGTGGGAGATCTCCTGAAGTGATGAGGTCCTGTAAGGTCTGGGAGATGATGGTTTGGTAATGGGGGTGGGGTCATGGTCAATGGGGCAGTATGAAGAGGTGTCCTCAAGTTGGCATTTGGCTTCAGCAGTGTAGAGGTCAGTGCGTCAGACTACCACTGCGCCCCCTTTATCTGCTGGCTTGATGGTGAGGTTGGGATTATAGCAGAAGAATTGGAGGGCTCCACGTTGTGAGGGTGAGAGGTTGGAGTGGGGGGATCGGGTGGTTGAAGTGGTTAATGTCCTGGCGGCAGTTGGAAATGAAGAGGTCGAGGGCAAGTAATAGGCCAGCGCGTGGTGTCCAGGTGGATGCAGTATGTTGGAGGTGGGCGAAGGGGTCCTTGGAAGGTGGGCGGGAATCCTGATTGTGAAAGTAAACTCGGAGGTGGAGGCGACAGAAGAATTGTTCGACGTCACGACGTGTATTAAATTCATTGACGCATGGACGGAGGGGAATGAAGGTGAGTCCTTTGCTGAGGACTGATCACTCGTCCTCAATGAGGGGGAGGTCTGGAGGGATGGTGAAAACTCGACAGGGCTGGGATCTGGAATCTGGTGTGCATGTGCGGCTGAGAGTGGGTGTGATGGTGGGGGGAATGGGGTGGAGTCATGAGAAGGGGTAGTGTTCCCTTTGGGGTTCTGGGGGGTGGGGATAGTGACAGTGGGGTCTGTGGGGTGGGGGGGTTGTCAGCAGAATGCAGGTAAGTGGTGCTGGTGGGGGCGGAAGTGGTGGTGACAACGGCAGTAGGGATCACTGAGCGTGTGACATCAGTGATGATGTGAGGGGCGGAGGTAATGTCACATGTACTGCATAAGGAATTGTGAGGGGCGGAGATGGTTGTGGGAGTGGCCATGATGGGGGCGGAAGTGACATCAATCAGCGTGGGGTTGGCAGCTGCATCAACCGCATAGCTAATGGCGTCTGAGCAGTTTCTGAGGCCAGGGGAATCTTCTGGAATGTTTGAGGAGCACTGGTTATGGAGATGGGTTGATAAAATGTTGTTGTACTTACAGTTTTTGATGTTTGAGATGGAATTGAAATACTGTTTGTTGAGAGTATGAATTCTCCTGAGGATGTAGTACAGAGTGGGTCCTTTGTAATTCTGAGTGAGTGTGGCTCTCAGCTGAGGCAGGGCTGACTGTAGAGAGGTTAGGTGCCGGCGCATTGCTGCAAGTATGGAGCGGAGGATCTTGAAGGAGAACCGTTGCTGGTGTTTTGAATCTGTAGTCTGTACTGTTTGTCCTGTTCGGGTCCGAACTCTGCTGGTTTAAAGGTGGTCCGGAGTCCGTGTGGGATGAGTTGGTTACGGAGGCAGGCACTGAGGAAGCAAATGTGGCTGTGCTACTGAGTTTGTTTCACGACATGGTTGAAGAGCTTCAGGGCAAAGGAAATGACCTGGGAGTTGCAGTGAGAGAGGGACTGCCTGAGATTCTTGTAGAGAGAGGAGGAAAACTTCTTCAAGGCAGGCATCCTTGCAAGAGGATTCACAGTAGGGTTAAAATCAACGAGGTAAAAACAATGACTGCAAATGCTGGAAACCAGATTCTGGATTAGTGGTGCTGGAAGAACACAGCAGTTCAGGCAGCATCCAAGGAGCAGCGAAATCGACGTTTCAGGCAAAAGCCCTTCATCAGGAATAAAGGCAGAGAGCCTGAAGCGTGGAGAGATAAGAGAGGAGGGTGGAGGTGGGGAGAAAGTAGCATAGAGTACAATAGGTGAGTGGGGAAAGGGATGAAGGTGATAGGTCAGGGAGGAGAGGATGGAGTGGATAGGTGGAAAAGGAGATAGGCAGGTAGGACAAGTCCGGACAAGTCATGGGGATAGTGCTGAGCTGGAAGTTTGGAACTAGGGTGAGGTGGGGGAAGGGGAAATTGATGCCCTGGGGTTGAAGTGTTCCGAGGCAGAAGATGAGGCGTTATTTAAACTCAGCTGACTTGTCATCCCAATCCAGGTGGGAGTGTTGAAATTGGGGTAAGGTGGAGGGGTGGAGAAAGGCATGGTAAACTTCGAAAGATGGCATCAGACCTCCGGACTAAAGGAAGAGAAAATTCAACACAGGTGTTTTACACTTCACTTTACAGTGAGTCTCATTGCAAATGTATGTACGGGTGCAGCTGGTAATTGAGAAGGCAAATGGAATATTGTCCTTCATTACTCAAGGGATGGAGTTTTAAAATAGGGAGGTTATGCTGCAGGGTGCTGGTGAGGCTATACCGGAGTACCGTGTACACGTTTAGGCTCCTTGAGAAAGGATGTGCTGGCACTTGAAGACGAGGACCGGGTAGTGGTGCAGAGGATTTCTGGAGTTGAGGGTTGGCTTATCAGAAGGGAGGAGAAAGTGAGGTCTGCAGATGCTGGAGATCAGAGCTGAAAATGTGTTGCTGGAAAAGCGCAGCAGGTCAGGCAGCATCGATTCCTGAAGAAGGGCTTATGCCCGAAACATCAAATTTCCTGTTCCTTGGATGCTGCCTGACCTGCTGCGCCAGCAACACATTTTTATCAGAAGGAAGACTGAGACTAAACTCATTGGAATTTAGAGTGAGGCAGGGTCTTATAAAAAACCTACAAAGTTATGAAGGGAACAGGTAAGACAGAAGCAGGAGGCTGTTTCCACTGGCGGGTGAAACAAGAATTAGGGGGCATAGCCTCAAGATTAGGGGGGACAGATTTAGGATGAATTGAGGAGGAATTTCTTCACCGAAAGGGTTATGAATCTGCAGAATTCCCTGCCCAGTTAAGCAGTTGAGGCTACCTCACTGTTTTTAAGGCAAAAGTAGATTTTTGAGCAGTAAAGTAATTAAGGGTTATGGTGAGAAGGAGCTGAGTTCTCAAAAGGTTCAGCCATGATCTTATTGAATGGTGGTGCAGGCCTGAAGGGTCAGATGGTCTACTCCTGCTCCTAGTTACATTCTTGTTTTCTAGGTTCAGGCAGTTTTTGTGCAGCAGTAAAACAGCTGCAACTGATGTATATCAGGAAGTTGGCTGTTAATCTATAAGGGTCTGGAAGTCTCCTGTTTTAAATAGTTAGTGACTACAGTTCTAACCCAGGATTCTGTCTCCAGTCCTGAGTAGGAATTTCCTCTGCCTTTTGGAAGTCACCCCAATGGAACAGTAAGATTGACAGGAAGGTCCTTGGCACTTGATACCTTGCTTCAGTGGAAGACTTTTCCTGACACATTGTACTGGTTTTGCATTCACTATGTTTGGAGGTCACTTTTAGGAACTTGGAATTTTTTGCCTTTTAAACTGCATTTCTCAATGATCCAGCTTTGTCACAGTTCAAAGACTAATTATTCAGCTCTTCTCTTGGACCTTTGATAAGGAACAAGAGAAGCATCAACAGTGCCAGGAATAACAGTAGCTTTTTTTTTATCAACCACTGTTGTTCTGTAGGGTAGAGGGAATAAACAGAGTTCTAGTTTGCAGGAGGTGATAATATTGTGACAAACAAAGGGCCAAGGATTAGATATTTAGGATTTTGGAATTGTGGCTACAAATAAATTGTGGATACTTCTTTTCTTAAAAGTGGAGACTAGTCTTTGTACTCAACCTTGAACAAGTGGAGAGTGTTACGAAATACGCCGTATAGCTCCAGGAATAAGGAGATGATAGCAAAGGGGACAGCAAT
The DNA here is from genome assembly GCF_020745735.1 of Hemiscyllium ocellatum. Taxonomy (NCBI): domain Eukaryota; kingdom Metazoa; phylum Chordata; class Chondrichthyes; order Orectolobiformes; family Hemiscylliidae; genus Hemiscyllium; species Hemiscyllium ocellatum. The sequence continues at coordinate 59,187,443 of NC_083407.1, read as the reverse complement.
GGGATCCAAGGAAATTTGGCAAATTGGATCCACAGTTGCTGGAAGCAGAGGGTGGTGATTGAAGGGTGTCTTTCCAAACTGAAGGGTGTGTTTCCTCACTGTTTCTGACACTAATGCCCAACAGGAGTCAGCAGTGGAGGGTGCTTGCTGTTTGTGGTTTATAGAAATAATTTAGACTTGAATGGTGGAGGTTATTCATTAAGTCTGCAGACGTAAAAAATGTGGGGGAGTGTCAAATAGTGAAAAGGATAGCCTTAGACTACAAGGTGATATAGATAATCATGTAGTCAGAGATGTACAGCCTGGAAATAGACCCTTCAATCCAACTGACCAGATATACTAAATCAATATTTCCCATTTGCCAGCATTTGGGCCATATCCTTTGCAACCCTTCCTATGCATATACCCATCCAGGTGCCTTTTAAAATGTTGTAATTGTACCCATCACTTCCACTTCCTCTGGCAGCTCATTCCATACGTGTACCACTCAGTGTGACAAAGCTGCCAAAATTTGGTTCCTTTTAAATATTTCCCCTCTCACCTTAAACTCTAGTGTTGGAATCCCCCACCCTGGGGAAAAGACGTGTTCATTCATCCTATCTGTGCCCCTCATGATTTTATAAATCCCTATAAGATCACCCCTCAGCCTCTGATGTTCCAGGGAAAATAGCCCCAGTCCATGCAGCCTCTCCCTATAGCTCAAACCCTCCAACCCTGGCAACATCCTTGTAAATATTTTCTGGACCCTTTCATGTTTCACAACATTTTTTCCTACAGTAGGAGACCAGTATTGAATGCAGTATTCCAAAAGTGGCCAAGCCAATGTCCTGTACAGCCACAACATGACCTCCCAACTCGTGTATATACAATGCACTGACCAAAAATATCAAACATACTAAACGCTGCCTTCACTATCCCATCTACTTGCAAATCCGCTTTCAAGGTACTATGAACCTGCACTCCAGGGTCTCTTTGTTCAGCAACACTGGACTGGTCAGTGGCAAATAGAATTCTAGCCGAATAAGTGTGAGGTAATGCACCTGAGTGGGGGGACTAATGAGGCAAGGGAATATATGATGGTAGGGTCCTCTGAAACGTTGAGGCGTGCATATACCTAAGTCCCTTAAGGTATTTGGACAGGTGGTCAAAGTGCTTCAGAATTCATTTGGGATACTTGCATTTAGCTGAGGTGTAAAGTTTAAGAGCTAAGATGTTGTGCTGGAACTGTAAAATGATTTTTCAAAAAGATTTTAACATTTTGATTTTTCCATTTGACACCAATTTTATTTGCTTCAGTTGTAATCATTTTAGAGATGATTGAACTGTCACCATTAAAACCACCTTATTAAATTAGACCTTGCTCTCTCTCCTATTAGGTACCACAGTGAGCTATAATTTTGTGCTCATTGTCCTTGATCACATCCTTCTCACACACAATTTTGAGTATAATTACTTGACAAGGCATGTAACTTAAATCAATTGCTAACCTTGATGTTCAGTATGTTTGGAATATATAATTCTGCACTTCATGTTTTCAGACTATAAATTAGTTCTGGGAATTGAATTTTTAGTCTAGATAAGTAGGCACAAGGGCAATGGATGTATGGGAACACCACCATGTTTCCCTCCAAATTGCAAGCCATTCAGACTTGGAACTACATCACCATTCCTTCACTTGCTGGGTCAAAATCCAGGGACTCCCTTCAGAGCAGTACTGTGGGTGTATCTATGCCAAATGGATTATAGCAGTTTACAAATGCAGCTTGCTGCTACCTCCAGGGTAAGAAAAGGCAATAAATAATGGCTTAGCTAACAATGGGCACAATGTATGAATTATTAAATGAATTTTTCAAGTTCTACGTTGTTACACTGTTTAGTTCAGTGATTTTTGGTTTTGGAATTTGGTTACATGGGTGTGCTTCAGTGTTGTAAGAGTAGTTTAATTGCGATGTAATGGATGTTAAATAATAAACAAGAACAGGTCAGCAGCTTGGAATCTTGCAGTAACTCATTTAGTGTTTTCTCAAAGCTTAACAACCATCTACAAGGTGCACATCAGGCGTATGATAGAATACTCCCCACTTACCTCGATTTAATGAAGTTCCAATGACACTCTGGAAGCTTGACATGATCCAAGTAAGGACAGCTACTTGATTCGCATCACATTCTCAATATTCAACTCCTCCACCACTGACACTTAGTAGCAGCAGGATGTAATACCGACAAGATGCACTGTAGAAATTCACCAAGGCTCCTTTGATGGCGCCTAAATGCACAACTATCATAGAACATAGAACAGTACAGCACAGAACAGGCCCTTCAGCCCATGATGTTGTGCCGACCATTGATCCTCATGTAAGGTAAACCTAATGTACGAACTCTCAAATTTCTGTGACCGTATGCATGTCAGGCAGTCTCTTAAATGTCCCCAATGACCTCGCTTCCACAACTGCTGCTGGCAACGCATTCCATGCTCTCTCAACTCTCTGCGTAAAGAACCCACCTCTGACATCCCCTCCATACTTTCTGCCAAACAGCTTAAAACTATGACCCCTTGTGTTAACAATTTCTACTCTGGGAAAAAGTCTCTGGCTATCAACCCTGTCTATGCCTCTCATTATCTTGTACACCTCATTGAGAAGGACAAGAGTAGAAGAGAGATGGAAACACTGCCACCTTCAAATTCCCCTCTTAGCCACTCACTATCTTGACTTGGAAATATATTGTCACTGGGTCAAAATCCTGGAACTTCCTCTTTAGTGGTATTGTGGGTCTGCCCAGAGGAAATGAACTGTAGCTGATCAAGAAATCAACTTGCCACCGTCATAAGCACAACTAACGATGAGCAATGAGGCCCAGCCAGGTGCATTCAGAATGAATAATAAAAAAGTGATAATCGTTCATTTTGTCTTCCTCTATCTTTTTAGTCATTAAGTTTGACTGACTATAGTCCACGAAATAGTCTTCCCTGAGACTATTGGCAATACTGAAAGTAGGTAAATGATGATGAGCTTACACATTGCCTGGAAAATGCTATGTGATAGTTTGTTTTGGAAATAAAAAAGGCCTTTCCTTACCAGTTAACTTCTTTTTAGCTAATAGTAGAAAAAGTTTATTCATCATCTCTGTTCACTTCTAATTTCTCAACCATAAAGATTATATTGCGGCAAATATCCTTGCAATTATCAGTACATTACACTAGTGCTGCATGAACACTGGAGGAAATATCTTTGGAATGTAAAATTTGGCAGAAACACTTTCTATGAGAATTCTGAGATGATTCCCTGAGGACCGTTGTGCAATTTAAATCTTCTCACAATCTACCAGAAGCTCAACACTTTGGATTTTCATTCCCTTTTCTAATTGCTTGCTTTTGCAAAATCCAACAAGCTGCAATTTCTGCTTTGTCTGGTCTAAGCTGAACTACAAACCTCATTTCAATTTTGCTATGTTAAGTTATTATTCGATCAGGCTCCTTCAGAAACCAAGGATTGATTAGAATAGTAGCCATTGTAGGCAATCCAGAGACGGTTCACAAGATTGATCCTGGGTTGGAGGTATTTTTTTCTTAAATGGAAAGTTGAATAAGTTGGCCCTGCACACAATGGAGATTAGAAGAATGAGGTGGCCTTACTGGGAAACTTGACAGGGTAGATATAGGAAATGTTATTTCTTTTCCTAAGTGTATCTAGGACCAGAGGGGACAATCTCTGAGCAAAGGGTCACCTATTTAAGACAAATGAGAAATATGTGCAGTGATTCTGTGAAATTCTTTACTTTGAAGGCTGCAGGTATTATATGGTTCAGTATATTCAAGGCTGAGATGGATAGATTTTCATTAGTAAGGGGATCGGGTGATATTGCAGGAGGTGTGAAGGAAGTGAAGAGAAGCTGGAAAATGGATTTAAGGATTATTACATTAGCCATGGTCTCTTTGAATGTCAGAGCAGACCTGATGACCCAAATGGTCTACTTATGTTCCTTTATCTTTGTTTTTGTTCATTTTATCACCAAGATCATGTATTTCCACATTAGTTATGTGGCCTGACACCTCAACATTATGCGGGTCAGGATTTTTCGAATGGCCTCATCCCCACAAGAATTAAATGGATATTCCTTGGAACCTAATGAAATCTATATGAATGCAAGAGTGTCATCAGAAACCAAATAAGATACAGTCCTATATGCTGGTGACATTGCAGATTGTACAAGCAACTGAAATGAACTGGCCAGTTGCATCACATTTATTTTTTTTTCCCTTTTGCTTTATTCCTTAACTGTTTTTGCGGGTAGGTGCTAGAATTAAATAAGATTGTGTTTAAATCATAGACATTAATAAGATTACCTTAGTATTTAACTTTTTTGTACTCAAGCTGCCATCTTATTAATAAGGTGTTAAATCTTATTAAACTATAAATTGATGTGTCTGGTAACGATTATTCAAAATCTGGTACTAGTTATTCAAAAAGTCTGATTAGAAACCATTGAAGTCACTTTGAGAGGCTTTTGAGGTTTTTACTTTTATTGGTGTGGCAATAGAGGGATGGGGATTTGGCTATCTGCCTTTCTGTTGTAGCACAATGCATTTAGCCATTTGGGTCTTCGATAGCTAAATTTATTTGAATACCATAACGTTTACACATCTCTTCCTTATCTTTTAAATCTACCTCAAAGCTTTTGTGTGACCACGCTATTTATTACATTCCCTAACTTAAATCATAAGTGTTCATAATTGTATGAAGAATATACAGTTTTCACAAAACATTTTTGTCAACATGTAGTGTGTCAAAGTTTGTAGATGGCACTAAGGTAAGTGGCAGAGCAAAGCATGCAGAGGACAGTGAAATTTTGCAAAGGAACATCATTTAAGTGAGTGGGCAAAGGTCCAGCAGATGGATTGCAATGTTAATAAATATGAGGTCATCCATTTTTGTTGGAATAATAGTAAAAAGGACTGTTATTTGAATGGTAGGAAATTGCACATGTTGCTATGCAGAGGCACTGGGTGTCCTTCTGCATGAAGCATAGAAGGTTGGTCTGTAGATGCAACAGGTAATTAAGAAGGCAAGTAGAATTTTGTCCTTAATTGCTAAAGGGATTGAGTTTAAAAGCAGGGAAGTTTTGCAGTGGTATAGGGTGCTGCTAAGGCCACGCTTGGAGTATTGTGTACAGTTTTGGTCTCCTTATTTGAGAAATGATGTACTGGCACTAGAGGGGGTGCATAGGACGTTCACTAGGTTGATTCTGGAGTTGAGGGGGTTGGCTTATTAGGCGAGACTGAATTTTGCTTGAATTTAGAAGAATGAGGGGGTATTCTTATAGAAACATATAAAATTATGAAGGGAACAGATAAGATAGAAGTAGAGAGGATGTTTCCACTGGCAAGTGAAACTGCGACAAGAGGGCATAACCTCAAAGTTGGGGGGTTGGGGAGCAGATTTAGGACTATTGAGGACTAACGTTTTCACCCAGAGGGTTGTGAATCTATGAAATGATACGCTCAGTGAAGCAGTTGATGCTATTTCAGTAAATGTTAAAGCCTTTTTTTGAAGTAAACAAATTAAGGGTTACAGTGGGTGGGTGGGTAAGTGGAGCTGAGGCCACGAGAAGATCAGCCATGATCTTATTGAATGGAGGAGCAGGCTCAAAGGGCCAGATGGCCTACTCCTGCGCCTATTCCTTATTTTCTTATTTTTAGTTGCAGAAGCACAACATCACAAGCCAAATATTTTGGAGGATCAAAATAAATTCCACTTGGTAGCACAACTTGAACTAATGTAAAAGAATAGCACAGCTTGGCTGTGTGAGATTAGGGTGCAATTCAAATAGAACAATGACTGATTCAAAAAATTACAGGAAGCTTTTGGCAGAAAAGATTAACTGTATGAAATTGCAAGTAGTGCAAATATATATATATATATATAATGCTGCCTGCGGTGACTTCCTCATTATTGGAAGTAAGAAGCAATTAAGGTTTGCATTGTTTGGTCCATTGTATCTGTACTCCATTTTCACGAGAATATTCCTAAGTGAATCCTATTGCTTGAACTCTCTCCAATGCCTTGTATCTGTCTGCTTCAAATATCGATCTAATTTTCCATTTCAAGATATAAGGTCCTCTGTCTCAAATATTGAGGCAAAGCATTCCAGGCTGTTCTTGATGAAGGGCTCGGGCCCGAAATGTTGAATTTCCTGTTCCTTGGATGCTGCCTGACCTGCTGTGCTTTAACCAGCAACACATTTTCAGCTGTATTATAGACTAGATAAATATTCAATGAAGGGCTTTTGCCTGAAACGTTGATTTTCCTGCTCCTCAGATGCTACCTGACCTGCTGTGCTTTTCCAGCACCACACTCTCCACTTTGATCTTCAGCATCTGCTGTTCTCACTTTTGTCTCGATAAATATTTCTGCTGACCCTTCTCCTCCCTTATTGATGTTAAATTGACGATCTTTTGTCACTTACAGGCCAACTATAGAAAATGGTCTTCTGTTAAAAGAAAAATTCTGTTCAATTTGTTCTTGACATTGACTGATCCATTGGAAATGGTTCCAATTGCTACTGTTAGGGTATCTTCTTGTTTTGTTTGACATGACCATAATGGTGAGCTGAACAAAGAAAAAAGCAGAAAAAATTAGGCACAAATTTGATATTGTTCTGATTGACAGTGGGCCACCAGGTGTCTAACAAGAAGATGAGTGTCTTTAAGCATCTCATCCTGCACTCCAGTGGAAGTCTGCATGATGTCTCAAACAAGGCTGAACAGATTCTCCACGATTTCACCATCATAGACACCAAACGCTTGGCTGGTATGGCTCACTTTATGTGGTATACAAGACTACAGATGATGATACACCTGGACTGTGATGCTAAATATCTACATTTTTTTTAGTTCTAGTGCAGCTATGATGCTGACTTTTATTTGAAAATGAGAATGAATGCTCCAGTAGATCCAAGCCACAAAACAGGGTAATTCTAAGATGAGCAACTAGGACATCACTGCAGGTATTTTTCAATGAATCACTTTGGCCAACTATGTTTTGTTCCTTGAATAACTTCACTTCTATCAAAAGACAGATTTCTGACTGGTCAATAGTGATTCTGTGTTTAGCTACATTCAAACCTTCACCTATAATAAAACAGCTTGTACAGAGCTTTAACAGGACCTAAATATCCTTGAAATTTGGACTGGTGTAAAATGCCATGTGCCAGATAATGACTGTCTACATCATGTTAAGTGTTAAAAAGGCATGTAAGATCTTTGGCTTAATATTTAGAAACTTTCTCTATTAAATCTGTTTAAGAACTGAAAGCTAAGGAATTTATATCACTAAGACCATAAGAATAGGAAGAGGAGTGGGCCTTTTGTTACCTCAAGCCTGCCATGCCATATGATAGGATCATGGCTGATCGAATATTCCTCACATTTACTTTCCTGACTTTTCCCCATAACCATTGATTTCCCCGACTGATGCATGAAGGAACTGAGGGCATTCTGGCTAGGTATGCATATGATACAGAAATAGGAGGGATGTGTAGTATTGAGGAGGTGGGCAGGCAGCATGAAGATTTCCCCAGGAGAGTGGGCAAAGTGGCAGCAGATGCAAGTGTGGCAAGTGTGAGGACATGCACTTTAGTTGGAAGAATAGAGGCATGGACTATTTTCTACATGGGGAGAAAATTCATAAATCTGAGGTGCAAAGGGACTTGGGAATCCTAGTCCAGGTTTTTCTTAAGAGAAAGTGGGCGGCGCGGTAACTCAATGGTTAGCACTGCTGCCTCCCAGTGCCTGGGACGAGGGTTTGATTCCAGCCTTGGGTGACAATCTGTGTGGAATTTGCACATTCTCCCCATGTCTAGTCCAGTTTCCTCCCACAATCCATAGATCTGCAGGTTTGGTGAATTGGCCATGCTAAATTGCCCATAGTGTTCAGGGATGTTTGGGTTAGGTGCATTAATCAGGGGTAAATATAGAATAATAAGTTAGGGGAATGGGTCTGGGTGGGTTACTCTTTGGAGGGTTGGTGTGGACTTGTTGGGTGTAATGGCCTGTTTCCATACTATAAAGATTCTGTGATAAACTTGCAGGTTGAGTCAGTAGTTAGAAAGGCAAATACAATCTTGAAAGGAATAGAAGATAAAAGCAGGGATGTATTTCTGAGGCTCTGGTCAGATCACAATTAGAGTATTGTCAGCAATATTGGACCCCATACCTTAGGAAAGATGTGTAGGCCTTGGAGCAGGTCCAGAAGAGATTCATGAGATTAATCCCAGGAATGAAAGGCTTAATGTATGAGGAATGTTTGAGGACTCTGGGACTATATTTGATGGAGTTTAGAAGGATGAGGGGAATCTGTTTGAAACTTAGAGAATACTGAATGGTCTGGACAGAGTGAACATTTGGAAGATGTTTCCATTGGCAGAAGAGAGGAGGACCCGAGAGCACAACCTTACAATAAAGGGTAAGACCTTTTAGAATGGAGATAAGGAGAAACTTCTTCAGCCAGACAGTGGTGAATCTGTGGAATTCATTACCACAGAAGGCTGTGGAGGTCAGCTCATTGAGTGTATTTATAACTGAGTTTTTTGATCATCAAGGGGATCAGGGCTTACAGGGAGAAAGTGGGAGAAAGATTAGTCAACCCCAATCAGCCATGATTGAATGTTGGGGGAGACTTGATGGGATGAATGGTCTAATTTCTGCTCCTATGTCTTGTGGTTTACTGATCAAGAATCCATCAATCTCAGCCTTAAATATTTGCACAAACTCTGCCCCCCACAACTTTCTAACAAGGCATTCCAAAGACCAAAGAAGGAAGTCTTCCTCATTACACTCTTAAAATGCTGCTCTTTTATCTCTGTCTCCATTCCCAATTGTCCCCATCTCTAGTCTATTGGCAGTGGGTTGTCTTTTGTTTTCAGATGTGAACACTTTAATCTTGGCTCCCAGTAAGTCTCCCTCAGAGGCTTGTTATCACCTGAGTAATTAAGCTACCTCATGTTAAACAGGATTCAAAGCAAATCACAGCCTTTTCATTGCTCCATTTTATCTGAAAGTAAACAAACTGTCCTGAAGCACAATCATCTTTTAAAATATTATGTACAGAAAAGATTCACTAGAATGACACCAGTACTGACAGACCTGTGAAGAAACTCAGATTGTTCTGTTAATGTTAATAGGAGATTTATCAAATTTCCCCTTATATTAAGTAAATAAAGAGAGTTTTATTGAGTCATATAGAATTTGAAACCTTAACTCTATTTCTGTCTTGATAAATGCTGCTAAACTTGCTGAGGTTCTTCAGTACTTTTCTTTACTGCACCCATAGTACTTTTACTATAAGGATAAAATGTTTCTGTTGGGAGGAGGGCCATTGCTCAAAGGACATACACTTAAAATAATTCACTAAAAATTCAGATGAGTGAGGAGTGAACTTATTTTACAGGATGCTGTAATATTATGACATGTACTGTCTAAAAGCAAAAAGGGAAATCGTTTAATTATAACTTTCAAAAAGAAATTGGATAATACTTGGGGGTGTGTGGAAATGTAGTATTATTGAAGAACAGTGTGGGAATGGGACTAATTTAATAGGTCTTTCAAAATATCAGCATAGACACAATAGGCCAAACATTAGCCTTCAGTGCTGTAAGACTGCATTAATTTTGATCTTCCAGTTTCAGCATCAAAAGATTTGAACTTTTACATTTGCAATTAAAGACCAATTTAAAAGTCTTCAATTTAAAATCAGCTTTTGAAGATTATGAAGCTTTTGTTGCTAATTTTCCTGACATGTCTGTTCATATCTCAACACTTTTTTAGAATTCGGTATGACTCTTCATAACTCAACAGTTCTGAAGAAGAGTCATTCTGGGCTTGAAACATTAACACTGTTTTTCTGTCTCCACAGATGCAGTGAGACTTCTGCTAAGTTTCTGCAGTATTTTCTGTTTGCTAGTGGATAAGTTGGTCTCCTGCACTTTATCAATGGATCCATGTGTTGCTGAACAGCAATGATCAGATCTACAAAACCAGTCTTAGGTTTCAAGCTAAATTGTTTTTATTAGTTCTGTCAAATACTTGATTTTAGAGTAGTCGTTTCATTTCACTTGTGGATTTCAGCTCTTGTATCCATGTTTGGATAAAACCTGAGTGTCAATGAGCAGGTTTTTCCTTTGCAGGTGTTGCTTGATAGCCCTGTTAGTGGTCTCTTTCAGATCACTTTGAGAATGGATTGGGGCAGTAATTGGCTAAGTTGGATCTTTCTTTTTGTGCACACTGTTGCATTTTGCTAGGTTAGTACACTGCGAGTCAAGTCTGCTGTTCCTGGAATCAGCACAAAAATTAAAGATTTTATTGAAGTACACCAAGTCACCATCTCTCTGGAATCTGGTTAACAGAAAAAACAAACCAACTTTAGGTAGTCTTTTTTTTAATGAGTTCTTTGAAATTGAATTGAAATTTCACCATCTACAATGGTAGGATTTAAACATGTCCCCAGAATGTTTGCTTGTTACTCTGGCTTGCTAGTCTGGTGACAGTATCATTACTCCATCACTTCCCCACCCCCAACCCCCTTGTGCATAGGAATGTTGAGCAACAGTCAGCCATTTGTCCCCCTTGAACTTGCTCTCTACCATTGAGTAAAATTTTGGCTGATCTGGTTACTTAACATTCCCACCTCCTTTCCTGCTGGGTTCCATTCTTAATTAACCAAAATCCTTCCAACAATGACTTTTCTTCCCATATTTCTTTATCACCTTAATAGTCACCAAAATATCCATCTCTGTACCCTTCACTTAACTTGTTTGCATGCTGTTCCTAAATAGTATTTCTTACTGACGCAGGATCAGCAAGTTCATTCAGCGGTGACACCAAATTCAATGTATAACCAACTTAACCATTATACTGCTTCTCTCTCTGATCCATATTCTTCTAAATAAATTCTTTGTCATTTAACATAAGCCACATTCTTGTGCCACTGATTCCATCCTCTTTTCTTCTTGACAACGTGGGTACTTGCAGTCATTGTTTTTACCTGGGTACCCTGTTTTGCCCTGAACTGACTTTCTGACTCTGTAACCCCATCCCTTCCTTCCCTCACTTCTCTTTAATGTTTACCTCCTGTCCAATGGCTATTGAAATGACTTCAACACCTCCAGTCTCCATTTTTCAAATTAGATTCCATGTTAAAACATGTAAACATTTATTGTCTGCACAGTTATCTACGCTAGGTTCTATTTGCCAATTACCTTCATCCTTGCTAACTTTTATAGGCTGTTAGTCCCCAAAATCATTTTCTAATCAACCTGTTCAGAGATGGTGAGACTTTGAACCTGGGCCTCATGGCTCAAAGGTAGGAATACTACCATTGCTCCACAAGACCTTTAGGCCTTTGACATAACATATATGCTTTTATATTTAAAATTCCATTCCTCTTCTTCCCCAGCTCCCGCCTCACCCCCACCACCTCTTTATGTGTGTAACCTGATCAGCTCTACAATTAACTCCCCCCTCTCTCCAGCTGTTTGTACACACCCTTATGTGTTAACATAAATGTGTTTAGATGTCTCAACTGTTTGCCGTGGAATTCTGCCTGTAAAGCCTTTCATTTCTCTTTCTGCTTATTTTCCTTTGAAACCCTTCTTAAGCCTCTTTGTGCTGTTGTTTACTCCTTACTTTTTAGAAACAATCTTAATGGATAATTTTAACATTGACCTAAATGTGCACCTTATGCACATAAATTATGAATGTACTCCCCAGTGGAATAAATGTTGGATGATTATTTGACCAATTGGAAAAGAATGTCATTCTTGTATAATTTATTTAACTTGAAAACGAAGTTCTGATTTAACAGATCTAAATATGTTTCTGTAGGGTGGAGTATAGATTACAGTTTACCATGAAATTGAGTCTGCAGTCTTCCCCAAGCTGAATGTAACTTATACACACTGGAATCTTCACAGTTGTTCAAGGAATAAACATGCTTGGAGCATTGGTTGAGAACTGTTGGATCCAAATGATCATGAGATATTCATGTTCCAGAATGGTTGTATTAAATAAACAATTTAATTATTTACAGAATTTGGTGGCACAACAACTCAATGTACATCAGGATCATCTTTTATGACATGGGTCATCAGAATGTCTGTCTGAATTCAGGATCTGCTGTCTTGGATGGTCAGACTAGAATTATTTGCTGGTTGCCACACAATGCAATTGCAGGGACTGAGTAATCTCAGCATGACTCGACACGCTTCACCATTGGACTCAACCCCACTGTCATAACAGGTGTACAGCTTTGCCTTTCTGAGGGAGCCTGGAGTGGAATCTCCTCTCAGAAATGTGGAGCTGCATTTTTTCTTTGAGCCAGAGCAGGTTTACTGCTTCTTTAGCCCAATATTGCATGTTATTTGGATAGAAAGCCATGATTAATTGAGTCATTAAATACCTCATGTCATCAGATGAATTCTCGACAAAATGTTTTTAAAGTGATTTTAACACGATATATTTTCTCGAAGTATTGAGAACCCTTACCACTTCTGGGCCCCGCAGTTACATTGATTTTAACACTTACATTGGTTAACTGGGCCTTTAGTGGTTATAAAGGTCACATAACAAGCTGTAATAAATTTACAACCTTAGTTGTCATACCTCAGGTGATGCATCAAAAAATAGAAGTGACTATATTCTCCCCGGAACGTTTTAAATTTTATTTTGAGTTGTTCCAGTGGTTGATTGTCTTTCAGTAAATTTGAAGATAATTGAACAAAGCCCATAGATTTTTCATGGAACAAATATGCAACAGTGAAATAAAGTATAACCTCAAGGATATGTAAATCTTTTTATCTGTGCTTATGCTGCATCATACCTTTTCAAATTACAGGTTGTCCCACTATAACACACATTTTGTTCATGCGATTTTGCTGTAATGCAATTGATGAATTGCGGACACTGCTTTTATAGTGCAAACTTTTAAAACGTGTGTTGGCTGTAAAGCGATTACATTGCCAACACGAAATGCTGTTTCTAAAATGCGATTTTTCTATCGCACAGAGTTGTACACTAATGCAACCATCATGTTTTAGAACTACCTGTACATTATTTCCCTATATATTTTTAAGACCTGTATAGTTCATGTTTTACAACAATGAAATATGAATGGAATTGCCTTTGCTGTTTTTCTGTAAATCTGACTATACTGTAAAGATTTATTACTACTTAGAATGCTGTCAAATGATGGTTTTGCTAATTCTATTCCGACTTAATGACATCCTATGGGACCAATTATCAAATGTAATACATCATAAATCAGTCTGGCATACGTTTTGAATTTACAGAATTGCTGTTGTTAAATCCTTCAATACATGAAAAGGTCGTGAATTGATGCTTTTTTTGAAATGCCTGAATATTTGAATAAGTTTAATCCTCTTTTAGAGAAGTATTACTGATTTTGTTTAAGTTGTAAAACAATTTCTCCCCATGAATAGAAACATTAATTTGATGAATTATGATAAATTTGCAGAAGAACATACTAATTGTTATAGCAACCTACATTTGTGTAGTATTTTCGTATGTTACACCTCTCCTGGGGAAGTGCAATGGGGAGCCCCATTATTCCTGGAATTATTGCAAAAGTTGGATTTCACAAACTTACATAGAATTCCCCAAGTTGCTTATTTGTTAGAACCAGTTGACAGCATAGATCAACTTGCTGTACTTGAGAATTATTTATTACAATTGATTCTAATTACAGAAACAATCACTAACATTAACATTTAACTCTCCAAGTTAAAACACTAATGCACTTTTGAGTTCCTCTTAGCGATTGTATATGCAGACAGGAAAACAGCATGGTTAGAGGGCAGTTCAGTGGTTCATAGGGTTCATTGAAATAATGTTTTGGGTTGTCAGGGTACATTGCTCTATGGTCTTCCTCCTACTTTTTCATTTGTTTTTAGGAGATACAGGGTGGTTAGTTCACAACTCTGCCTTACGAGTTAATAGCCATGCCTTATTCTGACCTTTTTGGAAATCTGATGACTTCTCCCATTTCATTCACACCCCCACCTCCCCAAGCTTTTCAAACACCTGTGAGGCAATCACATGAATGTTGGTAAGTAGCAGGCATTTATCATTGTTCATAGCTCTGAGGAAAGGTCACTGGATATTTTTAATCAACCTATTCAAATAGATGATGTAAGTATGGGCAGCTCTGAATGTAGAGTCAGGATAGTGAAGAAGGCATTTGGTATGCTTTCTTTTATTGATCAGAGCATTCAGTATCGGGGTTGGGATGTCATGTTGCAACTGTACAGGATATTTGTTAGGCCACTGTTGGAATATTGTATGCAATTTTGAGTCTCCCTCCTATAGGAGGGATGTTGTGAAACTTGAAAGGGTTCAGAAAAGATTTACAAGGATGTTGCCAAAGTTGGAGGATTTGAGCAGTAGGGAGAGGCTGAACAGGCTGGGACTGTTTTCCCTGGAGTGTTGGAGGCTGAGGGGTGATCTCATAGAGGTTTATAAAATCATGAGGGACACGGATAGAGTAAATAGACAAGGTATTTTCCCTGCGGTGGGGGCAGTCCAGAACTATAGGGTATAGGTTTAGGGTGAGACGGGAAGATATAAAAGAGATCTAAGGGGCAACTTTTTCATGCAGAGGGCGGTACATTTATGGAATGAGTTGCCAGAGGAGGTGGAGGAGGCTACTACAATAACAGCATTTAAAACACATCTGGATGGGCATATGAATAGGAAAGGTTTGGAGGAATATAGGCCAAATGCTGCAAACTAGATTAATTTAGGATATCTGGTTGGCATGGACAAGTTGGACTGAAGCGTCTGTTTCCATGCTGTACATCTCTATGACTCTATCACTATGACTCAATGTTAACGCTGGTTTCACTTCTCTGCTGCCAGAACTGTTGAGTTTCTTCAGGATTTTAAAAAACGTTCACATCTCCAGCATCTGAAGTTCTTCAATCCTCTCATTAATTAGTTTGTAGTCTACCAACCAATCAGTTGCTTGTAGCCAGCCAAGGTTCTATTTGTACTTAGGCCTTGATTCCTCTTGGTTGGCAATGTAGACTGCTCCTGTTTGAACAAGCAGCTGTCTTAACTGCATTCTTAATGAGCATTCGTTTACTTTCTTTAAAAAGTGCAGCAACCTTTCAAAAATTCTTGGTTTTTAAAACGAAAAGTTCTTTTCCCATTTTAGTTCACAACTAAATATACAGAAAAATAAAAAGGCATACTCTTTGCATAACAGCTCAATGTTTTACAATGGAGGGGAGAGATTGCAGAGCTGCTGGTGACAAAGATTTCAGGGAAAAGAGAACACTGCAAAAGAAAGAAGGTCTTAAGATAATCTTGAATGAAGAGAGACAGCAGAGAGAGGAATTGCTTTGAAAGATCCAAAATGTTTGGAAGGAGTGGGATTAAAAAAAAGACCAAGGAATAGAATGTGTGGATGTTGTGAAGTGAAATATTCTTCTAGATTCTTGTGCTATTCATCCATGATTTCAAGATCAGTTGATTCTAAGTTCGCATTATATTTCATAAAGCTTGGGGAAAATCAGTTTTCAGCTAACTGAATATAAATTATCTGAAACTGCAGGGCCGCACCTATCTGTTGCCTGACCATAATTCTTCGACAGCATATGGTGTTGTCGCAATGATGATATCAGCTGGTCTGACCTCGCAATTGTAACATTTGTTAGGGGTGGGTGAGCTTAGAAGTGCAGCCACACCATTAAAACTATTATTTAAAAAGAAAAGAACTGCAGGTTCCAGAAATCAGAAACAAAACCAGAAATTGCTGGAAAACTTCCACAGGTCTGGCAGCATTGTTTCGGAGAAGGGTCACTGGATCCAGAACTCATTTAAAGATTGTCTCTAGGGTTTATCATGCAAAATAAAGTGCCTTATTTTGACAGAGTTATGTTTCAGAAGCTAAGTGACATTCAGGAATGAATCTGTTAATGCACCATATCAAATATGGATCAATAAGATTGAACAATCTAACATAAATCTTGGTGTGATTAAGTGCTGTTTAAGATTTGAACATTTGATTAGATTACTTACAGTGTGGAAACAGGCCCTTCGGCCCAACAAGTCCACACCGACCCGCCGAAGCGCAACCCACCCATACCCCTTACCTAAGGTATACCCCTTACCTAACACTAGGGGCAATTTAGCATGGCCAATTCACCTGACCCGCACATCTTTGTGACTGTGGGAGGAAACCGGAGCACCCGGAGGAAACCCACGCAGACACGGGGAGAACGTGCAAACTCCACACAGTCAGTCACCTGAGGTGGGAATTGAACCCAGGTCCCTGGCGCTGTGAGGCAGCAGTGCTAACCACTGTGCCACCGTGCCGCCCAAATTTGCTAGAAATTTTACTCATTTTACACAGCCTGTTTTCTGAGAGATAATGTCACAATGCAGAATATAAGTCAATTTATTTCAGGCCCACATGACTTATTGAGTTCTTCCTCTTCTACTTGTATCCTTGATGTTCCAGGCTTGCCAAACAACCTTGGCTCAAGACCAGGGCAGATTAGACTGAGTCTACCTGAGGACTGAACCCTGCTCTGCTTGACATGATTCTAAATTAGAGGCTAGTGGTCTAGCCCACTGTGCCAGCTAACATCATGTTACATGTGTGTACTGTACTCCAGTATCAAAATATTCATTTAAAAGAAGCATACTTCAGTAAAATTTAATTGCAATTAACTTGCTTTTCAAAAATTGAAGGAACATCTTTCTTGAAGAAGTGGAGTACTTTGTAACTATGGTAACTAAGAAAATAAGGAAAATGGACTGATGAAAGCAGCTGTTTGATAAAATCATCCAAATGCTCAATCTATGCTTGAGGGAACGTAGGGATAAAAAATCCATCAGCCACCATATAAAGAATTAGTGAGTCCTTTCCTTGATCTCCTGGTGATTAAACTCTCTTGTGAGGACACTATCTGAATGGGATCATTATCAGTAGGAGCTCACCTTCCCACTATAATGTGAAATGCTATCTGCATGTGGTTAAAAAAAATCATAAATCACCAGGTTATAATCCAATAAGTTTACTTGGAAGCACTAGCTTTCAGAGCACTGCTCCTTCAATAAGTGGTTGTGGAGAAACCACCTGATGAAGGACCAGTGCTCTAAAAGCTAGTGCTTCTAATTAAACCTGTTGGACTATAACCTGGCGTTGTGTGATTTTTAATTTTGTACATGCTAGTCCAACACCGACATCTCCAAATCGTATCTGCATGTGGGGAGTTTTCTTATCCTTGCTGAATATTTATCATGAATTTACACCCAGTCCACTTACAAGCAACCCATTCCAAATACTGACAATTCTATACACTTAATGGTAAGGTCCTAGGGAGTGTTGCTGAACAAAGAGACCTTTCATAGCTCCTTGAAAGTGGAGTTGCAGGTAGCTAGGATAGTGAAGAAGACGTTTGGTATGCTTTCCTTTATTGGTCAGAGTATTGAGTACAGGAGTTGGGAGGTCATGTTGCGGCTGTACAGGACATTGGTTAGGCCACTGTTGGAATATTGCATGCAATTCTGGTCTCCTTCCTATCGGAAAGATATTGTGAAACTTGAAAGGGTTCGGGAAAGATTTACAAGGATGTTGCCAGGGTTGGAGGATTTGAGCTATAAGGAGAGGCTGAACAGGCTGGGCCAGTTTTCCCTGGGGCTTCGGAGGCTGAGGTGTGATCTTATAGAGGTTTACAAAATTTTGAGGGGCATGGAAGGGTAAATAGGCAAAATCTTTTCCCTGGGGTGGGGAGTTCAAAACTAGAGGACATAGGTTTATGGTGAGAGGGGAAAGATATAAAAGAGGCCTAAGAGGCAGCTTTATCACACAGAGGGTGGCATGTGTGTGGAATGAGCTGCCAGAGGAAGTGGTGGAGGCTGGCACAATTGCAATTTTTAAGAGGCATTTGGATGGGTATATGAATAGGAAGGGTTTGGAGGGATATGGGTTGGGTGCTGGCAAGTGGGACTAGATTATAATGGCATATCTGGTCGGCATGGACGGGTTGGACCGAAGGGTCTGTTTCCATGCTGTAAATCTCTATGACTCTATGACTCTAAATAAAAACTTCATGCCAGGACCAAAGAGAAAAATCATCATTCTTCAGAGTTTACTATTTCTGTGATCCTTACTTCTCCACCAACCTACCCCTTAATTTTCATACATTATGCATGCTATATTTCCTCCGGAATCACCAATTTATCAAACAACAGGTTCTGGTAAAATAATGATGCTGCTTGTCATCATTTGATTACAAATACCATCACATAAGTGTGCAGTTTAGATTACTAATACTAAGCAATGTGATGCTGTGTTTGTCAGCTGCCACACCCATTGAAGTACTCCGGCTTGTCTAACAGAATCATGTAATAATGTTAATTGTACAAAAATATCCCATTAGTTACTGATAATCTTGTGCAGACAACATTGATATTGGTGACCACCTCAGCTCTGATCAATATGTTTTGCATATTGCATCATTAGCACTTTGACAATAAATTCATCTTTGTAAGAAGGAGTTAATTTGCAATTCAGAAATTGCAGAAGATCTTTTGTATTCTGTAGAAGTAGGAAATGTTCTGCCAAGCTTTATGATATTATTAAATATAATTATGTCATACATGCTATGCATTTCATCAGTAATCTCATACTGGAAAGATTACATGATTCACAAGCACAAATGTTTTAAGGCAGTGGTTCTTCCCTACTTGTGAGAAACAAGTAAGCCCTCTGGTATCTGTATGGTAGAAATTTCTAAGAGGCCAAAGGACAAACTGGTTCATAATTGTATCTGTGTTGTTGCTTAGCGAGACTGAAGACTCTAAATCTTTTCAATATCCACCAGGGATAAACATAAGTTTATTACTAACTTTATTCCCTTAAAAATGCAGAAAAGCACAAATTAGAATAGTTTAGTAATCAAAGGGAAAAAAGTGAAGTCAGTCAAAAAGATTTTTGATACTGGTGTGCAGTGTGCAAAACATGTTGCTTATTCACTATAAGCCCATTATGCACTCCTGACAATTTCATCCAAAAAAGGTGAGTGAGAAACAAGATTATTGTATAGGGCACTTTAATCGTTCAAAAATTAACTGGGACCACGTTAGTGTGAAAGGATTAGATGGAATAGAACATTTTTAAAGTGCACCCAGGAAAGCTTTTTGTGCTGCCAGTTTGACATCAAGATAGGTGGGGGGACAGATAGTGTTGAGGAAGCAGGGAGGCTACAGAAGGCCTTGGACATGTTAGGTGAGTGGACTAAGATGTGGCAGATGGAACACGTAATGGCAAAATGTGAGATTATACATTTTGGTAGGAAGAGGCGTCAACTATTTCTTTAATGAAGGAAGACTTTGGAAATTTGGAGTGCAGAAGCATTTGGGAATCTGAGTTCAGGATTCTTTTAAGGTTAACATACCAATTCAGTTGGTGATTAAGATGGCAAATACAACATTAGCACTTATTTCAAGAGGGATAGAAAGCGAGCAGACATGTACTGCTGAGGCTGCATAACGCTCTGGTCAGTCCTCACTTATAATATTTTGAGTAGTGTTGGTTGGATGCTGTAAATAAAGAAACATATGCTTTTGTGGGGTCCAGAGGAGCTTTACAAGAATGAGCACAAGAATGAAGGATTTGTCATAAAGAATGATTGAAGACTCTGGATCCATACTCAATGGAGTTTAAGACAGAGGTTCTTGATTAGTAAGGCAGGAAAATGGAGTTGAGAAACCTATTAGAGTCGAGAGTGTGGTGCTGGAAAAGCACAGCAGGTCAGGCAGCATCTGAGGAACAGGAGAATCGACATTTTGGGCATGAGCCATTCCTGATGAGCTTATGCCCAAAATGTCGATTCTCCTGCTCCTTGGATGCTGCCTGACCTGCTGTGCTTTTCCAGCACCACACTCTTGTCTCTGATCTCCTGCATCTGCAGTCCTCACTTTCTCCTCCTTGAGAAACATTTCACCCATGATCAAATGACGGAGCAGATTCAATTGGCTGAATAACCTATTTCTAGTAGCTTGTCATCTTGTGCAGATAATCCAACTAGAGATGGAGCACTGGTAGATCTAATCCTAGGGAATGAAGCTGGTCAAGTGGTTTGAAGTTTGGGATAGTGACCATAACTAAGTTTCAAAGTCATTATGGAAAGGGATAAGGATAATGCAAAAGTTACATGTCTAAATTAGGCGAAGGCAGATTTCACTGTCATTAGACTGGATCTGGCAAACATAGAGTGGGAGCAGCTACATGGAATTTGTCGACATTTGAAAAGTGGGAGTTCTCTTAATAGTAAAGTGAGAATTCAGGGCTAGTGTGTCCCTCTTAAGGGCAAGGGTAACAAGTCCAGGAAACCCTGGTTGTAAAGCGGTGTTGAGAATTTGATAAAAAGAGCATGTATATATCAGGTACAATACATAAAAAGAGGGAAGGCCCTTCAAAAGTGTAGAGTGAGGAAGTTGCTTAAAAAGGAAATTAGGGCAAAGAAGGACGACAAAATACCTTTGATAGATGTGGTCAAGGCAAACCCTCAGGTTTTTTTTAGAAGTGTATTAAGAGGATGAGAATTACCTGCAAGGAGCATGGGACCAAAGGAAATCTTTGTGTGTGGAGCCAGTGGACATGTGTGATGTCTTAAAGGAATATTTCTCATCTGTAGTCACAGAGGAGGAAGACACTGTGGCTGGGGATTTAAGTTGTGATGGTGAGGTTCTAGAACATCCACACCAGTCAGGAGGAGGTTTTAGATGTTTTAGTGGGTATACAGTTGCATAAATCACCAGGGATAAGGTGTATTTCAGGCTTCCATGGGAGGTGAGAGAGGAGATTGCTGGGTCCCTGGTGGAAATATTTAATACCTCACTGGCCTTAAATGAGATGCTAGATGACTGAAGGATAACTAATATGGTTCCTTTATTCAAGAAGGGTAACAAGGCAAACCAGATAATTATAGCCAACTTAGTCTGACATCTGTGATAAGGAAATTATTTGGAATAAATTCTAAAGGACTGGATTAAACAGTATTTTGGAAGGCAGGGAGTGATCAGGGATAGTCAGCATTGTTTTGTTAGAGGGTGATTCTACCTAACTAATTTTGTTGAATTGTTTTGAAAATTTGATTTCATATATTTGAGGGTAGGGTAGTTGATGTGGTTTATATGTACATCGATAAGACAAGGACCCACATGGAAGACTGGTTGAAAGGTATGAGTCCTTGGGATCAAAGGCAAGTTAGCAAGCTCGATCAAAAAAATGGCATACAAATTGGAGGCAAAAGATGGTGTTGGAGTTGTTTTTGTAACTGGAGACCATACCAGGTATGTACTAGAGGGTTTGGTGCTGGGATACTTGCTGTTATTTACATTTTGCTATTCAAACAGCTTTGAATGTGAATGTAGAATGTTTAATTGCTAAGTTTGCAGATCTCATGAAAATTGATGTTGTTGATAATGAGGAGGATGGGCTCAGGTCACAGTCTGATATTGATTAGCTGATAAATTATGCAGAGCAATGGTAGATGGAATTTGATCCTGATAAGTGTGAGGTGATGTGTGTTGGGAGGTCCAATAGGACATGTAAGATGTATGGTAGGTTCTTAAGGAGTACCAAGGAACAGATTATAAGCCCATAGATCCCTGAAGATATCAGCACAATTCAACAGGGTGGTGAAAAAGGTATATGCAATGCTTGCCTTCATTAGCTGGTGCATAGAATATACAAGCAATGAATTCTTGTTACAAATTAATAAAACATTAGTTTGGCCACAGGTAGAATACTGTGTGGGTTTCTGGTCGCCACATTATCAGAAGGATGTGACCACTGGAAAGAATGCAGAGGAGATTCACCAGGATGTTGCTTGGGATGGAATATATGTTGGGAGGTGAGACTGGATAAGTTGGATTAGTTTTTCTTGGAGCTGAAAATGTGTTGTTGGAAAAGCGCAGTAGGTCAGGCAGCATCCAAGGAGCAGGAGAATCGACGTTTCAGGCATGAGCCCTTCTTCAGGATGGATGCTGCCTGACCTGCTGTGCTTTTCCAGCAACACATTTTCAGCTCTGATCTCCAGCATCTGCAGTCCTCACTTTCTCTTAGTTTTTCTTGGAGCAGAGAGAGCTGGTGGGGTGGGGGCAGTTGCGGGGGGCTGGTGAGTGGAATCTGCTCTGAGGTATACAAAATCATGAGCGTCTTTTCCCTACGGCAGATGTAGATCAAAGGATATAGGTTTAAGATGAGGAGTAAGTGGTTTAGAGGAGATTTGAGGGAAAAGCATTTTCAGCCAGAAGGTGGTAGATAAATGGAATATGCTCTCAGAGGGGTGCTTGAGTCGAGTACACTAGCAATATGTTAAGAAGCAGCTGGGTGGATACTTAAAATGCTGGGACACAGTAAGCTACAGACCTAGTGAAGGTAAATGGGATTAATGTAGTTTGGTGTTTGCTGGTTGGCATAAACATGGTGGGCCAGAGGATCTGTTTTTATGCTGTATGACTCTGACTAAATGTTGATTCATATCTCTACTAATTACAGGTCTGCAAATTGATAAAATGTCCCCTATATGCACATTCAGCCTGACACAAAAATCATAGGTATTTGGGTAGAGGGCAAAACTGTGAAGACAATTTAATGCTTCTCTACGAAGCAATCTCTGAAACGATCCTTTTGCCAGGACTTACTACTGTATTCCAAGTACATTCACTTGTTTGCAGGAAGCACAGCGCTACTGGTTCACAATTTATAAAGTCTTTGATTTATTATTAAAAGGCACAGCTTCCAACAACTTACGGGCAAATAAAATAGTTTTCTTCAGGCTGTAGGTGCTTTTACTGCAGATGAAGGGAATCACCTCCCCTTCTGGAGCTCTGAAGGCATTCATATTTATTCATTATTCTTGCCTGGGAGACAATCGCAGTTTCTAGCAGGCAGAAGGTCTTTGTTATTGACAGCTGGTTCTGCAGATCAATCAGCTACTTGTTCTGAGCCAAACCTCACTTGTAAACACCCTTGGGTACCAATTCATTGATGAGTACACATCCCGCCCACTCCCCCAAAATATGTGAGCAAGAAATAATGTAAACAGTGTAACGTCATCTCTTACAATGTGCAACAATCCCTTCTAAGATCCTTGGTTTGTAAAACAGTTCTTTTCCCATTTCAGTCCACCAGTCAGAAATACAAAAGAATAAAAAGATACAGTCTTTACTGATGGAAACAGTGGGTTGAATTTTCAGCATCCATTGAAGCTGAGAACAGAGGCAGAACAGGGCCTGAAAAACATCTAAGGCAGTCCACATACCTAGTGCCAATAATGTTCACTAGAGCGGGAGGCTGCTGTGCCATTCAATATGGTAATGCTGATCGTCCAGCTCAGTAATATCCCGTAAACACATCTCTTCATAGAAAGGTGAAGCCAAACACAGCCTCTTACAGGCAGGAGGGAACGACATCCAGATAGATTTCAGAGAAAGTCCAAGAAATCCTTTAATCTTGGACTCTTGCATGTTGTGATTGCTACAGCTAAAACAAACTAGAAAAAAACCTGAACTGGGGAAGCTGGCCAATGCCCTTTCATTGTTAAACTAGACTCTTGGACGCCACTGCCTTTACAACTTCTGTTCAAAAACAAAACGACAAAATAACTTTTTTAAAGTGATGCCATCATCACACTTCCATCACAGCTCCAGACAGTGTATTCTATTCCCAATTACCTGCTGAGTGTGCATAAGGTATAGGAGCAATAGTGGCCCATTGAGTCTGCTCTGCAGTTCAGTAAGATCATGGCTAATCTGATAATGTTCACTCCACTTTCTTGTTTTTTCTCAATTATTCTGCAATTCCTTACTCTTAAAAATTTAAGTCAACTTGAATATACTGAATGACCCAGCCTTCATAGCCCTCTGTGTACAATTCTTGTATGTTTTATGTTGTCTGCAAACTTTGAAATTGTTTCTTGCTAACAAGAACTTGATCATTTATGTATGTCAAAAAAAAACAAGGGTACCATTCCCACCCCTTGTGGAATTTCAGTACAAACAACATTTTCCTGCCTGAAAAGTTCCATGTAATTGATGTGCAGAGTATGTCAGTATTGACTGGTTAGTGTCATTTGGTAATTGTGGTTCAAATAAAATATAAACTCTGAGGAGTTACTCTGTGCTACAGAAATATGTTTTGTAACCTTATTACATCCTGACCAGCATATTGCTCGTGAATTCATAGTCTTCCAATTTCACTCATTGTGTTTATATATTGGCTATCTAAGAGTGATTATTTATAGCTTTATTGTGGCAAGCACAATGAGAAAGGAATATATTAACACTTAGAATCATGGTAAAAGCTCATCACCTGAAAGCTGCATAATAACAATTCATCATCAAGATGTAGGTTTACAAGCAGTCATTAGTATCTTCCCTAGACACCTCATTGTTTGTTGGTGAATGGTACTCTACAATAGCTTTATATACGGTGCAAGTCAACTTCTCAAGTCATTATGTTCAATATTTTCCAGTTGGCCTCATCATAGACATGTATGGAAGCAGAGAGTTGCTTGTTTTCTAGTTCTCTGCTGATTCTATAGTAAATACTCTCTAACCTTTGTCTATATATATTCTGGAAAACTGAGTATCAATTTATTTGAAAGCATGTTTTAAAATGATGGGATGCATAGAATTAAAATTTTCTTTCATCTTAATATATTAAAGTATCATGTAAAAGACTTGTTAGGAAAATAGAATCCCATGGGATTAAATGGCGTAATGGTTACATGGATGCAAACTTGGCTAAGGCACAGAAACCAAAAGATAGTGACTAACCAATGATTTCAGACTGCAAGCAAGACTGACACTCTGAAAGCACCTTCCCTGACATCAGGTTCCCCCCAAAATACTTCAAAGGCAATCCAGTTATTTTGAAATGTAGGAAACACACCCGGTTTTATGCATCAAGGTTCCACAAGAAGCAATGTGGTGATGATCAGATCCTTTATAGATGCTGATTGAGGTATGTCAGTTGGCTAAGACAACAAGAGCTCCCTTGCCGCTGTTTGAAATAATTCAAAGGTACCTTTTGCATTTACTCAGGAGGCCAGCAAGGCCTGGCTTTAAAGTCTTGGCTGAGTGATGATACCTCTGACAATACAATGCTACGTCAGTGTCATCTTTTCCTCATCTCATGGGACGGATACCTTGTATCTGCTTTATATAATTTGGTCAGAGAAAAGTGGTACATCATGGAAGCACTGGAGGGATGATCTCATCATTTGAATAGATGTGATCAAAAGATGGAATGTATTAGAGTCTCTGTAAGAAGTGGATTATTAAGAAATGTAATCAAAGTAGTTGTGGTTGTCTGAAGTCTTGTAGTTTGCTTTTATTACAAATTTCCAGCATATGCAGGAGTTTGCACTTGTACCACATTCTGGGTTTTTACACCATTTGGGCTATATGCATAATTTGTACATAAGGTTTTTCAGTTTTCAGTGTTCAAGTATATTATATTGCATACAATTCTGGTTTCCTTAATATTGGAAAGATGTTGTGAAAATTGAAAGGGTTCAGCAAAGATTTACAAGGATGTTGCCAGGATTTGAGCTATAGGGAGCCGTTGAATAGGCTAAGGCTGTTTTCGCTGGAGTGTCGGAGGCTGAGGGGGTGACCTTATAGAAGTTTATAAAATCATGAGGGGCATGAATAGGATAAATAGTTAAAGTATTTTCCATGGGGTGGGGGAGTCCAGAAGTAGAGGGCATAGGTTTAGGGTGAGAAGGGAAAGATATAAAAGGGACCTAAGGGGCAACTTTTTCAATTAGACAGTGGTACGTGTATGGAATGAGCTGTCAGAGGAAGTGGTGGAGGTTGGTACAATTGCAACATTTAAAAGGCATCTGGGTGGGTATATGAATAGGAAGGGTTTGGAGGAATAGGGACCAGGTGCTGGCAGGTGGGACTAGATTGAGTTGGGACATCTGGTCAGAATGGACAAGTTGGGCTTAAGAGTCTGTTTTTGTGATGTACAATTCTATGACTTTATGACTCTTTCTGAATCATGCAAAGAATTGGCTTTCCATATGTTTTCTTTGTAAGTAAGCCTTTCGTTATTCAATTTAACAGGATTTATGAATTGTTCACATTTTTGACAACTTCAGCTTTGTCTCCTTGTTATTATGTAAATATTACATGGGCTTCCAATTTAAGCAGTGTGTTCAAACTGTATTCTATTAATTCAATCTTTATGGAATATACCATCCAAGAAAGTAATTATGGCATTGACTATATTTAGCTTATAATAACTTACTGCCAGATAGCAGCTCAAAATTCAAAATGTTTTTTTGTAAATCAAATGATTGGATAATTTAAATTATCACAAAGGTATAATTAGTTTTACTTTTTTTAAAACTTAAGCTAGTCCTATCTGCAGATGTAAGCTTGCTTGATGTGATGATATCTATCATTAGGTTATGTACAACTTAATTTGTGCCAGGTGGTGGTTGGTTGAAAGTTTATAATGAAAGTTATACATTATCCTCATTTGGAAATTGCTACTGCTGAAGAAAGTATGAGGGTATATTTCCATATCTCTATGATCCAAGCATTAATTGGGTGTAAAGCATTTTCCGTGTATCTCACCATTCAAGCACTTGTAGGTAGTTTTTTGAGCTCTAAGATGAAACATACAAGCAACCTCAGTTGATTTTATTACACTTAGTTGTAAGTGTGCGAGATGTGGGTGTTCTGCTTTTTTTCAGAAACCTGTATCTTTTCTTTGCATCCGTTTTTGATGTCAGTTTAGAATAAAAAATAAGGTTGAACAAATTCATATTCATATTTGCACTAGTTTGCTGCTGAATACAAGGAGACAGTGATATTGGTGGGCATGGACCAGAACATGACTACAGTCAGCAGTTCTTGAAGGATGCTGTGAGGCAGAATATATCAGAATTTATTCACTTTTTAAAAATATTTTACTGACAGAAGCAATATCAAAGTTGATAGTGTGTGCCAAAACCATATTAGAAATTTAACAGCATCCCTACACAAATAAAATTAAAAGTTGAACTTTAAAATTAAAATATTTGAACATGCCACTGTCCTCTGATCTACTGCAGATCAAAGGCTGAATCTTAGGTTTTGTTTGGCGAAGTCTAAGTTGTGTTGAGTTTTTTTTTGGAGTGCTTTTGCTGTGAGGCCTAGTGAGATTTCTCACCCGATCCAATAAACCTGCCTCATTTGTCACTGAACTCAAAATGTTAACTCTGCTTTCTTCTGCCAGATGCAGCCAGACATGAGTTTTGCCAGTAATTTCTGTTTTTGATCTTCAGCGTTCAGTTGTTTTATTTTACTGCTTCATTAATTACCTCCCAATGTTTCAATCTTATCTCTCTCAATTTCCATCCGATTGTACTGTTCCCAAAACCAATTTGCCACTTAGCGGCTGTCCCAAAATACATTGGCATCCCATGCACTCCTGTGATCATTAGAAGCCTGTTGCACATCTGGTCCAGCACGGTCAGTCCTGAGCTGATCTGCACATTTTCTAACATTTGCACTGATATGGCAGAAGAGGGAAAATCGACACCCCCTTTATGGACAGGGCCCTGGAGGTCCCACTGGAGGGGCTGGCACTGGGGCAGGACTTCTTCCTCTTCATTCCAGGATCAACAGTGGAAGCCATGACACCAGACCATGCCAGCCTGGTCTGAGGTTTCCACATTGGTTAAAGCAGCCTCAACTATCTGGAGGAATACACATCAATGTAGGTTGTCCTCTTCTTTGCCACCAGAGGTGCCATCATCTTTTTTCCCATTTCTTTCACTCACTCTGAATCTGCTACAGTACCCAACACCCCATCCAATGCTAGTGCACCATTGCCTGCAACATCTTCCTTATGTAGCCCCACACTTGCCCTGAGCCTTGATAGTAACAGCCTGGCTTCTTCCCTGCACGGCCTACTCACTCATTCAGGACACTTCCCCGCTGCACCAATAGTGCTTGCTGTGCCATTCAGTTTCATCCCCTGGAATCCCCACAATTGGGGAAAAAAGTGTCAAGACAGGTTGTGTTCTGCCTGCCATTCAGCTCCTTATCCCCGAGCAAAGGCTATACCTCTTGACATTACTGAGGCCTGCTGACAACAGTGGCAAGCATCCTGGCTTTCTATCAGTGCTGTACACCACAGCTAGACAGCAGCAATATGAGCCTGGTACAATAGCCACCCCCCCCGCCCATCCCCACCGTACCCCCGCGGGGAGGTGCATTCCAAGACCTACCACAGAAGCCCAAAACCACAGAAAGGAGTGAACCCATTCATGTAAATGGGAAACTTACCTTCCTGGCAGCCCCCCCAACCCCCCACCCCGTCCCTAGTTCTGGAATTCTGGAATGTTGCCTGTAATACGTTCAGGCCATGATAAACCACGGGTAACTGAAACCCATGGAAACTGACTTTGTGGATATGGCGGTCGCCCTGCATGTTTGGCTGAGGGGGCAAAGTGCAAAAGGCAAGAGTGGGCAACACGTTGGCTCAGTGGTTAGTTGTGTTGCCACATAGCACCAGGGACTGGGGTTTGATTCCACTCTTGGGTGACTACCTTTGTGGCGTTTGCACATTCTCCTTGTGTCTGCATTGGTTTCCTTCAAGTCCTCTCATTTCCTCCTGTGGTCTATAGATGAGCAGATGAAGTCGATTGGCCATGCTAAATTGCCCATAGTGTCTTGGAGTGTGCAGGCTCCGTGCATTAGCCATAGGAACTGTGGGGTTGTGTGGATAGGGTAAGGGAGTGGGTCTTGGTGGGACGCTCTTCAGAGGGTCAGTGTGGACCTGATGGACTGAATGGCTTGCTTCCACATTGTAGAAATTCTATGAATCCATAATTCAAGGTGGGGATGCTATGGGCATCCAGGTCGGCTCAGTGAGTGAACTGAGAGAAGGGGAGTGTGTGGATGCAGCCTGGTCCAGTCCATGACCTGAGTGCGTATTGCTGAGTGCACAATGTCCTTGTTGCAGCATTACAATGATAGTTCTTGGTGCATCATTGAAGTATAGAAGTGTCCTGTAAATGGATCAGAGGTGTGCCATGAGGGCTGTTGGAGGTTTGTACATGTCAGATGACAATGGATGTGGATTGTGTGAGGCTAGTGCCTATGGAGTGTGCCCTAAGATGATGACGCTGATTTTCAATCGGGATGTAATTTGTAGCAAGGGGTGAGTGGACAGGTGCTTGCTCTGGTTTCTTTATAAAGTTTTTTTCTTCTGATACTTGGCTCTTTTGGTGAGATGGGAGGCTGAATGTGGATGAGGTGATTTGTGTCATGAAGAGGGCATTTATCAAATGTTAATCCTATCAATTGGCTTTTTGATGATGTCGAGCGAGCATTTTGCTAGGCTGCTTGTGGATAGCATGGGTCTGTCCTGTCATCAAGATTAACCTCAGTGTTGTCACCTGATTCTGATACAAATCTAGCAATTGCTCACATTGCTCAGATTGCTGTAAGATTCCACCCCAGATTTTGAAGTAATCTTGTCCTTTGCACATCCATGGTATGGATGTAAAATTATCATAAAGCATTTTGTAACACAAAAGGTGGATACAGATATATAGTAGAAAGTGAAAGCAGAACAAAAAAGTTGAAGGGAATTTTTTTTACATTAAAAGAGCTGCTAAGGTAGATTTAGAATGTCTGTCTGTTAAATGTTTTTCTGTATATTCGTTTTGCCTAACAGCCTACCTGGTTGACCAGGTTAACCGACTCAACCTGTCCACCCCTGTCACCCACTCCAACCTCTCACCCTCAGAACGTGCAGCCCTCCACTCCCTCCGCTCCAATCCCAACCTCACCATCAAACCGGCAGACAAGGGAGGCGCGGTGGTAGTTTGGCGCACTGACCTTTATAGCGCTGAGGCCAAACGCCAGCTCGCGGACGCCTCCTCTTATCGCCCCCTTGACCACGACCCCACCTCCAACCACCAAACCATCATCTCCCAGACCATCCATGACCTCATCACCTCAGGGGATCTCCCATCCACCGCCTCCAACCTCATAGTCCCACAACCCCGCACCGCCCATTTCTACCTCCTGCCCAAAATCCACAAACCTGCCTGCCCCGGCCGACCCATTGTCTCAGCCTGCTCCTGCCCCACCGAACTCATCTCCCAATACCTCGACACGGTCCTGTCCCCTTTAGTCCAAGAACTCCCCACCTACGTTCGGGACACCACCCACGCCCTCCACCTCCTCCAGGATTTTCGCTTCCCCGGTCCCCAACGCCTTATTTTCACTATGGACGTCCAGTCCCTGTATACCTCCATCCCCCATCACGAAGGACTCAAAGCCCTCCGCTTCTTCCTTTCCCGCCGCACCAACCAGTACCCTTCCACTGACACCCTCCTTCGACTGACTGAACTGGTCCTCACCCTGAATAACTTCTCTTTTCAATCCTCCCACTTCCTCCAAACTAAAGGAGTTGCCATGGGCACCCGCATGGGCCCCAGCTATGCCTGCCTCTTCGTAGGATATGTGGAACAGTCCATCTTCCGCAACTACACTGGCACCACCCCCCACCTTTTCCTCCGCTACATCGATGACTGTATCGGCGCTGCCTCATGCTCCCACGAGGAGGTTGAACAGTTCATCAACTTTACTAACACCTTCCATCCTGACCTGAAATTCA
Organism: Hemiscyllium ocellatum; assembly: GCF_020745735.1. Lineage (NCBI taxonomy): Eukaryota > Metazoa > Chordata > Chondrichthyes > Orectolobiformes > Hemiscylliidae > Hemiscyllium > Hemiscyllium ocellatum. The sequence goes on along the minus strand of NC_083407.1, from coordinate 59,156,721 downwards.
CCTGGACTGTCTCAGACTCCTCCCTCCCCTTCCTAGACCTTTCCATCTCTATCTCAGGCAACCGACTCAACACAGACATCTACTATAAACCGACTGACTCCCACAGCTACCTGGACAACATCTCCTCCCACCCTGCCCCCTGAAAAAACTCCATCCCATATTCCCAATTCCTTCGTTTCCCAGGAGGACCAGTTCCAACACCGCACAGCCCAGATGGCCTCCTTCTTCAAGGACCGCAGAATCCCCCCAGACGTGATCGACGATGCCCTTCACCGCATCTCCTCCACTTCCCGCTCCTCCGCCCTTGAGCCCCGCTCCTCCAACTGCCACCAAGACAGAACCCCACTGGTTCTCACCTACCACCCCACCAACCTCCGCATACAACGTATCATCCGCCGTCATTTCCGCCACCTCCAAACGGACCCCACCACCAAGGATATATTTCCCTCCCCTCCCCTATCAGCGTTCCGCAAGGACCACTCCCTTCGTGACTCCCTCGTCAGATCCACACCCCCCACCAACCCAACTTCCACCCCTGGCACCTTCCCCTGCAACCGCAGGAAATGTAAAACTTGCACCCACACCTCCACACTCACTTCCCTCCAAGGCCCCAAGGGATCCTTCCATATCCGCCACAAGTTCACCTGTACCTCCACACACATCATCTATTGCATCCGCTGCACCCGATGTGGCCTCCTCTATATTGGTGAGACAGGCCGCTTACTTGCGGAACGCTTCAGAGAACACCTCTGGGCCGCCTGGACCAACCAACCCAACCACCCCGTGGCTCAACACTTTAACTCTCCCTCCCACTCCACCGAGGACATGCAGGTCCTTGGACTCCTCCACCGGCAGAACATAACAACACGACGGCTGGAGGAGGAGCGCCTTATCTTCCGCCTGGGAACCCTCCAACCACAAGGTATGAATTCAGACTTCTCCAGTTTCCTCATTTCCCCTCCCCCCACCTTGTCTCAGTCGGTTCCCTCAACTCAGCACCGCCCTCCTAACCTGCAATCTCCTTACTGACCTCTCCGCCCCCACCCCACTCCGGCCTATCACCCTCACCTTGACCTCCTTCCACCTATCCCACCTCCATCGCCCCTCCCCCAAGTCCCTCATCCCTACCTTTTATCTTAGCCTGCTTGGCTACTCTCTCTCATTCCTGATGAAGGGCTTATGCTCGAAACGTCGAATTCCCTATTCCTGAGATGCTGCCTAACCTGCTGTGCTTTAACCAACAACACATTTTCAGCTGTGATCTCCAGCATCTGCAGACCTCATTTTTTACCTGGTTGACCAGCTAGCTGCCGGTTGTGCAGCAAAGCCTGCAGGTTAATGTCATCATGGAGCCTTATGTCGGGAGAGTTTGTCATTGGGGATCTAGAGGAAACTTGGGAGTGATTGCAATTGTTTAGGAGGTGTCTGATCATGAAAGAGATGTGGAAGCAGATGGTTGTTGGTTGGTAAAGAGAGTAAGGTGATGATTAGTTGAGAATGGTGAGAGATGGGTTATTAGGGAAGCTTTTAGGTCTGGAGAAAATATTCCTGCTTTTTCTGACACTTGGGCAGTGCTGTTCATGCAGCAAACATATCGATCCAGGCCTTCTCATCAGCTTCCACCTGCTGGATTTCCAGGAGCCTGGACAATATGACTTGAAAATATTTAGTATAGAGGCAATAGTGATGTTGCTGTAAGGCCACAGATGTTTGGTCAGGAGAGGAGCAGAGATTGGTGGATCTGCAGGAGGTATGCAGAGCAAATTAGAGAATTAATACACCAGTTTGAAAAGAAAATCGCACAGGTTCATCATAGCAAAATCATGAGTTATTGACTGGCAAGTAACTGCTGTTAATTACTAAATGTGAAGTTCTGAAATTGAGAAAAATGTATTTTTTTTGACAGCCTGTAATTACGTAGCTTATTATTTAGATCACAGCAGAAGGGAAGTAAGAAACTAATAATTTCATTACTTATTCTTAACCGAACGTTTATGAATTCTAAGTTCTGAGTTAGTACTGTAAATGGGAGTGATAAAAGACGTTAACTTATGTTTTTTTATTATTTAAGTTAAGTCCCTGCCAGTTAATGCCACTGACATGTGATGTGCAGCAGTTGGAGAATGTTGCGCTTCTGGAAGCCAGCGTAAATGTGCCAGTAGTAAATGATTGCAGCTCAAGCATCTTCACTGGGGACTTTGATTTGGAGGCTGAAATACAGACACTTCAAAACATCAGTTTCGAAGAATATTTTCTGAACACTTCCGTCCAAGAGATAGTCACATACTTTCATAGTAGGGTTTTCCAATTTAGTTACTGGACAAGCGAAGAAGGGTATGTCTGCAGGTTAGGGAGGTAAAGGGACTGAGGACATTATTTGCAATTGTCTAACAGGTTTGAGGTTATTTTATCTTATTTGGATGAGAATGAAGGCTGAAGTGTGAAGATGCTAACTGACCATGGCATAATGGTGCAGAAAGCAACTTGAGAGGGTAACAAAGGCATGTAATGATACTAGGGAACAATACAGTGAGGAGACATGACACTGCTCTCTGTAGCAAAGAGAGAGAGAGTTTAGAAAGCTTTGTTGCCTCCCCTTTGGCAGAGTTCGGGACATCCTCTTCAGCCCTGAGAGGAACTTGGAATGAGCTTGGGAAGATCCATTCATCATAGTGTATTTAGGTCCAAAGGCAGTCAGGAGAAGGAAGGACTATTGGACATTCAGCCTGAGGCACTGGGCACCGAATTAAGAAGCAGAAGCTCCAAGACAATAATTACCCAATTCCCAGACAAATTGGCAGGGGGCAAAGGACTTTACAGAAATGCTTTCTGGGGCACCGACACCAACTCAGTGGAAGGTGTGAATGTCCCTTTGAGATGATGTACATCTGTGCTATATTGTGACTTAATTTTTGTGAATCATGTAAGTGGGGAAGTGAAGAGACTTTTAAACTAAATGGTACCAAGAGATCAAATTTTGAAAAATATTGAACTATGGCAGATATTTTAAAATTACTTCGCTCTGCGTTATTCAGAATTACTCATGCAGAACTTATTTATTTTGATTTTTGGTTCCATTATTTTATCACTTATTATGTATTACAAAAATTAATAAAATTACACAAAAATAAGTTGCGTCTGACAATTCTGTTTTGATTGAATCAGTGAAATTGACATTTCTGATTGGAGTTAATACTTTAGAAACCTAGTAGTAGTAACTGTTATCTAAACATTACCTATCCTTAAAAAAATTTTCTTCCTTTGATTTACAAATTACACTGAAATTCACCCCAATGAATTTGTATTCCAGAAACAAATATTTTGTTTGCCACGTGATACTGAGACACTCATCTAAATCAAATGCGATAACATTTGCCAATGTCACATGATCAAGCAATGAGTCACATGTCAGATGATCAAACTATACATTATATAGTTTGTACATATAAAATATATGTATAAAATATCTATTATTTTAATAAATAGCACTATTGATGACACTTTCTGTCACTTTACTGATGATCCTGAGTAAATTGATGTGTGGTGATTGACTGGGTTGGATTTATCCTGCTTTGTGTGTACAGGTCATAGCTAGGCTATTTTTCACATATCCAGAGAGAAACAGTGTGTGCTAATCAGTTGGAGATTTCCTTCCCCGTGTTTGACCTGATAACATGAGACTTCATGATTTCCAGAGTCAATGTTGAGGACCCCCAGTGCAGCGTCTCTTGATTGTATACCATTATGCCCACATGGTTATTGCTGGGTGTAGGTTGTCGATGATTTCTGTAAGGGAGGGCAACCCAAAGATATTGATATAGGACTCAGATGGGAAGTAATTGCAAGTCTTTCTCTGACTCCATATAGATAAGTAAGATGGATATTAAGTGAATGCAGCTGTATGCATGAACTGTGGAAGAATGATAGCTTTGACTAATTTTCTAGATTGAGATTTATACATTACCTGTATAACTGTTCCACTGGCGCTGGGATGTCATATTTATTTTTGAGACCAGATATTAAAAAAAACACCATCCCCCAGCATTTTTTTTCCCAGATTTGAATCTGTCCTGAAGGAATTTTTAAAGAAGACTATATGTTAGGTTTTCTGATTTAGTTTGCCAATTGTTCCTGTATCAATTAAAATTGGGTAACGAAGCTGTAGATCTTTCTCGTTAGGTTAGTTTCCTATTAGATTTGCTGACTGCATGGCTTTTTGGGCTTGAGTCCACTTATGTATGTTTCATATTTGACATATTTCATGTCAGAGCTTCATTCAAGACCAGTAAATTTAAGATATTTGGGGATGTATAAGTGAAATTAGAGTTATAGAGTCATTCAACACAGCATTGGCCCTATGGCCCATTGTGCTTGTGCTGGTCATCAAACTTCTTCTGTTGGTCCTGTTTTCCAGTAGTAAGCCCATAGCCTTGGATGCTATGGTGTTTCAAGTGTTCAGTTAAATACTTAAATGCTGTGATTGTTCCTGCTCCTACCACCATTTCAGTCACTGAGTTCCAGATACCTTACACCCCTAGGTGAAATAAATCTTTTTAAAACCCCTCTAAACCTTATGCCCTTTGCCAGAAATCTCTACCTCCTGATTATTGTTACTTTTACTCAGGGAGAATGCTTTTTTTCCCCCATCTACTATATCTATGGTCCTCATAATTTTACATATCTCAATCAGAACCCCCTCGGCCTTCTAAGGACAACAACCCAGCCAATCCTGTCTCTCTTTTTAGCTGAAACACCCAGACAGTATTCTGGTGAGTTTCCTCTGTACCCTGAGTAGTGTAGTCACATCCTTTCTTTACATACCAGCAGGACAGTACTCCATCTTTGGCCTAACATCTTATACAGATCCCAAAACTTCTATTCACATATATACCACAATTAACAAAGGTAAGTATATCATATGCCACCTTAAGCACCTTATCCACCTGTCCTATTGCTTTGAAGGACCTGTGGACACCCAAGTCCAGCTGAAGCTCTGTGCTTCCAAGCATCCTACCATTCATTGTGTATTCCCTTGCCTTGTTAGTCCTTTCAAAATGTATCACCTCATATTTTTCTGCATTAAGTTCCATTTGCTATATCTGACCAACCTATTTATATAGTCTTGCAGCCAAAGACTTATGATCTATCAAGTCAGTTTTCACTTTGGATCTGAATTACTCAGTATTGCTATCAGCTGGAATGAAACCTCCAGAGGTTGTGATACCTATCCCACAAAGCTGCTGGCCTCTCCATTGAGGCAGTGGCTACCATCCATGTTTTTCATGTCGCATCCAGTATTATTAGTCCACACTGACCATCTGAAGAGCAACCCACCCAGACCCATTCCGCTACCCTATATTTACCCCTGACTAATGCACTTTGAGTAATCTAGCATGGCCAATTCACATGACCAGCACATCATTGGATTGTGGGAGGAAACCAGAGCACCTGAGGAAATCCACAGAGAGAATGTGCAAATGCCACACAGACAGTTGCCTGAGGTGGGAATTGAACCCAAGTTCCTGGTGCTGTGAGGCAACAGTGCTAATCACTAAGCCAAGAGGGATTGAGCACTGGTTCTTGTGTCTGATTCTTCCAAGCCGCTTGTCATTGTGTCCACTTTGAGGTCAAGTAAATTCTACTGCACTCTCTTTTCTCTCTCTCCACAGATGCTGCTTGAGCTGCTCAGCATTTCCTATTTTTATTATTAATTTCATAAAGGAAAATCAACCATAGAACATGCTTTTTTCTATGTACCTTTGTGGTGATGTGCAATTACCACCTCATTCTAATAGCAACAGGAATCAATCATCTAATGTAGCATGGAGTCACCTGAAGTTTGAAGAGGGGAGGAGTGGCAAATTTCTTTTCCTGAATAACATTAGTGAGCTAGTTGTCTTTCACATCAAGCTTGGCAGCTTTTCTGCACATTTTTGCAGCTTAGAAATGAGCAGTTTCCCAATTCAAGTTTGGAAAACCCCATCTCAACACAATGTACTATGGATGTTGGAAATCTGAAATACAAAGGAGGTGTTGGAGTGTCTCATGGGTCTGACAGCAGTTGTAGAGAGAGATATAGAGTTAATGTTTCAAGTTCCATATAACTCTTTGGAAATCTGGAGTTTGGTATGGTTTGAACTCTAACATTGAGGTTGCTAGTTTAGTGGCACAGCAATTACACCATTGCATGGCATATAGCTGTTTACTGTGAGTGTAAACACAATTTATTTTGGTTTACAACAGAAAAAAATTAGTTTGATTTTCAAATGTTTCATTGTTCGTGTACATTTGATACAGCTTAGCTCTTCTGTAATTGCAAATTCTGCCGATTGTGTCATTTTTCAAATGCTGGTAAATACAATTATCTTTCATCACATAATTAGATATTATCGTAATTGGGCAAAATGATATTGGTTGTATTTATGGTTATTTTCAACCTAAATGCATGATGGATCCCTGTCTGAATTGACAGTTGCACAAAATGTAACACAGCAGGCAAAATAAGTGCCTTTAGATTTATAATATGTGGTTTCATACATGAATTAGCAAAAAAAGTACTCAAAATTGAAACAAATTAGGAAGATGATTTTCTGTAGTACCTGGGATAAATACGTAATTCATTACATTATTCTTTTTCTTCACCAAGTTTCTAGAATATCTTTAAACATTTGGGTGAGAGTAGAAACTGATTGATTGTCTGTTGACCAAAGTGCTCAATATGAACCCTAACTTATTATAAACCAAAGTGCGCGTTGGGCTCCATTTCATTAACACAAAGTAGATATAATTGGGAAACTGCAGTTTCGATTTATGCATTTTGGAACTTTTCAGTTTTGGGTATAAGGGTGGCAATGGTGTTATTGTCAGTCTTTGAGATGTAACTTTCGCTTACAGTTGAGGCATTAGAATTTATTTTCATGCTGGGAGTTGCACTTCTTTTGGATCAATGGAAAAGAATTTGTACTTGTTGGAGAAGTATCGACATGAGTTTCATGGGTCAGCTCATGTACACATCTGTTAATATTTTACTGACAGAAGCAATATCAAAGTTGATAGTGTGTGCCAAAACTGGCCAAAACCATATTAGAAATTTAACAGCATCCCTACACAAGTATCATTAAAAGTTGAATTTTAAAATTAAAATATTTGAACAATGCCACTGTCCTCTACTCTACTGCAGATCAAAGGCTGAATCTTAGGTTTTGTTTGGCGAAGTCTAAGTTGTGTTGAGTTTTTTTTTGGAGTGCTTTTGTTGCGAGGCCTAGTGAGATTTCTCACCCGTTCCAATAAACCTGCCTCATTAGTCATTGGACTCAAACTGTTAACTCTGCTTTCTTCTGCCAGATGCAGCCAGACATGAGTTTTGCCAGTAATTTCTGTTTTTGTTTTTGATCTCCAGCATTCAGTTATTGTGTTGTCATAAAACAACACAAACCACTTGGTGTTTGACATTAAACCTACCAGAAATGCCAATTGTGCTACCATGAGGGAGTTAGCATTCACACTATTCAACACTCTCTCTCCAGGATTGAAGGTCAATGTTGCATAGAGTTTAATGATATAATGAGAGCAGACTAGTTAATACATGAAAATTCACTTTTTGTTCCTTGTCCACTTAGAGACTTCAGTAAACTCTTGACAATTTAAAAGAACCACTTATGCACCTATTGTTTAACAACATATTCTGCTTTAAATGGGCTTTCGTGCAGCGATGTGTTTCTTTACTCCGACTTATCAACCCAGGAATGTTGGGTAATCATAACGAAGCTTTCGCAAAGCAGAAACAAACTGAAGGAGTGAGGCGTGAATGTTGACTGGGGATAAAGGCTCCTTGTGGCTTCAGTGATGAGTGAATGTTAGTTTATGGTGTTTATAATCATACTGTGATGGATACATTCATTTGCTGCTGATTTAAGTCAGGTGATGATTGGTATGTTCATGTAGGGTCAAAGGATTGATGTTGTTGGATGGTTAGTGAATTGAGAATGATCCCTTTCCTTGAAAGTTGGAGAGAAGTTAGAAATTACCAACCCTCCTGGAATGGCTGGGAATTTATTGGGTTCACCACCAATCCTGTGATTATTAAAAGTGGTACGAGATTCGAAAGGGACAATTGTGTAGTTTTCTCTAATTTGTTGTCCCCAGCCAGCTACGGTGTACTTATGCAGTCATCTCCAGTCATTCACAACAACCATGCAGATGCAATGTGATGAAATAGAATGTAACCAATGTATTCAGCAAGTATACTGTGCTTGCAAAAGGCAGTGCTGCTGTCTGCTTTTTTCACTCCTGTTGGTTCTATATGTATCTCAAAGTTGACCTTAAGTGAGGCAGAAACCTTCAACTCATGTAAAAGTTGACTGGGTATGTTTGTGAAGTTCTGTAACCGTGGAGCATTGGGACAAATGGTGGAACCTGGGAATTAGGTGGGTGCCTCGTTTCTCTGGTGCCGAAATGCTGAGCCAAGTGGCCTCTTTCTATTCTGTAAACTTTATATTCTGTGAACTCAAAGGACAGAAAGGAGCTAAAATCAGCAATCGCTTGAATGGGAGCTCCTTATGATTAAACAAAAATAAAATGTGCTCATTGTCTCATTTTTTTATCATTGCTAGGATGATCACCTCTGAACTTGAAACTTGTACGTAAAACTTTATTTCCTAGATATGAGTTCATTGTCATTCCAATGTAGCATTGTCAGAGTTTAAACTGAGAGTTAATTTGCCTGTAGGAATGGCAGGTGCATTTTGAAAACCTGTTAGCAGTGTCAAAAGAAAACCAGACAATTCACTGTTTTGACTTGTAGTTCTTCTTGAAAAGTTGGTTATTAATTTTTTATTTATTCATGGGATTTTGCAAATTAACTGCCAAATTTACTTAAGTAACACAAGTCATAATAATTCAAAATATTTAATGTAGTTTGCTTTGAGAAGACTCTGAAAATATGTTAATATCTTATAGAAATCTTTAAAGATTTCTTTTGAAATAGTTCTCTAAAAATTATGGAAATGTTTCAGAATTATTTTTTCTAATGCAACAAAATAACAGTAATTGTGCAGTATGAACTTCTAAGGTGATAAATCTACTAAGTTTTTACTACTCTATATTTTCTTAAATACATAACTCAAACAAATAATTTGCAATAGCAGGAACATATTTGTGCATAATCAATTTGCTTTTAATGTTGTGTGTGTACTGTAAATTCTTTATGTTTCTCTTTGTATTTTTAGTTGTCTAATTCAACACTGCAGACATGATAGCATAGCTGTGATGTTTTTCAAGTTCACAAAGCAAATAAATTATCAGGAATGTCATTAAGGAAGCAAATAGGCAGTAATAGAGAATTCGGTTGCAGACATTTTGACAAATGAAATAAAAAAGTAGATCAGCCAAGCCCACTTTACAGATTATGGCATGCATTTAAGGTATTTGACATGCTTATCACCTGATATGGTACCGTGTACAAAGTATGCTTATAAATATTATAATTTATGGCCCGGTATGAATTGACAGGTGAGTTCTCAAGGTCGGATTCTGTTTCAGCACTGATACAAAATTATCTATCAGTATTATATGGTTTGTATATGTATTTCATCACATACAATGGGCTGCAACATGATATATTTTCTGTCTTTAAGTCAGTAAAATGCATGAGTGTAACTTAAAATGTGTATTGGACCAATTGTATTACTACACTAATTTGGTTATATTATTCATGTATGGCGAATTAATAATTTGCCATTTAATCATAACTTGGAGATTCTGTTAATCTATCACATGTGAGTATACTTATCACAGCCACAATTTAAGTAAAGCTATTTTCAAATCGACTGACAGAATAGGTGAATCCAAGCTCCTGGCCCACAGGTAGGGACAATATCACTGTACCATAAAAGCCCTCTTCTCATTGACCTATATTACTCAATGAGCAGTCAGTGGCTGAGAATGGTGATTAGTCCAAACTTGAGCACTTGAATTTACCAGAAGTAAGGAAAAAGGAATGTGTTTCTGGAGATACTCCAGGAGTTGTATACTCTTAGAATTTAAAATCTAATGACTACAGAGATATACCTGTTTTGAACATTATTTCATGCAGTAAAGATCTTTGGAAAGAAAGATTGGCAAACAGCATTTAGTTTAGTAAATGCTGAAATGTTGCCTTTCTTTGCAAATTGGCTATTGTGTAACTAACAGGAGAATGGGGGTGGGGTTTGGTGAGATTTTTTCCCCTCTGCCGGTACTGGAAATCCTCGTGGGCCTTCTCCAAGAACACATTCAGTATTGTAAATGAAAACCTATGCACTGTTTCCCTTGGGTCCCTGTGCAGTCCAGCAACACACAACTCTATATCAGAGCTCTATAATTTCAGTGGTGTGAAAAGCTCACACATACTGCTCCATGAAAAAAGTGTCTAATCAGCACTAATGCTAATCTTGCTTGTGTCTGTTTTGCACCTGCAGGTGAGTTGAAATTATGATAATAGCAGTAGTGTTAGAACATTTTATAGTAGGCTGGTCTAATTGCTAAAACATTAATTCAGCACCTGTTTTCACCCCTTGATCAACGTGGCAGCCAAAAAATAATTTTCTTTGTTCATGAGATTGCAATTAAGCAGTATTTGTCATTGAGATCATACATTTTTCAAATTATCAAAGTACTGTGTTCTGGTATGTGTTAATTAAGAAGAAATCATAATCGATTTTTATACATACTGCCTCTATCGCACTAGACAGTTGTTTGAACAGTGGTTGTCCATTCTATGCTAGCATTGCATTGTTTTGCTCAGCAGCCTAAATCTGAATTAGCATTCACTACAGAAGGAAAAAGTGGGCCAAGAAGGTATATTATTTTCTTGCTTGTTTTTTTGGTCCTCTTTGTGTATCTACTCACCTCTTCCAATATCCTTAAGTCACATGACACCAGGTTATTTTCCAACAGGTTTATTTGAAATCACAAGCTTTTGGAGCACTGCTCCTTTATCAGGTGAAGTTATGTGACTTCTGACTTTTGTCCAGCCCAGTACGACACCGGCACTTCCACATCAATGCCCTTTGAACCTGTTAGTCTACAGAGGCCACGGCTGTTTACAATGGTTTCCCAGTTGCTAGTGCCAATATTTGCCATCTTGTTTGCTGGTCTTTGTGAATTTATTGTCACTTGAGAAGTTGTGGCCCAGTGACCAGTTGGTCTGAAGGCCATTATCCATCTGATGAATGTGCCTGTGGCAGCACAGGTGTCATTAACTTTTCAATGAGTGCATGTTTCTTGTGTGAACATTTATTCAATTAAGAAGTAGGTTCCTGTCACACAGGTGTCAGGCAATGACTGTGTTTCCATTAAGAAAAAAGTCTAACTATCTCACCTTGACTTGCAATGGCACTGCCATCAATTGATCTCCTACTATCAATATTCTAGGAGTTACCATGGACCAGAAATTTAACTGGATGATATATAAACTAAGAGCACATTGGAGGCTGGGAATTCTGCCTCCTATAAGCCTATTCGTTATGTAAAAGGCCCAGACTCAGAGTGTATTGAAATACTTTCTGCTTGCCTGGCATGGTGTGCCTCTAACAGCACTTGAGGAGCTCTGCACCCTGCAGGACAAAGCAACTTGCTTGATTGGCAACCCATAACCATTTTAAATGTGAAGTCCTTTTCCTGTGAATTTACAATGGTAGCGGAATGTATGTACAACTGCAAATCACCAAGACCCCTTCAATGTGCCTTCCAAACCCACAACCTCAACCATTTAGAAACTCAAGAGCAGGAAGCATGTCGTAGGATCAAAATCCTGGAAATCCGTCACCAGCAGCACTGTGCACTTGCACCTGATGGACTGAATGTTTCAGGAGTGCAGCCTGCCCACCACCTTGCCAGTGGCTTCCACATCCCTCAAAAGAGAGAAAAGCAGGGGTCATAGAATATTTACTAAACCTATCTTTCTTTTAGCTAATGTTTGAAGTATGCAAGGAAATCAGTTGCTGTGTAACATCAGTATGAGTATAATGAGGGTGTATTCTGCAAAATCCATATGTTTTACTTCATAATAAAACTAACATTCTTTTGATAAACAGAAAATAAGATTTCTTTATCATGTTCTTTAAAAAGCCAAAATGCTAATTTTGAATATGTACTTATAGTTTGAGGGCCAGTAAAAGAATTTGAAGTGAGCTATATTGCTCTGTTTTAAAATATTAATTAAAAAAATACAACTGTAGAAAAAGCCTTGAAGTCTTTCTCAATAAATGCTCTCAAAACAAAATGCTAAATTTGTCTTTAGTGAGTGCCATTGCACTTCAGGACTTCAGTAAAAGAGTCATAGACTCATAGATATGTACAGCATGGAAACAGACCCTTCAGTCCAAGTCATCCATCATGAACAGATATCCCAACCTAATCTAGTTCCATTTGCCAGCACTTGGCCCGTATTTCTCTAAACTCTTCCTACTCATATGCCCATACAGATGCCTTTTAAATGCCGTCATTGTACTCACTTCCACTACTTCGTCTAGAAGCTCATTCTATACATGCACCACCCTCTGTGTGGAAATGTTGCCCCTTAGGCCCATTTTATATCTTTTCCCTCTCATCCTAAACTATGCCCTCTAATTCTGGACACCCCCACCCCAGGGAAAAGACTTTATCTATTTATTCTATCCATGCCTTTCATGATTTTATAAACCACTGTAAGGTCGCCCCTCAGTCTTCATTGCTTCAGGGAAAACATGCTCCTATTCAGGCTCTCCCTATAGGTCAATTCCTCCAACCCTGGCAACATTCTTGTAAATCTTTTCTGAACCCTATCAAGTTTCACAATATCTGTCGATAGGAAGGAGACCAGAATTGAACACAATATTCCAAAAGTGGCCCAAACCAATGTACGGGACAGCTGCAACATGACCTTCCAACTCCTGTACTCAATGCTCTGACCAGTAAAGAAAGCAAACCAAACACCACCTTCACTGTTCTGTGACTCTACTTTCAAGGAGCTATGAACCTGCACTCCACGGTTTTTTTTTTCAGCAATACTTCCCAGGGCCTTACCATTAAGTGTACAAGACCTGTCCTGATTTGGCTTTCCAAAATGCAGCACCTTGCATTTATCTAAATTAAACTCCATCTGCCACTCCTCAGCCCATTGGCCCATCTGATCAAGATCCTGTTGTACTCCAAGGTAACCTTCTTCGCTGTCCATTACACCTCCAATTTTGATTTGGAGATGCCGGTGTTGGACTGGGTGTACAAAGTTAAAAATCACACAACACCAGGTTATAGTCCAACAGGTTTAATTGGAAGCACACTAGCTTTCGGAGCATCGCTCCTTCATCAGGTGGTTGTGGAGGACACAATTGTAAGGCACAGAATTTATAGCAAAGATTTACAGTGTGATGTAACTGAAATTATACATTGAAAAATGCCTTGATTGTCTGTTGGAATACCGTGATAGTTTCACTTCTTTCATGTGTAAATCACAATTTTTTTTTAAAAGTTGCATTCTCAGGTTAACTGTAACAATTGGTGATAGCTAGACAATATGTTGAAGGTGTTAGCCCCCTGTGTTCTCTGTCTATGCCCTGATGTTTAGATTGATTCTAATCTAAAAAGTGAGAAAAGAGTTTTACATTAATTCATGCAGTTTTTGAGCAAAGTACTTTGCTCAAAAAATGCATAAATTCATGTAAAACTCTGTTATCTCACTTTTTACAAATTTTTACAAATTTGTGGGGAGGGCGGGGGTGTGGTTGTGTATAATACAATCCCAATAAGGTCTTCGTCCCTTTCTTATTTCTCAGTTCCACTCAAATAACTTCCCTGGATGTATTTTCAGGATTACCCTCCCTAAATAGAAAAGTAATGCTCTCCTTTATCAAAAATGCCCCCTTCTCTTCCCGCCTTTCTGTCCTTCCTGTAGCATTTGTATCCGGGAACATTAAGCTGCCAATCCTGTCCATCCCTGAGCTGTGCATTGTTAAAAGATGCTAAGTATGCTAACCTCTCTCCTGCTAGAATTGAAATTTAATTTTTAAATTATTAGCAATGTTTTGGTTTTGTCTCTAACTAGTGAAATTGATTCTTTTTGAACCAGATAAAATATGTTAGAATGATAAGCTGCAAATTATCGCAGGTATCATCCAACAGAATGTTAGTGCTCATATGTTGCACAGTCAAGCTAACAGAATGTTCGGATACGCTTAGATTGATTGGAATACTGAATGGCTGTGAAGGAAATTAAAATAATTTCATTCAGTTTTTTTTAGTTTCTGCCGATTCTGAGTCCAGGATTATCACAACCGTTAATCAAAATCTTGCTTAGAACTTGCTTCTTTGGGGTTCCATTAGCTGTGGTATCTCTGATTCAGTCAACAATATCCACACTTCTACCTCGTGATTCTTTTGCTGTGAAAACAATTTTTTAAAAATGCAGTGACTTCCTGCTTGTTCCTCCTGGCATGGCTGATTTCCATACTTCGACTCTCATTGGTGCTGAATTACCTTAGACATCCATTACTAGATCTCGGGTGACCTTATGCATCTCAAATAGCCATGTTTTCTTCAAGGAAACCATCTGCTTATCTCAGACTATTCTGATGTGGAGGTGCCAGTGTTGGACTGGGGTGGACAATGTTTAAAAATATAACCTGGTGTTGTCTGATTTAAGACTATTCTGGACAGCTAAGATCATTCCTGATTCTTAGAGTCCTCTTCCTACTACAGGGGCTTGATGTCTAGTAAAATTGTCTGAGTTAAAATTGCAGAACTTCCTAATGAAAGACTTCAGCCTGAAATGTTGACTCTCCTGCTCCTCTGCTGTCTGACGTGCTGTGCTTTTCCAGCGCCACATGTTTTGAGTGTGACTCTCTAGCATCTGTAAACCTCACTTTCTCCTGAGTTAAAATAAAAAAAAGCTGCCCTCCAACCTTTGTCTCAACCTTCTCACCCTCTACACAATCCTAAGTCTTATTCATGCCACGTCATGCACTCAATTCAACCACCATAGTCTTGATATTCTTCAGGGTACAACAGAGTGTTACAAGGGGACATAAATTTAAGGTGAAGGGTGGAAGGTTCTTTACCCAGAGAGTGGTGGGGGCATGGAATGCACTGCCTGTGGGAGTGGCAGAGTCAAAATCATTGGTGACCTTTAAGCGGCAATTAGATAGGTACATGAATAGGTGCTTAAGCTAGGACAAATGTTCGGTACAACATCAAGGGCTGAAGGGCCTGTTCTGTGCTGTATTATTCTATGTTCTATGTTCTAACCCTGCACCCCAACCTCCAGCTATCCTTACCATCACCACATTGGTCTCTCTGGCTTTGATTATCCATTGAGTGCCTAGATATCCATTAGTGTGTTGAACTGCAATGTAGGAAAACCATTGCTCAACTGGTGATCTAGACTCTGATCTGTTGTGTAAAATTGGCAGTTTTTACTTATGCACGATAAAGAACTTTGCCTGCAAGTTCTGCAGTTAATGCTTTTGAAAGGTCTGGATAGTTGATCCTTTCATTGACCTGTAATGAAAGCAAATTTTATAATGAATTACTTTCTTTATAGCTTTTTATAAACTTGCTCTAATGTCATTGTAGGGTCTAATGATTCCTTATAGAGTGTATAGTAGTTGAAAGGGTATGGAAGTGTCATACATTAGCATGGGGAGGTGTAAGTGACCATGAGGGATCTGTTCAGGGGCATAGCTTAGCATGGTGAGACTTTTTAAACGTGCCATATAATGATTTTGCCATCTTGATTATGCTTCCCAATACTTTTGAGGTACTATGAACTGTGAGGCTTTTGAAAACTGGTGTCATTGAAAATACAGTAGACCCTCGGACATGCCAATTCCCATGATGGAGAACAAGGACTAAACCAACTTGTTTGGTTAAATGTTTGATTGGTAATTGGAAGCCCCAGAAATGGGGTTGAGAATCCTGGTGTCTGGTCCTGGTTGCTGTTTTCACAGGAATCTCACCAACTCCAGGAAAATACACTGGTACACAGGGGTGTATCGTTAGGACCGTAAATGAATAGTGTGCTGCTGGTAATCTGGGTTTGCATTGGATTGCCTAGTCTTCTTCCATGGGTCCAATTGTTCTCCTAAATTTCTTCAATTCCTCTACCACTTTGCCTGCTCCACTGCTCTTCTTTCCCCTTACCCAAGATAAAAATCTAAGAATTAGGAACGGTGATAGGCAATTCTGCTTTCCAGCCTGTTTCGCTATTCAATACGATTATGGCTTATTTTATGTCCACCCCAATTCCACTTTCATGGCCTCTTTCCATTACCCTTCACTCATCATTGGTTAAAAATTAGACTGTGTCCTTCTCAAATTTAATTACTGTCCCAGCATCCACTGCACTTGCCCTTGAATTCTCAGCTTCTTTTTTCACTCAAATTGTGCTGACATGCTCCTTCATTCTGTTGATGTGAATGAGGCTTGACAATGTGAAGCTGAGGAAAATATTTCTCTTGTGGGAGAGATTACAAGCTTCCTTTTTTTAAAAAAATACAGCGTTTTATATAGAAAATGGACATGAGCAGATTTGTTTTTTTCTTCTCTCCTTGAAGTTCATAGAGTCATACAACATAGAAATAGGTCCTTCAGCCAATCCTTTCTATGCTGATCAACAACCACCAAACTACACTAATCCCATTTACCTGCATTTAGTCCATAGCCTACATGCCCTAGCATTTTCATTGCACATCCAGATGCTACTTGAATGTTGCAATAGTTCGTCTCTACCACCTGCTCAGGCAATATGTTCCATATTTCTACCACCCTCTGGATGAAAAATATCTTTCTAAGATCTCCTCTAAACCATTTGCTGCTCACCTTAAACATATACCATTTGGTCTTAGACATATCTGCCATGGGGAAGAAATTCTCATGATCTACTCTCTTATGTCTCCCATAATTTTGATTTCATTCTATTGGCCACACAGATATCAGTCTCTGTTACTCAGTGTTTTTTAGGCAAGTCTGAAACCTGATTCGAAAAATGACTATTTCTGACCTTTATCTTCTGGTAACACTCAATGTATTAATTTTGTATCCAACAGAGCTCTTGTAGCACCGTAGTAATTTTCCTATCTCTACACCAGGAGACCTACACCTGGAAAGAAGTTGTTTTGAATGGCCAGCCCCTTGTTTTTAACCAGCGACCCCAGTTCCAGGTTCTCTCACAAGTGAGAGCATCATTACTACTGTCAAATCCCCTGAGGATCTTACAAGTTTCAATCAATTGCCTCTTGCTCTTAAACTCCAGTGGATACAACCTTTCAACATAGGGCAACCTGCCCATTCCAGGAACTAGTCTAGTAATTCTTCTCTGAATTTAATCATGTAATTATTGCCTTAAGTATGGAGACTAATACAGAACACATTATTCCAGATGTGGAATGTATATATAAACAAAGCCTATTCGCCCTATTTTAGTACTCAATTCCCCTCTCAATAAAGCATAATATATTATGTTCGCTCTCCTAATTAATTGCTGTACCTGCATGCTAGCCTTTTGTGATTCACTTACCTGTAACACCCAGATCTGCATCTTAGCTCTGCAATCTCTCTCAATGTAAATAATATTCATTTTTATTCTTCCTATCAAACTGTCCAATTTTATATTTCCCACATTATAATTCATTTTCCGCCTGCCTTTGTAGCCTCCTTTCGTCATCACAACTTATGTTCCTAGCACCTTTACATTATCAGCAAATTTAGCAACCACATGTGACGACGCTGTGACTTGAAGAGCTTATTTTGTCTTTTTTTTTGAGAGGTTATAATGTTGAGCTATCTCTAAGAAAGTAAACCATTTGTGAGGCTTTTTAAAAAAAATTCGAAACAATGGAAGCAGCCTGGGTGCGGGCAGCGCTCTCAAACCAAGCTTTCTCTTTTTTTTCAGTTTTTAGGTTTAGTTTTAAGCAGAAGCCTTTGGGGGTCTCAAGAATTGGAAGCTTCAGTGAATGTCTCCAAACTGCTAGTTTCTCTAAACTTTCTCTTGATGCTTTTTTCCCTCCTGTATTGGAAAACTGTCTGTGAGAATTTGTCTGAATTTGTTTTTTTGCTAAGGGGTATTTTTATGGAATTTTACTGTATTGGAACAACTAATTAGTAAAAGGTTAAGTTATCTATTATTTGGTTAAGTTTTCCAATAGTTGTTCCAAATTGCTCTTTCTTTTGTTTGTACTTTAACTGTAGTGTTTAAATAAATTCTGTTTTGCTTAATGTTGACCAGACTCATCGCATCTGGAAAACAACACATCACATCAACTTCCTTTTAAAGTGAGAAAAAACTTGGTCTAGCTACCTCCTTTAAAATATATTGAGGGGATCTGGTCTGGTCCATAAACACATACCTGTGGTCTCATTGTCCAAAGAGTTGAAGTAAATTGTGAGAAGTTGAGCCAACAGAACTGATCCCTTTGGCAGGTTTGTTGTTATATTTTACTCTACAGAAAAATACACATTTATTCATACTATCTCCTGTTAACTAGTTAATTTTCTATTCTTGCCAAAATGGTACTCATAAACCATGTACTTTTATTTGCTGCAATAACCTTTGATGGACATCTTATCAAATACCTTTTGGAAAGCTAAATAATAAGTCAACTAGTTCTGTTTTACTAATGGCACAGTAACTTCTATAAGTTGGTTAAACATAATTTCCCTTTCCTAAAACCATGTTGTTTCTGTCGGATATGCTTGAACTTTTCTGAGTGCGCTGTTATAACAGCTTTAATAATAGCCTCTAAACTTTGCTGAAAGTAAATTTATGCTAACTGGCCTACAGTTTCTTGCTGTCTTCCTTTCTGAATAAAGGAGTTATATTCATTATTTCCTAAATGAATGAAACCTTCCTCAAATCTAAGGAAACTTGGGAAATCAAAACCAATGCATCATCTTAGCAGCCATACTGTTGAAGACCTCAGGGTGAAGCACATCAGCACTTGGGCACTTGTTTGCCATAAATTGAACAATTTGTTCAGTACCACTTCCTTAGTAATTGTAATTTTGCTGCGTTCCTCCTTTCATTCCATATCCTGGTTTGCAGCTGTTACTTCTATAGTGAAGAACGATGCAGAATACTTGTTCAATTCAACTGACATCTGCTTACTCATTTATTATTCTTCAGGCTAATTTTCTATAGGACCAGCACTCATTTTTAAAATGCTTTGTTTAATGTCCTAGGTTGCTTCTTTAGATCACCTTGAATGGAATGAAATTGCACACTTATAAAAATTTATTGTCCAGGACGAGAGAAATTGTTCAGCAAACATTATCATATGATAACTTTGTTCAAAATGTTCTCACTCCTAAAGATACTTATCCCAATTTGTTTTCAGAAATATTCCAGGTTCACACCATTACAATAAATTTGTGCCACATATATGTATTGAGGGGTCCAACAATGTACTTTGTAAAGGACTAAGGTAGTGCCTCCCAAACATTTTCCCAATGTGACCACTTCTTTAGACTTAGTGTTACAACCTTTTTAGTGCACGATTGGGGAGGAGGAGAAGGCCCAAAACAGCAAAGAGAAACGGTCCGAGTTTCTGACCTCAGTATTTTAGCTTCCAATTTGACCTCCTTTTTGGAAAGCCCTAGAGATGGATATTTGAGAGCAACATCTGGAATTTGATGTTTAGCTGCATATGTAAACACAAGAAATTTCTGTCAGTTTGATTTTGTATTAACAGTGAACGTTAATAGACTATTATAACAGATGTTCAGGCGAATTATTTTTCTGCAGTATTTAAATGTAATTTTAAATGTAACAATTAAAAATATTGCATAATTGTAATTTTTGTGTAGCTTAGTTGATTGCACTTTTCAAGGAGAGGAAAGCAGAAAATGTCTTTTCTCAATCATTCCTTATTTTCTGGTCTCCTATAATACGAAATACATCAACATCGGAAATTATTGCTGATTACCTCAATGTTCTTGATTTACTCCATGCTGAACAACATATTTCAGTGGGAATGTTAATTGTGAATTTATTATGAATTATTAATATCTTCATATAGGGGCTTAAAAGCAGTTCTACAGATATCAATGTTTTTACGGTGCTGCTTTTGGTCATTCTAGAAGGCTATGATGCTATAAACAGAACAGAATTATCCAGTTGTTCCCACTGAACAAGGTTTTAAAGGAACAGTTGTCTTACAACAGTAATACGTTTCCCCTTGTATCTGCTACTTTGCACTTAATTGTTACTCAACAAAAGATTGATTACTCCAGGTGGAAGGTAAGCACCTCATTATTTCCATAGTTTTCAAAGAATCCTCTGAATTATCCTGCAGCTGATTCTGATTTGACACACCAATCAAATCGTGGGGTCGTATTTTATTTTCTTTTGTATGCATCCTAATTTAATTGAGTTACGTGGCATATACATGTTTTTCCTATTTCTATTGATGGCTCTTCTAATGTAGTGAATGTAGAAAATGAAAGTAAGTACTCAAGCCTGTAGAAACTTGATGCAATTTTGATTCTGTTCAGTGGTTTGGAACAGGTCATCGCAGCACATTAATTCTACACCATATGGAGCTTTCCATCATTCTACAGGCTGTACAATAGCTGAGTTTACTATTTTCACTGGAAGTAGATTTCCATTCCTGGAAGCTAACCAAGATTTTCTATCTTTTAAAACTTTTGTTGTACTTAACACTTCAAGTAGTGATTTGTTTTTTGGCATAGAACTTGTATCAAAAAAATTACCTGCGCTTATCATCAAGTTTCAGTTTCTAATAAGACTGACTTTGTATGTATGCACCTGAATTAAACATTTATGTGGCAGTTTTATTTCCAGGAACTAGGCTCTATTGCAAAATCCAGAGTTACTCTTAAAATAAGTGGTAGAGTACTTCTCCTTTGAATTACTGTTATCTGTAGTTGGGAAATTCTCCTACAGGTGTGCAAGCTAGACAATTTGAAAAAAAAATGATTCAGTAACAGTCCAAGAATGACTTAAATGTTGGAGGACATTGTGTATTTTGGAGAGGAACTTGGAGAGGTATTGCAGCTATGCCATGTTAGGAGTAATAATGAGGATTTGCATCAAACCATGCATATGTTAGGAAAGGAGGATGCAATGCCTTAGAGCAGTTGTGAGACATAATTGTGTGAGAAAGGAAATTGATGTGTTTCCTGCACTAAGCATCATTCCAGGTGACGCAGAGTGCCCAATCTGTGGTATTGGGGACATCACAAACACTTCCCATTAGCTGGATGGTGTCATGGCTGCAAATGTTAAAGCTCAGGTTTGAGATCAAGCGGCAGTTAGAGTCATTGAGATGCATTCATGATACAGATAACTACATGCCTAGCACACTGAGAGATGATCACACCACAGGTTAAGGGCAAGCAAGCAAATAAGGCATAGGTGACCACTTGGCCAGACTGTCTTGCCATACTGTAACTTTAAATGAAAGCTTAATTTAAATTAAAGTAACCTTACTTTTGTACTAATATCTAAAGACTCAATGTTAGTAGTAAACAGAAATTCCTTGCCATTGACTCACAAATTTGCTTTGCTCTTATCCATGTATATTCTTCTGTCTCTGCACGAGTTTAGAAATTTATGCAAGTAGTGCAACAGAAATGGGCGGGTAGTGCAGGAGTCCCCAGACGTCATGCTCACATTCTCTAGCATGGATAATAGTGATGGATCCTTGAAAGAGCGTAGTTTGGGTAGGCCAGCTGTACAGAAGGGCGGAAGATGAATAAAAAGGCATACTCTACAGATTCTTCAGTTAGGGGGCCAGAGAGGCATTTATATGCCTGTCAGCGTACCTTCAGGATACAGGAAGTCCCCAGGTTATGAATGAGTTCTATTTGTTTCTGCTGTTCGTAAGCTGCATTTGTGTGTTAGTCGGAACAGGTACAGGCTAATTAGTCCGCCCGTTCGTTAGGATGAAACATTGGATGTCACTCGAATTTTTAAAAATGAGAAGCCTGAGGTCGGTTCGTAAGTATGGGATGATCATAAGTTGGGCATTCGTAAAGTGGGGACTTCCTGTAGCTTATGCCTTCCCAAGTGCTACGCTCAGATGTCACAGAATGGCTGAAGAACATTCTTCTGGAAGGGGGTGCAAAACCAAATGTCATGATCCACTTTGACAGGAGGGAGATGTAGTCCTGTAATCAGTGTAGGGAGCAAGGGAGAAAATTAGTGAGTAGCAACCTAAATGTTGTAATCTCAGTGCCACATACAAGCGAGCACAGAAATAGAAAGCTTGGCTGAGAAGAAGTAGGTGAACAATTTGAAGAAGAGATGATATGGACACATCAGAATATAAAGAAGAAGAGAACACAAAACAAATCCAGATCTTCCTGGCAAAGGAAATGGAATATAAATTAGAGAAGAAATAGGTGTGCCAATGGTGTGTCACATAATAAATGTGGTTGAGAACCAAGCAGAAGGCTTGGAAGCGAGGTGAGAAAACAAATTTGTGAAGTTAAGAGGAGTTGTGAAAAAAGACTAGGCGCGAACGTAAAAAAGGAAGTCCAAAGTAAACACATGAAAACAAGGAACAGGAAACATTATAAAGCAAAAAGGCGATTCACTTTTAGAGACAAGAGGCATGGCTGAGGTGTTCAGTGAATATTTTGCGTCTGTCTTTGCCTGTGAGGCAGATGCTGTTCAGATGACAGTGACAGAGGAGGAAACTCAGTCATTAGAAAAGTTTAAAACTAATAAGCTGGTTTTGGATAAACTATCAGAACTTAAATTTGATAAAACATTGGAACTGGTTAAGATGCATCCAAGGATATTGAAGGAAATGAGTGGAAATTGCATACAGCAAAACCTTTCAGTCTTCCTTGAATTGAGGAATGGTGTTAGAGAGTTGGACGAATGCAAGTATTACGTCCTTGTTCAAAAAATGTTCTAAAGATCAGGATTGTAGATCAGTTAGTTTAACTTTGGATAAATATATAGAAACAATTATTTCGGATACTTTAATCATATGAAGAACATTGGATTGATATGGAAGAGTCAGCGTGAATTTGTTGAGGGAAAATTGTCTAACTAGCTGGTGTTTTTTGAGAGAGAGGGTTGATACTGGTGTATATGGATATCCAAAAAGGTGTTGATACAGTGCCATAACAGACTTGAGGACTGTTATAAATTATGGAAGAAAAGGGATAGTAGTAACAAGGATACAAAATTGGCTGATGGATAGAAACAGAATCCTGTTTAATGGGTATTTTGCAGATTTTATAATGAAGTTCCCAGGAGTCAGTATGAGAACCCTTGCTTTTTTGAATAGTAATAGCCTAGATCTTTGTGCAGTGGACAATTTTAAGGCTTTTGGATAACACAAAACTCATGATGTTGGTAAACTGAGAAGGACAGTGTAGAACTTCATAAAGGACAGATAGTGGGCAGATAGATGGCAGATGATGTTCAGTGCAAAGACGTGTGAGGTAATGCAGTTTAGTATAAAGAGCACTGAGAGACAGTATAAAATTAAAGACATTATTCTAAAGGGTGTACATTGAAGTCATTAAAAGTGACAGAATAGGTGGAGAGAACAGTTAATAAAGCGTACAGTACCCTAGGCTTCATAGGGGCACAGAATAAAAAAGCAAGTAGGTTTGAAAAAACTTATGCAAGATACTATTAAGTTGGAACTGGAGTGTTGTGTACAGTTCTGAGTGCCATATTATTAGGAAGGATGTTAATGCATTGGAGAGAGTGCAGATGTTTAGGACAATGGTTCCAGGGATGATCCACTTCAGTTTTGAGGAAAGATTGGAGAAGTTGAGACTGTTTCCCCTGGGGAAGAGAAAGCTAAAAGGAGATTTATTAATAGCTTTCAGAATCATAAGATGTCTGAGCGGAGTGAATAAGGAGAAACTGTTTCCAGTCAAATGGCTTGAGAACCAGCGGGCACAGTTTTAAAGTGTTTTGCAAAAGAAGAAAACGTGAGCTGAGAGAAACAAAATTACTACTTTCATGCAGTAAGTTGTTAGGGTATAGCTTGCACTGTCTGAAATGTGGAGGCAGTTTCAATTCAAAGGGACATTGCATCAATTTCAATAATCATCCAATGTTAAGGGTTACAGGGAAAAAGTGGGAGATTGTTCCTAAGTTAAAATGCTCAGCAAGTCACTGTAGAGATGGTGGGCTGAATGGCCTCCTTCTGCACCACAAAAAATGTGATTGGTGTTTGAGAGGACATTAATGTGAACAATAAGACTGAAAATGGCAGCATTGGTATCAAAGCAGCAGGAGGTGCTGATTGAATCACACTCTGCTCTGAATGCTTCCAGGGATCCTGCTAATATGATCAAGATACTGCCTGAGGCATTGCACACAGTGAAATCTGTAGTCTTGAAACTAGATGAAATATAGAGCCCAGTTTTGAATTTTGCCACCAGCAGAAAAGGTGAACATTTATAAATAAGACTTCTGAAATCAGAATAATTGTGTTGACCTAAACACTGGCAACCAAATGTTAACAATTCATTGAAGTCCAAGAAGTTCATGGTAATGGTACTTTGCTCATCTATATTAAATATGAGGAGTACATAAGGACAATAAACATCTTGTACAAAACCTGTTTAAAAGCTGTCATTACAATGATTGGTGGATTTTGGTATTGAACATTTAGTTCCTACAAAGAAAAATGGTGACAGTATTTCAACCATTCAAGGCATTGTGATTAACTCAACAAATACAACAAAGTCTAAAATCAAGAGGATTGCATCCTACAAAAAAAACCAGGGTGAACTAGCAAAATGACAGGTTTTTGATGTACAGAATCTTAGAATGTATTGATTGATGAGCTAATTAGCAAAGTGTTATGAAGTAAAAGCAAATCTGAAATTATTTAATTGCTCGAAAGGGATAGAGAGTTAAATTTACATGGCATCTTTCTGAAATTGAAATGTTGACAAAAACATTTGAATAAGTGAATTACTTCCACACTTTCCAATCATGTTCCTTCAGTTTCCTTTCATAAATATAACAGTTTATTTGATATCTTCACCATCTTGATGCTTTCCAATATATGATAGATCTGTGTATCTTATTGGAGTCTCTCTATTTCTGCTCATGTATATGTTCCAACAGTTTACATTGTCAAACGTTCTAAACTAGATGACAGTCCACCATTAGAGGATTTAATCCAGTAAAGCGGGGGGGGGGGGAGCCCAGGGGGATAGTGAGAAGAGAGATCAGTCTGAGACTGGTACAGTTAGAAACACGGGCAAATCAAACAGTCAGGGCAGTCAGGAATAAAACAGAGAATGAGGTAGGACTGATTAAATTAAACTGCATTTATTTCATTGCAAGAGGCCTAATAGGTAAAACAAATGAATTCAGGGCATGGCTGGGAACATGGCACAGGGATATCATAGCAATTACAGAGACATGGTTCAGGGATGAACAGGACTGGCAGCTTAATGTTCCAGGGTAGAGATGCTATACGAAGGATGGAGGGGTACAAGAGAGGAGGGGGAATGGCATTTTGATTAGGAATAACATTACAGCTGTACTTAGGATATTCCTGGGACTACGTCCCGGGAAGTTATTTAGGTGGAACTGAGAAGTAAGAAAAGGATGATCACCTTATTGCTATTGTATTATACAGAGGAACCTTGATTATCCGAAGGACACAGGCGGGGAGTATTTCATTTGGTTAATCGAATGCTGGATAATTGATGCCAGATAATATAGTTAGCCACGCATCGGGACCTTGCGATCTCATTCAGATGATCCGAAGTTTGGTTAATCGAATGCCAGATGATTCCCCCCCCCCCAACCTTTGTCTCAGACGAACCTGAGTTTTTTGAAGAAGTATCAAAGTGGATTGATGAGGGTACAGCTATGGATGTGGTCTGTGTAGACTTACATAAGGCATTCAATAAGGTTCCTTGTGGTTGACTGGTTAACAAGGTTAGATAACATGGAATACAGGGAGAACTAGCTATTTGGATCCAGAACTGGCTCAAAGGTAGAAGACAGAGGATGTGGTGGAAGGTTGCTCTTCAGACTGGAGACCTGGGACTAGTGGTGTGCCTTAAGGATTGGTGCTGGGTCTACTGCCTTTTGTCATTTATATAAATGATTTGGATTTGAACTTAGGAGGTATAGTTAGTAAGCTTGCAGATGACATCAAAATTAGGGGTGTAATGGACAGCGAAGATTACTTCAGTACAATGGGATCTCAGCCAGATGGGCCAAGGTGTGGCAGATGAAGTTTAATTTAGATAAATGTGAGATGTTGCATTTTGGAAAGGCAAATCAGGGCAGGAGTTGTACACTTAATGGTAAGGTCCTGTGGAGGTTCATAATTCCTTGCAAGTAGAATTGCAGATCGATAGGATAGTGAAGAAGGTATTTGGTACGCTTGTCTTTATTGTTCAGTGCATTGAGTAAAGAAGTTAGGAGGTCATGTTGTGGCTGTTCAGGACATTGGTTTGGCTACTTTTGGAATACTACATTTAATTCTGGTCTCCCTCCTATAGGAAGGATGTTGTGAAACTTGAAAGGGTTTAGAAAAGAACTTGTCAGGGTGGGAGGGTTTGACCTGTAAGGAGAAGCTGAATAAACTCGGGCTATTTTCCCTGGAGCATCGAAGGCTGAGTGGTGACCTTTGTTGAGACTTATAAAATCATGAGGGGCATTGATCAGGTAGATAGACAAGGTCATTTCCCTATGGTGGAGAGTCCAAAAAAAGTGGGCGTAGGTTTAAGATGAGGAGGGAAAGATTTTAAAAGGGACCTAAGGGGCAACGTTTTCACGCAGAGGGTGGTGGGTGTATGAAACAAGCTACCAGAGGATGTGGTGGAGACTGGGACAATTACAACATTTAAAAGGCCTCTGGACGTATATATGAATAGGAAATGTTTTGAGGGATATGGGCCACATGGGACTAGATTAATTTATGATATCTGGTTGGCTGGACAAATTGGACGGAAGTGTCTGTTTCCATGCTATACAACGCTATGACTCTAAGGACCTTGTAAAAAGCTCATATTTGTGGAAGTTGTCTCTGCTTGGATTTCATGAAGGGTGCTGACAAATAGAGGAATGGTGAAATACAATCATGGAAGTAGTTCCACAATAACACACCTTTACAGTGCAGATGGCAGCCAATCGGCCCAACCTGTCTGCACTGGCTCTCCCCATTACTCACCTCACAGATCTGACCATTATTTCTTTTTAGACAACACTATAATTTCCTTTTGAATGCCTTATATTTATCCTACCTAAAGCACATTCCCAGGCAGTACATTCCTGACCTTTAACCACTCTGCATGACAATGTTATTCCTTGTGCTATTTCAATGTTTGTACTTACTTTAAATCTGTTCTTTCTTATTCTTGATTCTTTCATGAGAGGTCACCGTTTGTCTCTGTTCTTCGTTCAAATCCCTCACTATTTTGAGTAAATTTATCAAATCTGTCTTAGTCTTCTTCTTAAAACAGATCATCTCTCCTATCAATCTTTATGGATGATGTTTCTAATCAGTGGAACCATTCCCATAAATCTTTTTTGCACTCTTTCCAAGGGCTTCACATCTTTCCTGAAATATCTGTCTTGCTACTATCCATTCTGTTTCATAAGCTGTATCTGTAATTGTCGCTACATGACACTGAATCAATGTCTTTTAGAAGTCTGTGCACATAGCATTACCCTCATCAGCCTTCTCTGTTCAGAAACTTTGTTTAAATACATGTGTTCCCTTAACAAGTCCCTCTGGCTTTGTCAGTTCGTCCGTCCCCATTTATTTTTCAAAGAATAATTGTAGTCTTTGTGAGTGCTGTCTGTCCTCAAAAAATTTCCCCTTTGCAGTATTTTGAAGAGTTGCACAAGCAACTGCAGCTCAGTGTGTTTCTCACAAGGGAACCCACAATCTAGGAGGCACTTTCCATGAATCTTTAATTTGTGGCAAATTTTTCACTTGTAATGACATTGCAAATCAAGCAGCATGTTCTGCAGGATATTCCTATCGCCACAGTGAAGCATTTATTCTCATAAGTTAAGAATTGCAAGTTACATAAAATTTGTACTTTACTATGAAACCATGGTATCATGTTTGAATGGGGTATTCTCAAATGAAGACTTATATGTTTTGTACTTGAAAAATAGTCTAGATTGCTACCAATGTTTTAAACCAGTAATCTATTCTAATACATTATTTTTCTATTTCAGCTGTCATATCCCGAGCACAAGAAGGCCCAGGGGAAATGGGAAAGGCAGTCCTTATTCCTAAGGAAGATCAAGAGAAAATGAGGGACTTGTTCAAAATCAACCAGTTTAATCTCATGGCCAGTGACATGATTGCATTCAATAGAACTCTACCAGATGTGAGATTGGAAGGGTAAATTTCTTCTCATTTTTAAATGTGTTGTTTTCCCTCAATAAAACAAATGTCCTGTGGCCCAGAGTACAAATGTAAATATAACTTTTGTTTCACTTTGGGTCCACATGTGTGCTATTCATCTTTATATCAATGTCAACTTCTATTTACCTCTATGCTTGGAAACCCAACTTCCATTACTTGGTTGAAACTGATACAGAGAAGGGAAATTTGTTTAATAGTTAAAGTTTTTTAAAAAATTCCTTTTGAGCTATAGAACTATTTTGGCAATGTTTATTTATACAAGAAGGAGATATCAGGAGCCTAAAACTTCTGCTGTTGATGCTTAAGGTCTCAAAAGGTGGATTGTTACTTTCAAAGCAGCTCTTGAGTTAATGGCTTTTTAAAAGGTTTTCTATTCATCATTATAAGGTTCACTGGTGTTGCACAGAGTAAAGTAGGTCAATGGACTTGGAAGACCTTTTGAATTGGCATGGGGTTATGCAGGTATTGTTGAGACTGGGTTGCGGCTGAGGCTAGTTGAGGGCATGTGGCATCATTGGAGGTTACTGAAGCAGCATTGATAGTATATATCAGGTAATTGGGAATAATTGGAGTGAGTGGGTTGGCATGGATGATTTAAGGATCGGGGTATGGGGTGGCATGTATTGGCATTGCTTGCTATTGATAGGATATGGAAAGTGGGTGGGGAGGGTGAAGAGGTCCATGGGATAAATGCTTGAGGACTTGTACGACTTTAAAAAACATATGCAGCTGGGTGAGTTGAAGTACCAGAGAAGCAAGGCAAGGTCTTGCAACCAGAGTCAAGAGTGTGGTGCTGGAAAAGCACAGCAGGTCAGGCAGCATCCGAAAAGCAGGAGAATCGCCGTTTAGGGCATTAGCTCTCTTGTAGCCAGCTGTGTATTCTTCTGCGCTGGTGGCTGCCTCTGATCTGTGTCATGAGGTGCAGGTTGGAATCTATCCTCAATTCATGAAAATTCCTCAAATCAAGCTACTAAAATCTGATTAAATTTTAGAATGTAATAAAATTATATTTCACTTTATTTGTAAATGCATCAAAGCATAATTACATGCTTATCAAGACATCCAGAACAAGGACTTGTTCTCACATCTTCATATTTGGCATCTGCTTCTGTAGTTTATCCAGTGATCAGGTTTAATCAAAGTTATAGCTCGGTTTATAATCAGATTATGAGCTTATTTAAAGCTGCATCTGGTTGTAGGCTTTCATTATCTTATTTAGAGACTCACTTAGTCTTTTGAAGTCTCTCTT
Organism: Hemiscyllium ocellatum; assembly: GCF_020745735.1. Classification (NCBI taxonomy): domain Eukaryota; kingdom Metazoa; phylum Chordata; class Chondrichthyes; order Orectolobiformes; family Hemiscylliidae; genus Hemiscyllium; species Hemiscyllium ocellatum. The sequence continues at coordinate 59,127,111 of NC_083407.1, read as the reverse complement.
TCTCTCTTTCCTTCTTTCTCTCTCTCTCTTCCCCCTCTCCAACCCCCACCCCCGCCAGTCTCTGTCCTATTCATTGTTTTTCATTATTTGTTGCAATGTCAATGTCAACTTCTATTTACCTCTATGCATGGAAACCCAACTTCCATTACTTGGTTGAAACTGATACAGAGAACTGATACAGAAACATTTTCTGTTTCTGATTCTACAGATGAACCTTGATTGTCTGAATGAGGTGGGCAGACATTATTTCGTTTGGGTAATTGATTATTCAGTTTAATGAGTCAATGCCTCTCCTCTGGGGCTTGAAGTTTTCTGAAGTTTCCTTTTTCCTCACTGTACATGCCTTGCTCCCTCTCTCTGTCTCAGGGTTTGTTTCTGAGCAGACACACCCTTGTGTATAAGGGACCGGCTGCATCGCTGAAGCCTCCTACCGCCACCCCCTCCCTCCCCCCCCCCCCCGATCAGTTCAATGGGATTGATACAGCAAGCTCTTGCTTCCCATTCAGGAGACTAGGCAGGAGCACACTGCTGTGAGCCCCTGCACCTCTGTCCGCCCCCACCCCCACCACCACGTCCCTGTCCGTCCCCCCATCTGCCCACCCCCCCCCTCCCCGTTCTGGGTCAGCCAGACTGGACACCAACAGCAAGACTGCTTCTGCCTTTGGAGGGTGAGATTCAAAATAGCACGCACACACAGTCACACACACAACATTTTACTGCAACCTGTTGACAAGTTCCACCTTTGCCCTATACAAGACAATGTTGGAGAGATTATCTGAGGAAGGGGAGTTTAGGGTACACCCCTGTGTAGAATTCCACAGAAAGTGCGGGGAGAGGGAGGGAGGATGAGAGGTCAGTCATTTGGAGACGGTGCCTGGGCTCCCATTGATGGCCAAGACTGTTCTCTGCAGCATTTCAGTGAACTGAATTCATGTTTAATCATTGTAAACAAAAGATGCGATCAGTGTTGGAAACACCTCGTTGATGTAATGTTTTTATTGGGACCTTGAGATCTTCTTCGGGTAATCTGAAATTTGGATAATTAATATTTGGATAATCGCAGTTCCTCTGTACAACCATAAATACAAAGTCAGAAGTAGGAATTAATCTTCAGCGCACCCATTTTCCAGGCAGTAAAGTGAGATATCAACATCGATTTCTTGCTCCTCGGATGCTTCCTGACTGCTGTGCTTTTCTAGTACTACACTCTCGACTCTGAGCTCCGGCATCTGCAGTCCTCACTTTCTCCTAGTAAAGTGAGGCATGTTTTACCAATTATACGGATCCTGCACTACAAAGAGGATTTTCAGGCAATCTTGACAGGTTCCTTAAAGAGACATTGTGCCCTTTGCTTATGTGAATACTTGTTTCGGCACCCCTCAGCAAAATGAAATAGTAAGGATCAGAGAATACAGTACCTGCTGTATTCTTTTATGCTCCACTCTGTTTTTGGTGATATAAATTCATACTTTCAAGTACAAAAAATTCAGTTTTTGTGTGAGAGAACCTTTCTCTGGAGATTGAAATACTAGAAGTGCTTCTTCCAACTCTTTTGAGATATAAGGACTGCTGGCAGCTCATGATTGCACCCCACTTCCCTATTTTTCTGTCCAAACTCTTGGTGCCAAGCCAGTCAGTCAGGCAGTCCAAATTAGACTGTCACTAATGGAAAGCTCACTCAAGATGTGATAAGTGCAGGCAGCTTGCTTTTATTGTTATTCTGAAGCCTGGTTTCCAAAATGACCAAAAATGAATTTCAAATTCCAGGGCCAATTTATCATGTTAGTGTTATCTTTGTCTGAGAAATCTGTTAGACACTGGAGTAGTGAGAGCACATTATGATATTAAAGACTGCATTTTTGTCATACAGCTGAATATCATGGATGAGAAATTAATTTGTATAGCATTGCTTCTAGCAATATCATTGAAAATGCTGTGCAGGTAACAATCAGGTACTGGCTGTTCATGGGGAGTTGAAGTAAGTGTTTAAGTGGCACTCTGCAAACTGATTTTTCCCTCATATATTTTTATCTGTCCAGGAAGTTGTTGTTTCTTTTGAGAAATGTGATTGTGGTATTCCATCAAGATAATAAAACCCATTAAAATGCTATTGCCTTTTTACTTCCTAAATGAAACACATTTGAAGAGACACCAATGTAGTTTCAGTTTGTGACTATTTTAGAGCACTCTCTTCCATTTATATTGTACTAGTGTTAATGTATTAATGAACTGGATGAAATAACATTGATTTATTGCCTTAATCTACATAATATTCCATTTTAATTGTGAAGTTGAGAATTGGTACTGTATTTTAAGTAAACTTGACCATTTGTTAACACTGGTCTTTTACAATTGCCCAACAATTTTTTTAAAATATAAGAAGAATATTTATTGATAATTACTTCAGTTATGGTGTGTATAATAGTCATCACTGCAAAGCACATTTTTAGGATCACCACGTGTTTATTGCTCTACCATGTTCTTTTAAGTTGTGATCCTTACAATCTGTAAGTAATATATTGATTCTCCATTTCATTCCTTATTTGAATACCTGTTCCACATATCTATTAAATAAACTTTAGCACTTCATAAACCAAAAGCTCCACGCTTACCTGCACTTAAGGTTGCCTGGGTTTAATTCTGTACTGAATACAAAATGTACAGGAGATTACATATTTCACAATTCATGAAGTTTAATCTGACACATATAAACCATTTCCCATAAAAATAAGATGCGGATGTGATTACATTTTATTGCCTTTTGGAGATTTATTGAGCATGATATGCAGCTATGTACTGCCATTTTTGATAACACGGTTCAGGTTGACATCATTCTTACAAATCTCTGTAGGTATGAACAACTTTCTAAATGAGATTTGATCTTAAATTACTAGTGGAATTGTAATTGTTACAGCATAGTGGGCCAAACAGCCTCCTTCTATGTGTACACCTGCTCTGAGCGTTGGTTCAGTGCCATTGGACATTTTCCCCAAACTCTGCATATTGTTTGCATTTAAATAATAATCAATGACCCTCCTAAATGCATCAGTTCAACGTGAAAGAACGATACAGCAAGAATTCATATTTTGCTGTGACAAGTGACTCTAAACTACTTGTGATTACTTTTAATAAGCAACTTATTCGTAATACTTAACATTTAGTGATGGGATTAGTAAGGAGCACAAACAGTGTGAGTTGAAGGCCAAGTGTGTTGCTAACTATTGGAAATTTGGTTCAAACTGGAAATTCAGTGCAAAGGTGTGCTTAAACTCAGATTTACAGCAAGAAGTAAATTTTCCAGAATATGAGGTGAGTGGGGGAGGATAAAAGCGATGAATTTAGAGACTGACCTGCATGGAGACCAATTGTGAAGTGATGTCACAAACCATAATGTGATTTGAGAGCAAGGGAAGAAGTGATTAAGAAGCGGTTTGGTGAATACTTATTGTCTTTAAAATAAAAGTAAGGTCTTCAGTTTGATTTAAGGTTTGCACTCTTTTTCTTCTTGAAAATAACTGCTTAAGTATTAAGTTGATACTAGTGATTTTGTTTTTTCTAGTTTATAAAAATGCTCAGTGTAGTGAAATGTAAAGAAAACTAAATCTGTAGTCATTAATTTGTACGTTAATTCAATTATGATAGTGATAACAGGATGTATGATGTGTTGCTATTGCAACATGTGGAAGCTGCTGGATACCAATGTGATCCTTAGCAAACACATCATTAGTAAGTGTGTAGAGTTTGAGGATCTGACTTGAGGAGCTGGAGTCTGAACTGGGGATATTGTGATACATCAAAGAAGAGGAAAGTTTGCTCCAGAGGGCGGTCACACCCTTCAGACTCAGTAGTTCAAAACTGGTCTGTTATAAGAGACAGAAGGATGTGACTACAGATGAGGCAGCTGTGAAGATGCAGGAGTTAGAAAGGGGCACCTTGGACCCTGCCAGTGCTATGAGGTTCCTTCCACAGTGCTGGGTAACCCAGTACTTGCTGCCCACATTGGTGCCAATGATGTTGGTGTGACCAGAAATGACATTTTGCTGAAAGAGTTGGAACAGTTGAGAGCTAGATTAACAAGCTAAACTTCCAAGGTAATGTCTGGATTGCTATGTAACCAATGGGCAAACTGGCATAAGGTAAATAAAAGGCAAGGAGTTAAATGCATGGCTCAAAGGTTGTGGGTAAAATGGGTTCCAGTTCATAGGGCACTGATGTAGAAAGAAGCTATCCTGGTGGCACAGGCTTCACTTGAATCGTGCTGGACCACTGCCCTGGTGAATCAAATAGCAAGGGCTATGAAGAGACCTTTAAATTATTGAGATGGAGAGGGGAAATGTACCTTACAAAACAAGAAGATATAGTAACACTACACGGCAGTTGTTTGGATACTAATATCCGGAGTTGGAAAAGAAAGGACATAATTAACAAACCTACATAAACAACAGTAAATTGGGTGAAAAGTAGCAAAAAATGTAAAAAGGCAAAACTATTGTTTCTTTACTTGAATGTGAATATTCACCAGAACAAAGATGAACTAACTGCAACAATACAGGTTAATAGATGTGATCGTATACCCATTACAGCGATATGGAGATCAAACCTGGGATCTAATATTCAGGGGTTATGTGATATTTTGAAACAACAAGCCACAAGGAAAGCATGGTGTAGTAGCATTGTTGATATGAGGCAGAGGAACTAGGAAAGCAAAGACCGATCTTGAATCTGAAAATACGAATCCATTTGTTGGAGGTAGAATTAAAACAGAAAAGAAGGCATTGGTAAAAGTAGGCAGTGCATTAACCATAGTTTACTTTGATCTTCTTATACATTGGGATAGTCAGATTGAAAGAGGAAGGAAGGCATGTGTAAGTATTCAGTGTATTTGGGACAATTAGTTTGAGGTTGCATACTTTGGCAGGAAGAATAGAGGTGTTGAATATTATTTAAACAGAGAAAGATTATAGAAAGCTATGAAACAAAAGGATTTGGAGTCCTCATCCATGATTTTCAAAGTTAGCATCCAAGTTTAGCAATATTAGAAAAGACAAATGGAATGTTGGTGTTTCATTCAAAGGGAATGAAATGTAAGTGTAGGGAGGTTTTGCTAAAACTATTCAAGGAACTTGTCAGATCACAGCTGAAATACTGTGAACAGTTTTTGTCTCCTTATTTAAAGAAATAAATGTTGGCATTGGAGAAAGTCTAGAGAAGTTTCACTCGGCTGATGCGTGATGCAGACATACTGTCTTATGAGGAGAGATTGAATGGATTGGGCCTGTACTCATTGGAGTTGAGAATGAGAGGTGACTTTATTGAAATGTATAACATTCTTGAGAAACTTGACAGCACAGATGTGGAAAGCTTGATTTTCTTGTGGGAAAGTTTAGGACCCAAGGGCTAATCTCAGAACAATGGAGTCACATATTTAAAATAGAGATAAGGAATTTTGTCTCTGAGTTGTGAATCTGTGGAATTCTTTATGACAGAGAGCTGTTGTGGCTAGATCATTGAGTATACTCAAGGGTGAGATAGATTTTTGATCAGTTAATAAATTAAGAGTGATGGAGTTAAGGATCATCACATAAGCGATTATCTCATTGAACAGCAGATCAGACTTGACAGACTGAATGACCTCCTTCTATGTCTAAGGGTCTTATAGTTCACCTTTTATACTCTTAACAGATTGCATTGTCCACAGAATTACAGTTCTTTGTTTTAACAGTTCACAGTTGCTGAAATTCTCCAATGGGTTACTATATCCTTTATTTCAGAGTAATGACAGTCTCTTGGCACTTGCTCAGTTTTTGAGAGTTTCTTAATCTATCAACAGCAATCAAGCTTATTTAACTGATTCATCCTTTTGGTCATGCCAAGGTAAATCTGGAATCTTTGGAAAGCTGCAGGATGTGTCTCCTTGACTAGAAATGGTTTACACTCATCCCTAATGATGTGAATAAGTTATTTTCTTTGCTGAACAGAGACTTGTTCTCTCTTTGGAAGTTCAGTGATTTATAGGAAAGTCTGCAACCTCATCTGGAAAATGTCGAAATCACATTAACTTGTATCCAAATAGAAATTAGCTATCCTTGAAGATGGAGCTTCCTTTCACCTTTGAGTAAATGCACCATTTACAACACAACTATTGACAAATTGTAACACCTTTCTCGGACTTTAGAGTCTCAATCGAATCGCTCTAAACTGCAGCATTGTCTTCTAATGTAAATATTTTGCTCTTCAGTCTCTAACATTAAGGCACCCAGGTTTAGTGTCAACCAACTTCAGAAGAGATCCCTTTCATTTACCTTAAAATTAAGGATACAACCCAAAACACAATCACTTTGTATATGTAACAATCATATTATTAATTTTAGTTGTGCATGATGCGTCACTTGTTGCCCCTGCTCGGTGTGCATGACATTCCTGAATTAGAATGATACTTTGAATGGGTACTGTCATGATTTCAGTGTCCTGAATGGGCTGGTGCAATGCCAGGATGCCAAGTTTGTCGTTACACATGCAGATGGAATTTTTTTTAAATTTGACTCCTGTAAACAGCAAACATTATGAAGCAACGTAGGACCCAGTTCTGGAGCTATACATATAGGCCTATTCAGTATGTTTCAACTGAACTGCCTTTGAGTTTCCTTTGCTAAGGCTTATGGAAACACTGTGCTGAGGTGGTGGATAAATGTTGATGGTTCTGCTGCATATGTGAACAGAAGAGACACGAGTGCCTTACATAAATGTGAGAGCATTCTTGATAGTTACGCATAGTTAGATTGTAACTCTGCAAACGATCTAGGACATGGAGAGGATGGGGAATCAAAAAGAAGTCTTCCCATAGAAGGCTTCATCCAGGAGCATGATTCCTACTTAGCCATGAGTCAAGAGCAGACCCAGAAAGGTTTAAAATTCAACTAGAACATTATCATGAAGTTGTGCCACATCCTTTATCCTGATCTACAAAGAAGAGCAAAGACTATCCTCCCCACAACAATGGAGGGTCATGGTCACCCTAACATTGTAGCCAAATGGACCCTTCCAGATGAGAGCAGGTGATATGAGTAACATCACAGTTCACCATGCAGAGATGCATCAGGAGACCACAGAGGCATTGTACATGGGTAGAGGACCTCATCCTCTTCTCCCTGAGGAAGGAGCATCAAGTTGAAAGGTCATGTGATTCTTTCAGGATAGTTGACTTCTTAGTGGTGCATTAACTCCCTTAATGGGGAGCAGTACAAAAACTCTGAGATATCTTTCTCTCTAAATGTGCAGTTGGTATACATCTGCAAAAAAGAATCTGTGAATTTTTGACATGTCAGCCCCAAGGTGTTTCTTTCCTTTCAGTCCACAAACTATTCAGATGTTCAAAATGCAATTAAGGATGCCTACTCTGCAATGTGAATCTGTACCCTCTATATGTGGCTGATACCGCATTCCATCACATGTGATTTGCTGACCTTCAGTGTTAAATATGGAGCTACCCAACTATGTAAGTTTTGCCCATCAGCTAGTTTGTTTCTAAAGGTCAGGTAACCTGTTACTGCTTTAAAAAACAAATCAGCATCCCAACTGAACAAGCTGTAAGCATTGAAGCGTTTGATTTCTCCATTCAGTGGTGAGCCTGTGAAATTCTCTTAGAAAGCGGTTAGAACAAAACATTGGATATTTTCAAGAAGGAGATAAATCTTATTCTTAAGACTGAAGGGATCAAAGGCTGTTGGGCAAAAGTGGGAACAGTTTACTAAGTTTGATTATCAGCCATTGCAGAATTGAATGTCAGAGCAGACTCTGGGCTGAATGGCCTACTCCTGCTCCTATGTTCTGTGTTTCGTCTCAATTGAGAGGAGGGTGAGGTCTCTCTTCCACTGTTCCTCCTGATCTGGTGCCAGCAATGTTAATGTGCTTTGTGGACTGCGTTGGATGTTTTTCAGGCCCTGCTCTGCCTCTATTCCCAGCTTCAGTGGATGCTGAAAATTCAGCCCACTATTTCCATCAGTAAAGACTGTACCTTTTTATTCTTCCATATTTCTGATTGTTGGACTGAAATGGAAAAAGATCTGTTTTACAAACCAAGGCTCGTGGAAGAGATCGTTGCACTTAAAACATTTTAACACTGTTTACACCTCTGTGTTCATTCAGTGGGGGAAGTTTGCTTAACATAGAACATAGAACATTACAGCGCAGTACAGGCCCTTTGGCCCTTGATGTTGCGCTGACCTGTCAGACCAATCTTAAGCCCATCTAACCTACACTATTCCATGTACGTCCATATGCTTGTCCAATGATGACTTAAATGTACTTAAAGTTGGCGAATCTACTACTGTTGCAGGCAAAGCATTCCATACCCTTACTACTACCTCTGACATCTGTCCTATATCTATTACCCCTCAATTTAAAGCTGTGCTCCTTCGTGCTCGCTGTCATCATTCTTGGAAAAAGGTTCTCCCTGTCCACCCTATCTAACCTTCTGATTATCTTATATGTCTCTAATAAGTCACCTCTCAACCTTCTTCTCTCTAACGCAAACTGCCTCAAGTCCCTCAGCCTTTCCTCGTAAGACCTTCCCTCCATACTGGGCAACATCCTAGTAAATCTCCTCTGCACCCTTTCCAAAGCTTCCACATCTTTCTTATAATATGGTGACAGAACTGTACACAATACTCCAAGTGCGGCCGCACTAGAGTTTTGTACAGCTGTGGCATAACCTCATGGTTCCGGAATCCAATCCCTCTATTAATAAAAGCTAAAACACTGTATGCTTTCTTAACAGCCCTGTCAATCTGGGTGGCAACTTTCAAGGATCTGTGTACCTGGACACTGACATCTCTCTGCTCATCTACACTACCGAGAATCTTACCATTAGCCCAATACTTTGCATTCCGGTTACTCCGACCAAAGTGAATCACCTCAGACTTATCTGCATTAAACTCCATTTGCCACCTCTCAGCCCAGCTCTGCAGCTTATCTATGTCTCTCTGTAACCTACTACATCCTTCGTCACTATCCACAACTCCACCAACCTTAGTGTCATCTGCAAATTTACAACTTGTAGATAAATTGGTACTGGGTGGGGGGGGGGTGGGGGGGGGTTGGGTGGAGGTGTTTACTAAATGAGATTTGGCTCAAAGCAAGTAGCTGATTGATCTAGGGAATTGAAACCAGTTATCGATAACAAAGGCCTTCTGCCTGCCAAAAGCTGTGATTGACTCCCAGGAAGCAAGAGCAGTGTGTAGGTCTGAATGGTGATAGAAGCCTTCAGAGCTTCAGGAGGAAAAAGGGTGGGGGCAGGGGTGGGGAGACACCTGCTGCTTGAAGAAAGTTAAGTTATTTGCCTTCCCCAGTTACTGTAAGCTGTGTCTTTTAATTAAGTTGGAGACTTGCTCTGTGTTTTCTGTAAGCAAGTGAAAGTACTTGGAGAAGAGAGACTACAGAGTAATAAGACCTGGCAAGTCAGCAGGATCATTTCAGCCCTTCAAGAAGGACTTTTGCCCAAAACATCGATTTTCCAGCTCCTTGAATGCTGCCTGACCTGCTGTGTTTTTCCAGCACCACTCTAATCTAGACTCTGATCTCCAGCATCTGCAGTCCTCACTTTTACCTCATTTCAGCAAATCAATTAAACTGTCTTTCCAGTTTTGCCCTCCATCCTTCACACCTTTTCGTTTGTCCATCTGTTTATATACTTGATGGTGTTTTGTAAGGGATTAGAGATTTAACTAGTATATGTCAACAATTAATAATTGTTTAACTGTAACTACAGTCTATTTATTTGTAAATTATAATCATTCTTGTTACATATACAAACTTGGTCCATGCTTTTTGTCAAACTGGGTCTAAAATGATAGATAAATTGGAGAATGTTAGGAATTTTGATAACATTTTTAACTTCTGTGTTGACTCCAGGAATAGTGGGGCTTGATTTGTGCTGTGTAGTCCCAGTGATGTGTGACACATCTTGTTTTTTCCTCTCTTCCTTTGAAATTACTTCTTCTATGACTTTTAGATGTGTTTTAATGATGTACTCTTTTAAAAATAGTGCAACTATTCCTCCTCAGAAATCCTTCCAATCTGGTTTGTGCCACTGGCGCATCATTGCCAAAATAAATGAGAGCCTGCGTGACTGTGGCAGTCCTAAAGAAATCCTTTTCGATCTGTCAGGAGCCTTTGATGTAGTTGACCACGACATCCTGTGAGACCTCTCTCGACTTAGTCTCCTAAGTCTTGTCGGAATACTGTGCTTTGGCAAAAACATCTAAAAACAACGGTTATGAAATACATCATCACCACCATTTCTCCCAACATTTCACGAGTCTGACAGACTGCTTGATATCCAACATTGGATGAACAGAAATTTCCTCCACCTAAATAATGGGAGGGCAGAAGCTTTGATCGTTAAGACTCATTGCAAATTTTACTTAACACTAAATTCATCCATTTTCTGAACATTGCTGGGATTGTATAAGACTGTTCACAGTATTTTGTCATGTTAGATACTGAGATA